>NC_089584.1:105727083-106064616 GCF_019320115.1 Miscanthus floridulus
TTCTCAAGATCAACTCGATAGTTTCGTCCACCATAACGTTCGCTGTCCAAGCTTGTGCCACCCTTACCCCGTACACTAAAGATATGGCGGCGGGGTTCATACGGCTCGGCGGTGTGCTGCTTGGCCAATTCCTCGGCCTCCTTCAAATGTTCAGCTCCAGCCTTTCCAAAACATCCCTACGCAGCTATATTCCTCTGTGCAAGTTCTCACCTCTTCACAAAATATTCGTTGCACTTATGAAAGGAGAACTCAATAATTCCAGACACAGGCAACGATCGAACTCCGTTGAATACACGGTTGAAGGACTCTAAGAAGTTAGTAGTCATGATGCCATACCTGAAACCCCCCTCATCATATGCTAACACCCACTCAGCCTTTTGTTCCATCTGCGCCTCTAACCAAGCCTTTCCCGCTGCATTTACCATCTTGTCTAGTTCTCTCTTTGTCTCCTTGAACTCGTGCTCTGTACGTACACAATATAGAGCCTTTACTTTGTCACATACCTCCTTCTTCCGCTGACGCCGCCAGAAATTTACGGCAAAGTGTCTCATGCACCATCTATGTACTAGAGGCGGGAACCCATCTATTTGCTCACCTGCAGCATTAAGAAGCCCTGCATGATGGTCGGAGATCAAACATATAGTGCGAGTTGGGCCGAGCACTTGGACACGTAGTAGCCGCATGAACCAAGACCATGATTCATTGTTCTCTCCCTCTGCCAAAGCAAAAGCCACGGGTACTATCTGGTCCTCAGGATCAACAGCAGCAGTCATCATCAAGGTGCCCCTATACTTTCCTATCAGGAAAGTGCCATCAACAAGTACGACTGGCCGATAAAACTAGAATGCATGTTCTGTTTGCGCGAACGACCAGAACACACGATAGAGGACATGCCTCAATGGGTCCCAGAAAAATATCCCTGCGGTGTCCACAAACCATTTCAAGCCAGGGTTGTAATAATGCATTGCACATAAGATGTGGGACACCCTGTTGTATGCTTCCTCCCAAGTACCCCATCGAATCGCGAGAGCGATTTGCTTAGCACGCCAAGCCTTTCTGTACGACACATCGTACCTAACGAATCTAGATATGGACTATTGTAAAGAAGACACCGAGATGTCGTTATTGTCATCAACGAGGCCCAATATACGACGGGTAAGGTAACGTGCAGTGAGCTGCTGATGATTTTCCTTCCCCCTATTGTCTAGGCAAGTGTGGGGTTCAACAACTTTAGTTATCCTCCACTTGCTATCACTCTGTCTCCTTCATGCATTTAACCTCCACAGACAACCGTTTTTGCATATCAAGTGGTACCTCAACTCCTAGTTCGAATGAGTGACGATGTACGGTCTATGGTGGTACACAGCATAGTTCTGAAGGAAGAGTTTCATCTTTGACATTGTGTTGAATATCATCCCCTTTCTAAGGGGTTCTGTCTCATGGTTATACAATGAATTCCTACACATCTAGAGACCGGTATCACAAACTGCCATATCCGTCATGCTGACATCCCTATAGTTTGGAACGCCCCTGAAAGGTACGTTCTTGGACCTTAGTTGCTCAAGCTCAGTCGCTGTGTAATGTGGTGGTGGAACATACTACCGCGCTTCGCTAATTCTGGCCCATGAATCATAGGGGTTATCATCTGCAGCCAAATCTGTGACTAGTCTACCCTGAACATGGACACCATGTAAAACCTCGGTTCGTACTGGTAATGGCATAGTATGAAGCGGTACTGGCATGGCATCAGCCGGTGTTGCCACAGCATCTGTACCTCCTTGGTCATCATCAGAATCGTCTAAATCACTACTAACCACATCACCGATCCTGTCCTCCTCCTCCTGCTCCTCCTCTTCCTATTCGAACTCATTCACATCGAAGTCATTGCTTATACAGCCTACTGCAGTTGAATGAAACTGCTCCTGCGTCAACTGACCATCCAAATCCATGTTATCCTGAGTTGCTTCCCCTTCGACACCTAATTCTTGTTCATTGCCTCCAAAACCATCAATAGACGGGGCGTTCTGCACACCATGCATCCTGTATCCATTCTCTACTACCACCTCAGCCATGGGCACATTGGAACCTTGGAGAGCCCTAGTGTAGCGAGACCAGTGAGCAGGGTCGCGCAAGGGCATGAGGACATAGTGTGCCCTAGTCTTCCCAGTATCAAACCTCCCCTTGAGTGTGAAATCATCCCCAAACTTTATATTCAAACGGACACAAAGGTTGTTGAAGCTAGGAGGTTCATCAAACCATTCCAATTCTTCTTCTATATCCTCAAACATACCATCTTCTATCCTAACACTTTCTCCGAACAAAACTCTAACACAACAATCCATCTGCAAAAGCATTTTAAGAAACTTCATCAAGTCGTCGAAATCATCGTACGTAATGTCCATACTAACATTATTACATTTTCTAACTATAACTATACTAACTAATCAAATCTTCTCTCGCTTACTGCCTCGGCCGGCTTGCTGGCGTGGGCGGGCTAGCTGGCATGGGCGGCCGCGGGCAGGCGCAGGCGAAGGCGGGCGCGGCGGCAGTGCCTTGCTGCGTTTCTCGCGGAACGCCGACTGCTCGGGCAAGAGGCAGCGGCGGTGGTTATACCGGGCTCTGCTGCGCCACGGATCAGGACGCGACACTACCGCGCCAAGATCGGTGGTGCGGCAGAGCCTTGCCACGTCAGCGGTCAACGGTGATGGTCGCCGCCACGTAAGGCCTCTGCCGCGCCGCCATGCATGGCGCGGCACAGGCATTTGGCCGCGCCATGGCAATAGGCGCGGCCAAAAGTATTAGTTTAAAAAAACCCGACAGTGTTAAATTTAAAATTATATTAAAAAAGGGGTTAAAATTAAAAAAAAATTCTGGAAAGACAGGTAGCAGGATAAACGATACATCTTGTTTCCTGAAATTGAGCAGCCAACTCCTACAGCAAAAACACATTTTTATTACTATATGAATTTCTGTTATCTATTATATGAATCTCTCGAGTGTGCATTATTATTTCTTGAAATTTTCACTAGTTCCTCCGTTATGAATGAAATTTTTCATGCACGTGCCACATGTGCGTGTCCACTAGTTCTAGTAAAAGTCTGTGGCACTAGAACTGCTCGTGATTTTTCTTAGATAAGGGAATATAACATTCCCACCTCAAACGTTCACAAATAAATGAGTATAGGTATTTAGAATAGAATCATGGTATTTAGGCCACACTCCACCATACAATAATACAAACTTAAGACACAAAAATAAATGAATGAGACTCAATCCCTTGTTCTAATCCGACTTCACCAACCAAACTTGGTGCAGAATTCCAACATCATGGCTCCCGTAAATGATTGCCTTCTCGAGTAAAGACATAATGCAATATATCTTGCACAAATTTGAAGCTCGTCCGAGAGGTTGGGGATGCATAAACACACCGTTTGACGTTGTATGTAGATGAACCTCGGAGGCGCCACCCCAAGGGCGAAAACGACGAGAGTCGCTATGTTGCCCACCTCCAAAATTTGAGGCAAGGTTTTCACCTGCAGATTAGTGGAAAGGATGTTATGGAGTGTCATGATGACATCTTCAGGAAGGGAAACAATGCTCGAAGGCGCCGCCTGATTGGTCTCACGTTTTCGGAGCGGTGTCTTGTGCCTCATCGCCCAGGGATCGTTCCATGAGGTCGGACGTAGGGGTTGGGCCGGGGTGACAAGGAAAGACTAGGTTGGGCAAGGATAAAATCCACGCAGGGCTTAAACGAACAAGTCTTCCTTTGTGCTACGATATCCTTTATAGCATGATTGCTTGTCTGCACTGCATATACCAGAACCAAACTTTGGAGAGTGGATATGCAACCTCATCGCGTTTGGTTACCTACACGGAAGTCTGGACCTGGCTCTTCAGATGCAAAAAGCACCCCACAGCCTAGCTCGTTAGATACAAATTTCATTTGTGGTTCTGGCTTGCACAGTGCAACACAATTTTTCTTAATGATATTATTAACATGTGATTACTATATATTAAGTGATATTAATGTATTTTATAGTAGATTAAGATATTATAAGTAAAGTAGAGACTATTAGAGTGTACACAAGTAAATATTATAAGGTTACTTGTTTATCTATTTTTATTTTATATTGTAAGATTTTATGCAGATAACCAAATTTTGTCAGTACCTTACAAATGGCATGCTAAATTCATGATAAATATTTTTGCCTAAGTTTTGGTAGCCTTTTCTTACCAAATGTTGGGCATAGCAAGTTTTGGTACCAATCATAGCCAACCAAACAAAACATCTTGCACGGCACCACAGAGCCTATCCAGCACGGGCCTGGTTCCATATGCCATACAGGCTCATAACTTGCAGGCCGGGTTCATCCATGGGGGTTGGGCCAGCCCCGACTCCGGGCGTTTCCGGTCCAACGGAACAAGGCCTCACTCAATCCGACGCCTCCTCTCTCTCGATTACGGACTCCGAAGTTCGTCATCGACGCAGTCGAAGGGAGCTCGTCGGTAGCTAGCTGGTCGAGAGCTTGTCCGGCGGCGGCGACCTTGAGGCAGCGGCGGAGGGGCCAGCGGGCAAAGAGGGGATCTCGTTCGGGGGGGGGGGGGGGGGGGGGGGGAGATAGGCCTTAAGCAACGGAGGCGATACTAGTATATTTGCTGGTTAGTCGCCTACTCAAATTCTTCCTGGAATCTACCAAAGCCCTGTCTCTCCTCTACGGTTTCTGAAAGTGGAGTTCCATCCGCGCGTCGATTGATTTATTCTTTTTGCTGGTAAGGAAGCCTTGGTTTGCTTTGACCGTGTTGTTCTAAGAATTAGATTCCGGCGTCACGAGAAATTATTCTCTCTTCAACATGCCCAATTTGTTGCCACTCATGTCTCATTTACCGCGTGTCATGTATACAGAGTTGGCCTCCATTAGCTCCATGTCGAGGTTGCGAGCTCTGTGGCAGGCTTCCTTTAACGCCACAAAGAGAGGTACCTTCTTCCCACAAGTCAGAACCTTTTTGCTGTGCTTGCTATCAAAGTTTGGTTCATTTCCTTGATGAAACACTTGTAATGGTGCCCATAGATGCGCCGTGCATAATCTTGGTGCTGTTGAGCCGTTCAATGATAACCATATAAGGTGTAGTCAAGGTCTTGAATTTCTCCCTGTCTCCTGAGCATTGAGGATTTGACTTTCTTGTGTAAGAATGGAAGGCAAAGAGTACAGCGCTGCCAGGGTGCAGAATAAGAATTTTCCTAGTCACAGTTTGTAGTATGTTGAGTATTATACATGATATGAAATTTGCAAGCATGTCATATTGTCAGCTTGATATTAATCATGTTGAATTATCATTATGAATAGAATATAATGCCAGTTTCATTCCATATGCACCAGTAGTAGCCTTGAGACGTCTTAGTAGCTGGCTAGCTGCTACTCATGCATTGCAGATCTGAAATAGATGTGTAGCGTGTGGAATTCATGGTGTCCCTGTAGTAATAGCATGTTTTGCTAATATGTAAACAAGGAACTTATGGAAATTCTGCTTTTAAGTGTGCAGAATAAACTCTTCTGGAAAATACATAACCTCCTTAACTATCTCGGTCTTTATTAATTATTTGTTCTATATGCTTAATTGTTAGCTCTTGTATGGAGTTCAGATGATCTAATTCCGCCAAGTGAAAGATGTATCTTCAATTTCAACTCAAAAGATGAGCTGAAAAGGTGTCATTTGTACTCAGATTCAGAGTATGGAGGTACTGCCTCACTTTCGAATTATATACTTTTATAAAAATTACTAATTGCTGCAGTTTCTCTAAATACTGATCTGAACATCTGATACTATAGTATAATTTGTCCTTGTGCTTTGTGACTGATTGGCTGGGAGATACTTAGGGATGATTGCCTTGTGTTGAAAATGCTCCTTTGGTTTTGTTCTCAGAATATGTTTATAAGATGCTCTTTTGAGTTTCTGATGGTTCACAGTGGAAAAATGTATTGCAGTTCAATCTTGTCCTGGTAGTCCCCAGTATATTACTTCTAGAATCATCCTACCCCTCAGTCTTCCTAATGCAAAATCCTTTTAAAGGTAACATATTACAAACTAGTATAATACATGGAGATATAGAAGAACATACTCCATTGATTCATTGATTCTCACTTTGCTACCTGCATTTTCTCCTTTTTTTTGCCATCAACATGAATTATATGTAGGGTTTATATATAACACTATTATAGCTTTGCTTTCCAGATAGTGTTCCAAATGGGAGTTGACCACCCCTTGTGTTTATGACCACAGGATACTTGATACTGCGTAAACTGGTGCACTACTTTATTATCTGCTGCTAGTTTCAAAACAAATGGATCAGATAGCTGGCGAAACGACGGTATATATTACATGGGTGAACCTTTTCTGCAGGAACAGGAAAAACATTAACACTTTAGTTTGTTGTGCACTCGTACAGTTGTGCCTTAGAATATGAGTGGACTTGTGAATTCGATAGAGTATATATTTCCCTACAACAGTTAATACCTTACATGTGTAGTACATATATTTTTGAAGGACATTTTTCAGCTTTGCTGCAAATACCTAGCTTCTTGTTTACATCTATGAGAGAATATAATTTTACAAAGTTGTTATCCAGGTTTGTCTTCTGCATCCTTGGAAATAACTGATGGCGCTTCAGTTGGAGATACTCCATTAACTGGTAATAATTGTTCTACGTTCTTAACTTTTCCAGCTTGTGCCAATCATTTGAAGTCTATTTTGAATTGAGTACTTTCTGGTACAAGAGAAAACAAATGATGTATTTATGGCTTCTTTTGTTTAGCATAATAAACCTCATTAACCTTGAAATGTTTTAGTGGTTTTCTCGGAAAATTTCTGAGGCGAGTCCAAATTATCAGTGGATACCAGCTGCTGTATTTTCTTTAGTAAGTGAATAAAAAACTGGAGTTATGGCGGGAGACTTTGGAGTCCAAAGGTTTTAGACTCAGTAGAACTAAAACTGAGTATATGAGATGTGACTTCGACACTACTACTCGGGACGAGGAAAATATTAGTTTGGAAGGTCAAGTAGTGCCTAGGAAGGATACCTTTCGATATTTAGGATCAATGCTACAGAGAGACGGAGATATTGATGAAGATGTTAGCCATAGAATCAAAGCAGGGTGGATGAAGTGGTGTCAAGCATCTGGTGTCCTATGTGACAAAAGGGTACCACAGAAGCTAAAAGACAAGTTTTATTGGACGGCGATTAGACCTGCTATGTTGTATGGATCAGAATGTTAGTCTATGAAAATACGACATGTTCAACGGATAAGTGTCGCGTGCGTTGGTTTTGCGGTCATACAAGAAGGGATCGAGTTCGGAACGATGATATACATGATAGATTAGGGGTAGCACTAATTGAAGAAAAACTTGTTCAACACCGGTTGAGATGGTTTGGACATGTCCAACGGAGACCTCCAGAGACACCAGTGCGTAGTGGAATCCTAAGCCAGGATAGTAACGTGAAGGAGAGGCAGAGGAAGACCGAAGTTGATTTGGGTAGATGCAATAAAAGGAGACTTGAAATGATGGAATATATCCAAAGACTTAGCCTTAGATAGGAGTGCTTGGAAAACATCTATTCACGTGCCTGAACCTTGATTGCTTCTGCTGGGTTTCAACTCTAACTTACCCCAACTTGTTTGGGACTTAAAGGCTTTCAGCCTGTTCGGCTGGGGCTGAAACGATCGTATACGATCGTGGATTATTACTGCTGGCTGGTTTGGTGTGAGAGAAAAATACTGTTCTGGCTGGAAATTTACGATCGTTTACGACCAAGCGAACAGGCTGTTTGTTGTTGTTGTTGTTGTAATTGAATTGAAACATGCAGTTTTTTTTACTTATGATTTTCTTAGACTGGTTTGTAAGGTAACTTTTTTTTTTTTACATTTGTATTCTTGAAGGTGTGTTTTCTAGTAATCTTTCTTTGGATATGTCCGAAGAGTCAACATGGAGGATCAGGCGCTATGGATTCTGCGGGATGCGATCAAAGAAGGTACATTTTTCTGTTTTAGGGCGACACTGGGGTACTAACCTGGTTACTTCCGTAAATGCTTATCCCATTTCAGCAATGTTGTGCTATCCTTATTAGATGCACAAATGTTGTCACCAATGATGGTAAAATATTTCTGCGGCAGCTCTTGAAAAGTGGTTGTCAAATACACCGTCCATTCCAAATTGTAAGTCGTTTTGGCTTTTCAAGGTACATGACTTTTGCTACGCAGCTCGATATAAATTATGTCTAGATACATAGCAAAAAGCCACAACGATATACAATTTGGAATGGAGGGAGTACTAACCAAATATAACAAAATAGAAGTTCTTTGAAATGCCACTGCAAATACTAAGTGTACCGTATCTATGCTTGAGAGGGTTGAACATCGTAGGGCTTTAGATCAAACTGTTTTGTTCTCTGGAGGTCAGTGAAGTCATATCAAGTGTCTTAGGATTCAGGAAATGATGCTTACTTAAGACTACCTTCTAAAGAAATATAGGTGCTTAAGCAGATGCTAGCTGAATGTCAGCAGAATTAATCTGTGGAGTGCTGATTAAAAAATTCCTTTCTGCTGTTTCAGTTTGATGGTTTCATTGACCTTGATGCATATGATACAATAGCATTGAAGATCAAAGGGGATGGAAGATGCTACATATCTACCGTATGTTTTCCCACACAAGAGTTACTTTTGAATACTTGATGTCCAGTCAGTATCGTTCTGCAGAATCTGAAATTTTAAGTACAGATATACACGGAGAATTGGGTGAATTCACCTGGACAACAAGAAGACAACTCATGACAGGCTTTTGTGTACATACCCCAGGACAGATGGCAAGTCTTGAAGGTAAATTATCATTTGCTATCATTCAAAATTCAAAATATGCGATTTTTTTATGATGAAGGACACGTTCCCTTTCCATACAGATCCCTCTTGATCGCAGGAAATGTGATTGAGGCAAAGTTGGAAATGAACCCTGCTCGAATCGTGGGGATGTCTCTCTGTAAACGCAGAAGGCGGTGTTCCTGGTGCCAAGACTGGGCCTGGTGATTTTAGTGTCAGCAATCGGAGGAAGGAGAGAAATCAGAGCAAGGCGAGGCAGCAGAGCAAGGGAAATGGAGACAGACGAAGCTTGCGTGTAGTTTAAGATATTCGGTTACAATGTTCATGCCTCTTTTTCCTGGACGCAGCCAGCACATATACGCCAACAGACTCACGCACGCACCGATACAAGATGGACTCACTCGTTTTTCCACTGAGGCCCAAACACCCGGACACTCCTCTTCCTGGGCCGAGCAGGCCTTCCTCCTGCCGAGCCCGGCACAGCACACTCCACTTGCTCCTCCGGCACAGCGTGCTGGTCCTCTGTCCTGACATCCCCTCTCCCTTGCGCGCCTGGATGACCCCAGACAGCAGCGCGCGGAAACTGTTGACGAAGGTAGTCCAGATCTTCCCATGTGGACAGAGATGAAGGCAACTGAGACCATTTGATCAGTCCTTGACGCACAGGAACTGCACCTTTGAAGATTGAGCGACGTTGAAGAATCCTTTCAGGAACGCTCCATCGAACGGAAGGAGGAGGCAGATTCTTCTCCACAACATGGTGACCACCGACTGCTTTCTTGAGCTGTGACACATGAAAGACAGGGTGAATAGAGGAAGACGCAGGAAGCTCCAGACGGTAGGCAACGGACCCAATACGCTCAATGATCCGAAAGGGCCCGAAGAACTTGAATGCCAGCTTCTGGTTAGCACGGTCTGCCAAAGATGACTGTACATAGGGCTGTAGCTTAAGAAAAACCCACTCATCAATCTGAAACTCACGTTCGGAACGGCGTTCATCCGCTTGCTTCTTCATGCGCTGCTTGGCTCGATGAAGATGCTGTCTGACCAACTGAGTCATTAGATCACGGTCCCGAAACCATTCAGACAGATCAGCGATGGGATGATCTCCGGCAGCTGGCAACCCAAACTGGCGAGGAGCAAATCCATACAGCACCTCGAATGGCGAGCGGCCAAGAGCTGAATGAAATGAGGTATTGTACCAGAATTCCGCAACATCCAACCAGGAACTCCAGCGGCGCGGACAAGCATGGACATAACACCTGAGGAAAGCCTCCAAGCACTGATTGACCCTCTCTGTTTGTCCATCGGACTGCGGATGATATGCCGAACTCATGCACAGATCAACTCCAGCCAACTTGAACAGCTCCCTCCACAAGTGACTGGTAAAGATACGATCCCTATCGGAGACAATAGCATTGGGCAACCCGTGCAACTTGTAGACTTGTGATAGAAACAGTTTAGCTACCCCAGCAGCAGTGAAAGGATGCTTCAGGCCCAAAAAGTGTGCATACTTGGAGAAAGTGTCCACAACCACCAAAATACAGTCAAAGCCACCAGACATTGGAAGACCTTCAATGAAATCCATGGAGATTACCTGCCAAGCCCGATCCGGAACCGGCAAGGGTTGCAAGAGACCAGGTAAACGCGAACGGTCCGGCTTGGCTTGCTGACAAGTAAGACATGAACGGACAAAGTCGTGGACTGCTGTCTTCAAACCAGCCCAGGCAAACAACTGCTTGATACGGCGATAAGTGACCGGAATCCCGGAATGACCTCCTAGAGCACTGTCATGGAGGGCAGCGATGATACGAGTTTGAAGCTCCTCGTTATGACCGATCCATATGCGCTGATCGTAGCGCAGCAATCCATCCCGAAAAGTGAAATGGGGAACAGCTGTCGGATCAAGAACCAGTTTCGCAATCAACTGTTGTGCATGAACATCGGATTCATAAGAAGCAGCCACCTCCTGCAACCATTGCGGTTGAACCACAGAGACCGCAGAACATTGCAGTGCTGGCACACGAGACAGAGCATCGGCAGCACGGTTATCCACACCCTTGCGATACACAATCTGATATTGCAACCCAAGGAGCTTGGTAAAAACCTTTTGTTGCCAAGGCGTATGCAATCGTTGCTCCGACAGCTGAACTAAACTCTTCTGATCTGTCACAATACGAAATTCAGCATACTGTAAATAGCTGCGCCACTGTTCCAGGGCCAGAAGGATAGCCAAGTATTCTTTTTCATATGTAGAGAGAGCTTGAGATCGTGGACACAGAGATTTGCTGAGGAAAGCCAGTGGGTGACCATCTTGTGTAAGTACTGCCCCAATACCTATTCCACTGGCATCTGTCTCTACACAAAAGGGCTTAGAAAAATCCGGTAAAGCCAACACAGGAGCTGATGTTAGAGCCTGCTTCAGAGCATGGAAGGCAGCATCATGAACTGTGGACCAGAGGAACAAGGCTCCTTTCTTTAGCAAGTCCGTGAGAGGGCGAGAAATCACACCAAAATGCTTCACAAAGCGTCGGTAGTAGCCTGCCAACCCCAAGAAGCTGCGAAGCTCCTTAACCGAAGATGGTACTGGCCAACTCAAAACTGCCTGAATCTTGTCCGGGTCAGTCGCCACGCCCTGCTCCGAAATGACATGCCCCAAATACTTCAACTGACGTTGAGCGAAGACACATTTGGAGCGCTTGACCTGCCACTGATCACGGCGGAGAAGCTCCAACACTTGCCGAAGATGGACCAAATGTTCCTCAAGCGACCGGCTGTAAATGAGAATGTCATCAAAGAAAACCAAAACTCCTTTGCGAAGCAATGAGGCCAGGGTAGTATTCATTGCCTTCTGGAATGTGGCCGGTGCCCCCGTGAGACCGAATGCCATGACTCGGAACTCATACTGACCCGAGTGGGTTTGAAAAGCTGTTTTTGGTTCTTCACCTGGCTGCAATCTGATCTGGTGATAGCCGGCTGTGAGATCCAAACAAGTAAACCACGAAGCATGGGTTAGCTCGTCCAACAACTCCTCGATCACTGGTACCGGATACTTGGCCTTAGCAGTAAGCGCATTCAAGTGGCGGAAATCGACACAAAATCTGAACGACCCATCCTTCTTCTTGACAAGTAAGACTGGAGAAGAAAATGGACTGTTGCTCGGTTGAATGATGCCAGCCTTGAGCATATCCATTACTTGCCGCTCAATTTCATCCTTGACAGCAGGCGGGTAGCGATAAGGACGAACTTGCACAGGCGAGGCCCCTGGAATCAGGGGTATAGCATGATCAGAAGGCCGTGCAGGAGGATACCCAGTAGGAGGAGCAAAAACTGATTCAAACTCTTGCAATAAATCTGATACTGCTGGATGAACAGAAATGGTTTGAGGAATGTCTGCCGCTGATAAGGCCGTCACCTGGATAACTGATCCCTCTGGTAACGCTATCAGCTTCCCTTGCAAGCGAACCATATTCTGGCCGTGAGGAATCAAGAGCCATTTGTGCTGCCAATCAATCTGCATCGGGCTATGACTTGCTAACCAATCCATGCCAAGAATCATATCATAGGATGGCATAGGTAAAGCCAAGAAAGATGAATTGAACTGACATTGTTGCACTTCCCATGATAGATCACTGAAAAACTGGGGGCAGACAATGATATTACCATTAGCAATGCGGACTCGGGGTGGGGCTGCCAAGGATTGACCGCCAGACAACCTGCTAGCGAGATCAGTGCTGACAAAAGAACAAGTACTGCCAGAATCCACCAAAATCTGCACCGGAATGCCCTGAACGGAACCCTCAAGATGTATAGAGCGAACTGGAGCAGAAGCAGCAACTGACGCTAACACCTGGACAGCAAAAACCTGAGCTGAGTCCTCCTCATTGATGACTGGATCAACACATTCATAGTCATCCGAATTGCACATGTCCCAGAACTCCTGGAGGGCGTGTAGCTGAAGGGCTTCAGGACATTTGTGGTCGCGAGACCATTTCTCACCACATCGAACACAAAGGCCGCGGGCACGCCTGTAAGACCGCAGCGTATTCAATTTGTCCTCCACGCCATGGGGTCGACGGTCATCAGCCCGAGCCCCACCCAGAGCTGCCCGAACGCCACGATCAGGAACAGTGGCCGCCGGCAGCATGGGCAGGTTCTTGAACGCGGACTTCCTCCGCCCAGGATCCACCAGTTCTTCCTGCAACAAGGCGAGAACACAGGCAGCATCCACAGAAGATGGGCGTTGCATATGCACAGCAGAACGAAGGTCATCCCTCAACCCATCCACAAAACGCATGGCATAAAACAGAGGATCAGTAGTTTTGCCATAAGCGATGAGCTGATCTACCAACCCAGTGAACCTATCTGCATACTCCTGAACATTACCAGTTTGACGAATGTGGAACAACTGGCGAATCAACAACTCATACTGATCCCGACCAAAACGATCTAGGACCAGTTGACAAAACTCCTCCCAGCTAACCTTTTTCACCTTTGGATCTAAGGACTGCAGCCAACGAGATGCAGCACCTTTCATCCGCATCGTGGCTACACGAATCCATTGGCTGGGCTCAACAGAATACATGTCAAAATAGTCGTCACAACAACTGAGCCACAGCTTGGGATCCTCCCCATCAAAAACTGGAAAATCCATCTTCGGTAGCTTGCTACTAGAATACTGAGGTCCCCAATGTGCGCGGTACTCATGCGGCGCCCCCTCAACACCAGAGAGCTCCCGATCCCCCATGTCCAAAGCAGAACTAGAGAGAGATCGATGTAGTACAAACTGATGGGCAGGCTGGGGAAGGGGATGAATGGTTGGCTTACCCTTGACCGAGGGCTGAGCTATGGACTCGAACCCCCGGTGATGATGTGCAACGCCGTGCCCAACTGACGGGCCGATGGCCGGGTGCCCGGCAGATGATGTCGCCGCGGCCACCACGGGATGGGACTTCAGGACACCAGCGGAAGTCGCCAGCTCCGAGTCGAGCACCACACGACTCACAGACTTGCGAAGGGCAGTCATCTCCTCGCGCAACTGCTCCACCACCGCGTCGGACTTGCGAACCGCCCCCAACTCCGCGCGCAGCTCCGCCACCGACGCGTCCACCTTGGGCTTCCATTCATCGAGCACCTTAGCTGCATCCTCCAACCGGCTGAATCGATCCGCGATGGAATACTCCACCGCCCCGATCCGCTTGCCCAGCGACACCTCCACCTCCCCGATACGTTCCCCAAGGGACGTTTCGATGTGGGTCTTCACGGACTTGAGTTCATCCATCAGGAGCTTGGTGTTGGAATCCATGGCACCGAAATGCTTACGGAATCTGGTAAAATGGTCGTGGATGATGTCGTGGGGTTCCAGGATGGGAATAGGATAGATCGGCCAAGGAACGATAGGCTCTGGATACCAATTTGTCAGCAATCGGAGGAAGAAGGAGAGAAATCAGAGCAAGGCGAGGCAGCAGAGCAAGGGAAATGGAGACAGACGAAGCTTGCGTGTAGTTTAAGATATTCGGTTACAATGTTCATGCCTCTTTTTCCTGGACGCAGCCAGCACATATACGCCAACAGACTCACGCACGCACCGATACAAGATGGACTCACTCGTTTTTCCACTGAGGCCCAAACACCCGGACACTCCTCTTCCTGGGCCGAGCAGGCCTTCCTCCTGCCGAGCCCGGCACAGCACACTCCACTTGCTCCTCCGGCACAGCGTGCTGGTCCTCTGTCCTGACATTTAGGCTTGAGGTTGATTGGATCAAGGCGTTGAGAACACTGTGACCTCCACAAGTCGTAGTCTTATATTTCACTGCTTGAGTTTCACATCGGCTTTTTCCTTCTTTTCTGTTTCATCCTGCTCCGGCGCCGCTGAAATTTTATCAGCCACCGAAACCACAGGAGTAACCGTAGCTCAGATTGCCAACTCCTGTATGCACTCTTAGGTGTATGAAATATTTGTTTTTGTACTAGTAGCGGCATCTGCAGTTCGGCACCAATGAAATAATGGATTTTGTTTTACTTTTGAGGTTTATGAATAAATGATCGAAAAGATGGAGCATTTAGTTAAGGTGTTCCCTTTGGACAGATGTTACCTTCCTCGCTAGTATCTGATCGGCCGATCTAATGATGTGCATTCCACCCTGACGATAATGCCAGAGTAGGGCTCAATTTAATTATTTGACTGTTCAGAGTACTACTGTTTGATCATTTGAATTGCTCGTAGACACGTTCACTTATGATTTCAGGGAAACAACTTAGAAATGCATGCTAGAAGCCCTCACTGTAGCAGGAATGCAGGATCCACAATTGTCAGCCTGCTTAGATTGCACGTTTTGCAGGATCCACAATTGTGCAATCATTAAGGGCTTGTTTGGTTGCACTCCAATCTACATCATTCCATGTTGGTTAGGATAGGAGGCTTCCAATGAAATGCGAAATGGTGTAGATGGAAGTGCAGCCAAACAAGTCTTTGGTGAGAAATGTGTAGACGAAATAAGGTGAATTAGAGCGCAGCTGAACAAGTCTGGTTTGAAACCCGTCACCCGTGACAGTAAGCAATGGAAACTTCTACACACGCCTCATGGAGAGGAGTTGAAATTACATTCAGAACCAGGATGCTAATTTGCACGTTTTCCTCGAGCTTAACCCATCAGACATTCAGACTGGATTTGTTTGATCGAAGAACACATGTTTTCCACCAAAAAGTACTTTAATCCCGTGACAGTAGGAGATGGAAAGTTTAATTTCCCCCAAATGGATGGAGGAAAAGGAAACAAACAAGTGGCGAATTCAGAGCTCTGTCTCTCTCTCTCTTTACAAATGAAGACGCAATGTGATCATGGACCACCAGGAAAACAAACGAACAAAATAGGCAATGCCGCCGCCTTACAAACTACTAGTACAAAGAAGCGGTGAATGGTGACGACCAGTCTTGCTTGAATGCGCAAAAACAAAGGAGGGCGGGTCAGCCTTGTCATCCTTCGATGAAGCCGGTCATCCGCAGCACGGAGTTGCGCAGGTGGCTGAGCTCGCGCGCGCGGCCGGGCCCCGACCACAGCGCGAACGCCGCCGCCCCCTCCGACCGCCTCCGCAGCGAGATCAGGACGTGAGGCGGCACCACCGTGCCGCTGCCGCTCCAGCCACCGTCCTCGTCCTCGTGGTCTCGGCGTCGGGCCGCCGAGCTCGCCGCGGGCCTGGGAATGTCCACCGGCCGCGAGCTCGGATGGATCGGCCTCTCACTCTCAGGGACGCCTCGCGGAGCCGGCGCCCTGGACCGCGGCGCCACGGGCGACGACGAGCTGCAGCTGGGCGTCGCGTCGCCGTCGCCGTGGGGCGCCTCCGGCCACAGCACCTCCGATTCGCACAGCTCCTCGGCGGCGCTCGCCATTGCGTCGTCTGATGAGCTCTCGCTGCGCGGTTCCGGGTCGCTCTGGAAGTTGTTGGAATGGATGCTTCGGGCTCTGGGATAAAAGCTGAATTCGCTTGGTTTGTGGTGGGCAATGCAAAAAGGTTTCTCGCGCGGCGAACCGGAGCGGGGAGGGGCGCGTATATATAGGCGCAGCCACGCAGCGGGTTCATTCCCGGCCGCGCGAAGCTTCCCACGTACGGCAGCCGCGTTGTGAGCGCTGTGGGAGACAGAGACTACTCCTAAAAAAATTGACGGGAAAAATCGCAGTAAATTCTGCCAGGTTTGAATCAGATACATTCAGATCAGACTCACGGGCCCGGGGTCAATGAACGCTTTGATGATCGAAACGGTGTCACAAAAGAAGAGGTGACGCGTCAGACCAACGGACCTGCGTGTGTGTGTGTGTCTCTCTCTAAAGAGAGAGAGAAAACCAGTCACTTTTGGTGTGGGGAGTATTTTTCTCGGTGGACAAGATAGTGGTAGCGTTTGTTTGGCGGTCTAGATTAACATCACAGTTATTTTGGACGAAGATGGCTCCAAGGTCTGAAGGTCCTCAACAGCTCTGCATAAATCCATGATGAAAATTCCACAGGATATATATATAGAAAAAAGTCTACTTAACCTCTCACCTATCATACTTGGTCTACTTCACCCCCAACTATGAAACCGTCTGTTTTACCCTCTGAACTATCTAAAACCGTCTGCTTTACCCCCTGGGTGGTTTTCAGCGGCGTTTTTTTTGCTACACTAACGGTCGATGTGCTACAGTACCCGTAGTTTTAAATTTTCATTTTTTTATTTTCGGTGAATTTTTGAAAAATCATAGTAAATCATAGAAAAATCATAAAATAAAAAATCTAATTTTATTGGACTCCACATGAGTAGATCTACATAGTGAATATATAATACGGTATACTTTAGTACAAAATTTTTACTGTAGCCTTAGATTAATTGGAAAATCTAATTTTGTCTGTAATTAATTGGAATAATTCATAGCTGCAGCTTCTATGGTCCCATTGTGGTGAAATTTTTATGGTACGCTAATTATTGTATGCTTGAACTATAGTAAAAATTTCGTACTCATTGGACTATGTATAACTTAGTTATAGATAAATTCTAATTAATTACAGACAAAATTGGATTTTCCAATTAATCTAAAGCTATAAAAAAAATTTGTACTAAAGCATACCGTATTATATATTCACTGTGTAGATCTACTCATGTGGAGTCCAATAAAATTAGATTTTTTATTTTATGATTTTTCTATGATTTACTATGATTTTTCAAAAATTCACCGAAAATAAATAAAAAAAAGGAAATTCAAAACCATGGGCACTGTAGCAAAACCGCCTAGGGGGTAAAACAGACGGTTTTGATTCTGTTTGCTTCACTGAAATTTGGTTTAGACTAATTTATTGCGAGAGAAAAAATACTATTCATTCACTGTGCTAAAGTGGTGCAGCAAAACAGGGCCAGCTATCTCAGATCCTCTAATCCCAAGTTCCTAACACGTTGGCATACTTCTAGGTAGTTCTATCGCAATCCGCGGTGTCGATGCGTGGCTCTGTCGCGCCCCAGGCGCACACACAGCCGTTGGTCGTCTTCTTTTTTTTTCCCTAATTTTTTTAGGGGCACAGCCGTTGGTCTTCAGCTGGGAAGCATACGGAATCTGTCGCAGCGTGCTGGTCTCAGCTTACCTTTAAATTTTTTTTCCGTGCCTTGCGATATACGGAATGCTGTAGACTAGTATACTATCCGCAATTATATACGTACTATAATGTGCTGTGCGATCCCAATTAATCTTGGGAAATTCGTTAAAAAAAGATAGTATGACTTGGAGGAGGGGCCTACGAATGTGGTGGCGTCATCGTCATCTCCGTGCAGAGTAGTAGTAGAGTGGCGCCTAAGCAATTACGGGATGATAATGGTCCACGTACGCACCGGCCCGGTTAGACGCGTGTTTGAACCAGCAAAATGCTGAAAAACGAAACCTGCATCTGCATGCAGCTAGCGTATATACGAACGGACAGAATATATCGTTTACTTTTTTTTTTTGAAAAAAGAGATGTAGAGTCGTTTACTCGTTTTCAAGCGACACTTGGCGACCGGCATGATCTGCCCAGGCCACGTATGGAAGCGCGACGCGTTCTTCGTCGCCGTTGGCGTTTCCAGGATCCGGAAAAAAACGACGGGGCCATCTCGCATTCTCGCGATGATTGGAAGGAGAAGGAGCGTACGTGAGGGCGTGAGGCTGCTGGGAGAGGGAGCAGGTGGCGATGGGATGGATGGGCTCACGCCTCACGCCCACATAACTTTCTTTACCGATCAAGAGTTCTTTCAACAATAAGGGCATCCACTAGCTCTAAGCCAATTTCTATAATAATGCTAACTCTTAGTGCATATTAGTTTTTAACATGAATAGCCCCATACAACACTCTCGCACGTTCTTAAAATATGTGCAAGAGCTTAGCTCTTCATCGAGATCCAATTTTTCTCTCTCTTGTACTAAAACATGAGAAAAAAATGCTTAGAGCTAGCTTAAAAATCAATTATTGAAGCTACCCTAATAAAACATTCTAATATAATTCATCCGTAGTACACTTGTTTACTTTTTGTGAGATTCTAGAAATCTAGCAAGAGATGGAGAGCGGGAAGTCATTGGTCATTTGGCGGCCAGTAGAGCACGGTAGGATCATCGGCCTTGTTCCCGTGATGAGGTGAAATCCGGCGTCCGCTCCTGGGATGGGGCACAAATGGGCCCAATGCTTAAAACAGCAATGCATTGCAAAATCGTCTCTTATATTCTACGGACTCGGTGATAAATAGTAATTTAACCAAAATAAACATTCTAATATAATTCATCCGTAGTACACTTGTTTACTTTTTGTGAGATTCTACAAATCTAGCAAGAGATGGAGAGCGGGAAGTCATTGGTCATTGGCGGCTAGTAGAGCACGGTAGGATCATCGGCCCTGTTCCCGTGATGACGTGAAATCCGGCGTCCGCTCGTGGGATGGGGCAGCGCGAGACAGGTCTCCTTGGCTGCCGCATCTTAGGGCATGTTTGGAACGCATGAATTTTACAGGAATCACACAGGAATTTTACATGAATTATTTCAATTTCACAGAAAAAACGCAGTTATAGGAAAAAAAATCCCACGTTCCAAACAGGCCCTTACCCAAGTTCCATGTTAAATGGCGAAGGAAACTCGAATCGGTTGCTGGGTGTCACCATCGCTGCCCGGAACCAGAGAAAAAACTAAGGGGGCCAGATGAAGGTAAGACATGGAGAAAGTACCTTCAACAACTCATTCCCTTTGAAATAGCTACTACTAGAATGGTTGGAGCAGGAGCATTTAAAAAATCAAACCATAGGGGGGCCTTGGCCCCTGCTAGCCCCCACTTGGTTCTGGCCGTCCGCACGTGAGACGCGCGACCGATGAAACAAAAAAGCGAGCGACACGTGAGCAACTAGATGGAATCCATAATCCACAAACGCCGGGCTAGACACTTGGATTGGACATGGGTAGTCCGGTCCAGATAATATCCATGACAAAATTGATTCAAATTAATTACCTAGATGCTTTAACATTCGTGCAAAAAAATTTTAAACTTCGTGCAATTTTTTTTGAAAGGACCACTTGAACAAAACTCTATTTTCTAGGTTAAACTTAACAAACGATACATGTATCACGTGATTAGAACACTAATAGACATTGAAGAGGGCACACATGCGCGGCCTTTTTCTTGGGAAATCAGAGAAAGGAGTGTACTTTGCAAGTTTTCTTTACATTTGTATTCACGTGATAAGGTAACTTTTTTTTTACATTTGTATTCTTGAAGGTGTGTTTTCTGGTAATCTTTCTTTGGATATGTCCGAAGAGTCAACATGGAGGATCAGGCGCTATGGATTCTGCGGGATGCGATCAAAGAAGGTACATTTTTCTGTTTTAGGGCGACACTGGGGTACTAACCTGGTTACTTCCGTAAATGCTTATCCCATTTCAGCAATGTTGTGCTATCCTTATTAAATGCACAAATGTTGTCACCAATGATGGTAAAATATTTCTGCGGCAGCTCTTGAAAAGTGGTTGTCAAATACACCGTCCATTCCAAATTGTAAGTCGTTTTGACTTTTCAAGGTACATGACTTTTGCTACGCACCTAGATATAAATTATGTCTAGATACATAGCAAAAAGCCAGAACGATATATAATTTGGAATGGAGGGAGTACTAACCAAATATAACAAAATAGAAGTTCTTTGAAATGCCACTGCAAATACTAAGTGTACCGTATCTAGGCTTGAGAGGGTTGAACATCGTAGGGCTTTAGATCAAACTGTTTTGTTCTCTGGAGGTCAGTGAAGTCATATCAAGTGTCTTAGGATTCAGTAAATGATGCTTACTTAAGACTACCTTCTAAAGAAATATAGGTGCTTAAGCAGATGCTAGCTGAATGTCAGCAGAATTAATCTGTGGAGTGCTGATTAAAAAATTCTTTTCTGCTGTTTCAGTTTGATGGTTTCACTGACCTTGATGCATACTCCCTCTGTCCCGCTTTGACTGTCGTTCTGGCAGTGCAGTAAATTGTCTACATTCACAATTTCTTCAATGCATCCAGACACACGCAACGTCCACATTCGAACAATCTTTGCAGCACCAGACTGAAAGCTAAAACGTCAATCAAAGTGGGACAGAGGGAGTATGATACAATAGCAATGAAGATCAAAGGGGATGGAAGATGCTACATATCTACCGGATGTTTTCCCACACAAGAGTTACTTTTGAATACTTGATGTCAGTATCGTTCTGCAGAATCTGAAATTTTAAGTACAGATATACACGGAGAATTGGGTGAATTCACCTGGACAACAAGAAGACAACTCATGACAGGCTTTTGTGTACATACCCCAGGACAGATGGCAAGTCTTGAAGGTAAATTATCATTTGCTATCATTCAAAATTCAAAATATGCCATTTTTTTATGATGAAGGACACGTTCCCTTTCCATACAGATCCCTCTTGATCGCAGGAAATGTGATTGAGGCAAAGTTGGAAATGAACCCTGCTCGAATCGTGGGGATGTCTCTCTGTAAACGCAGAAGGCGGTGTTCCTGGTGCCAAGACTGGGCCTGGTGATTTTAGGCTTGAGGTTGATTGGATCAAGGCGTTGAGAACACTGTGACCTC
Organism: Miscanthus floridulus; assembly: GCF_019320115.1. NCBI lineage: Eukaryota > Viridiplantae > Streptophyta > Magnoliopsida > Poales > Poaceae > Miscanthus > Miscanthus floridulus. The sequence continues at coordinate 105,748,551 of NC_089584.1, forward strand.
CACAAGTCGTAGTCTTATATTTCACTGCTTGAGTTTCACATCTGCTTTTTCCTTCTTTTCTGTTTCATCCTGCTCCGGCGCCGCTGAAATTTTATCAGCCACCGAAACCACAGGAGTAACCGTAGCACAGATTGCCAACTCCTGTATGCACTCTTAGGTGTATGAAATATTTGTTTTTGTACTAGTAGCGGCTTCTGCAGTTCGGCACCGATGAAATAATGGATTTTGTTTTACTTTTGAGGTTTATGAATAAATGATCGAAAAGATGGAGCATTTAGTTAAGGTGTTCCCTTTGGACAGATGTTACTTTCCTCGCTAGTATCTGATCGGCCGATCTAATGATGTGCATTCCACCCTGACGATAATGCCAGAGTAGGGTTCAATTTAATTATTTGGCTGTTCAGAGTACTACTGTTTGATCATTTGAATTACTCGTAGACACGTTCACTTATGATTTCAGGGAAACAACTTAGAAATGCATGCTAGAAGCCCGCACTGTAGCAGGAATGCAGGATCCACAATTGTCAGCCTGCTTAGATTGCATGTTTTGCAGGATCCACAATTGTGCAATCATTAAGGGCTTGTTTGGTTGCACTCCAATTTACATCATTCCATATTGGTTAGGATAGGAGGCTTCCAATGAAATGCGAAATGGTGTAGATGGAAGTGCAGCCAAACAAGTCTTTGGTGAGAAATGTGTAGACGAAATAAGGTGAATTAGAGCGCAGCTGAACAAGTCTGGTTTGAAACCCGTCACCCGTGGCAGTAAGCAATGGAAACTTCTACACACGCCTCATGGAGAGGAGTTGAAATTACATTCAGAACCAGGATGCTAATTTGCACGTTTTCCTCGAGCTTAACCCATCAGACATTCAGACTGGATTTGTTTGATCGAAGAACACATGTTTTCCACCAAATAGTACTTTAATCCCGTGACAGTAGGAGATGGAAAGTTTAATTTCCCCCAAATGGATGGAGGAAAAGGAAACAAACAAGTGGCGAATTCAGAGCTCTGTCTCTCTCTCTTTACAAATGAAGACGCAATGTGATCATGGACCACCAGGAAAACAAACGAACAAAATAGGCAATGCCGCCGCCTTACAAACTACTAGTACAAAGAAGCGGTGAATGGTGACGACCAGTCTTGCTTGAATGCGCAAAAACAAAGGAGGGCGGGTCAGCCTTGTCATCCTTCGATGAAGCCGGTCATCCGCAGCACGGAGTTGCGCAGGTGGCTGATTCGATACATGTATCACGTGATAAGGTAACTTTTTTTAATCACGTGAAAAAGTACTTTAATCACGTGAAAAAGTTACCTTATCACGTTCCAAACAGGCCCTTACCCAAGTTCCATGTTAAATGGCGAAGGAAACTCGAATCGGTTGCTGGGTGTCACCATCGCTGCCCGGAACCAGAGAAAAAACTAAGGGGGCCAGATGAAGGTAAGACATGGAGAAAGTACCTTCAACAACTCATTCCCTTTGAAATAGCTACTACTAGAATGGTTGGAGCAGGAGCATTTAAAAAATCAAACCATAGGGGGGCCTTGGCCCCTGCTAGCCCCCACTTGGTTCTGGCCGTCCGCACGTGAGACGCGCGACCGATGAAACAAAAAAGCGAGCGACACGTGAGCAACTAGATGGAATCCATAATCCACAAACGCCGGGCTAGACACTTGGATTGGACATGGGTAGTCCGGTCCAGATAATATCCATGACAAAATTGATTCAAATTAATTACCTAGATGCTTTAACATTCGTGCAAAAAAATTTTAAACTTCGTGCAATTTTTTTTGAAAGGACCACTTGAACAAAACTCTATTTTCTAGGTTAAACTTAACAAACGATACATGTATCACGTGATTAGAACACTAATAGACATTGAAGAGGGCACACATGCGCGGCCTTTTTCTTGGGAAATCAGAGAAAGGAGTGTACTTTGCAAGTTGCAACAATTGATAGTGGACCCTCGATGAACTTAGTGGGAGATTGGGTGCTGAAACGTCACAATAACCTTCGGTGCTCTGCCTTGTGGGAAGCAGTGCGCTTGAACTCCGGTCAACAAATTGATGGACCGTGGATTTTGGAGGATAACAACAAGGTGCTGCCAGAAGAGAATTGTGAACGGCACTCTGGTAACGACAGTGTTATGATGATGGAGGTGACAATGAAGACAGATTCAGTTGCACTCGCTTCCTGTGACAAAGAGGTCGTTTTCTTGACGGTATCATTTATAGGAATACCTCAAAGGTTCAATACTGTACGTGCAGCTGTATTACTGCCCATTAAATCAATTAGTATTTCTCTGTGTATGTTTTGTGATTGCAAGAAAATGATCGTGTCTGACCATTCCTGATCTTAGTTTCTTAAACATCGTTGGATATGCAGAAACTAATGGTCATGTGTTAACCATTGAAAGTGTTAGTTTTTCACGCCACTTTACACATCAGAGAAGCAGCCATGGAACAGTGTTTTTCTCCCACAACATTTCAACATAAATTAAATTTCAGCATAAGCGATCAGTGTGCTAGAAAAAACAAAGAAATACAAAGAAATTTCAGCATAGAACATGACCGTGTCAGTTTCTTCGGTTGCCCCGTGCCCAGAACTAATAAAGAAATACAGATGGCTGAAAACCACGTAGCTAGAAAAAACAAAGGACATATCCACATCTCGATTGTACGAAGGCCATGCGGCTGCTACTCTGATGTGTCCTATCTGTCGACGTGCAACGTAAGCCCGTTTTTCGCTAGTTTAGCATAGCAGCATCAAACATGAGGCTGGGAGAATGAACAGGTGGAGGCGTGGCGCAGAACGGAATCTTAAGAAATACTAGTACTGTACTTTTTATTAATTGTGGGCAAGGAACCCAAATCAGCGTGCTCACGTCCTTATAGGGCGGCGGGACCAGCCAATTGGGAGGATCCCCAGTTCCAACAGTTTCTTGTAGACACCTGTGCTAGTGTACACCTGGACAAGGGTTACTTGCAGAGGTAAATTTCTGCGTATCAACTTGGGAGAAGAAGATAATGTTATATATATATGTACGGAATAGTTATGTTGAGGTGTGAGTCACCTCATAGGTGTAAATGTTATCATCAGAAGGTTTATAACTTGAAAATTTCGATTCTTTCTGAAGATATATAGGTTCCTTCTTCAAGGACAAATTACTACCCTATACTTTTAGAGATATCTCTTTCCATTCGCGTGAAACAATGATGCTCTAATATAAACGTCTTTAAAGTTGAACCGGGTGGAAAGATATTCGCCATCTCCTTGTTTCTTCACAAACATTGGAGCTGTTTGTTTAGCTAAAATTTGGTTTATGCTGATGCTTATGATGATTTGTTGTGAGAGAAAATAATATTTAGTCACTAAAAAGTAACGCTGAACAACTAAACCTAACTCTGCATTCCACTGCATTTTACTATCGCCGTATCATGCACTGACATCCAGCGTCCGTTCCTACTACACGACAACCTTTAGAACAGAATAAACGTGGCCATTCTATTCATGCATACATGCATATTATTCCAAGATCTAGCTCGGATCTTCCACAAAAAAAAGGAGAGCTAGCTCGTCTTTCTTTCACTTTCTGTCACGTTAATTCACACACCTGCAAAAACCTACGAACTCAACACTGCTTCGTTCTCCGAGTGAATTGAAACGGGAGATCGAGCATTTCCCACAAATTTCGTAGAACTACTCGCGCATCTTCCTCGGCCTGGCCCTCCCGCTGGGCACGATGAGCATCATCATCGCCTTGTCCCTCTTGGCCCTGCGATCGACGATGACATGCGGCGGTATGAAGACATGGCTGCCGATGACGGCGCTACCGGCACCGACGCCGCCGGCGTGGCTCGCGCTAAACTTACTCGATCCGGCCGGTGCTCGATCGGTGCCTCTCGCAGCAGTGGCACCGTCGACGACCTTCTTCCGGCCGGGGATGTCGATGGGGGAAGAAGCTTTCTGTCGGACTTGCAGCTTCAACGGAGCCTGGTGCTCGCTGCTGCTGCTGTCGCCGTCGTCGTCGATGCCGATTTGAGAGAAATACAACCGGGGTGACTCCTTGAAATCTGCTGCGTCTGGCCATAGGATGTCCGCTTCTTGAAACTCTTCCTCCTCCTGCAGCTCGGCGTGCAGCATCTTCTTGCTGCTTGACCTTGACTTGCTCGGGATGTTTTTAGGAGAGGATAAGTCGATAAGAACGTATTAGTACTAGCTAGTGGAGGTATTCATGTATGTCTTGAACTATCTAATCGATCCAGTCATTTTCCCTGTGTCGACTATATATATAATAATCATCATATCGGTTGGCGATTGCCAGCAAGTTGCTGCATCTGTTGCGGTCTATATGTACTGTTATTTGAGCGAGTCAAGAACCCAATAGATGCACGGTCAGGAGTCAGGACCGCTGAATCAGCAGCAACGCGTAAATCCAATTCTAGCTTGTTTGAACCAGATGCATGGGCGAATGCACTGATGCATGCGCATGGACACTGCACACAGACATATGACGACTCAATGAAATCCACCTCACATTTCGTATGAATTTACAAAGGAATACAAAATGCCTTGCCATCAATTCTTTCCAACCTCAATCTCACAAAAGGAAATCAACCAATCGGGGACTGACTCAAACAGTGTGACATATTCGACCGTTTGGATCGGGGGATGGACGGAAGCTTGCTTGCTGGTCGCTGCATTATTAATGCTAAGCTAACCAGCGAGGTGGACAGCCACAGCCAGGACCGACGGACGCGTGCCGGCCGCTGGCTGAGGCTATTGGCTAGCTCTCGATGAAGCCGGTCATCCGCAGGACGGAGTCGCGCACGCGGCGCAGGTCCCGGCCCTTGAGCGTGCGGCCCTGCCCGGAGCACACCGAGGACGCCGCCCTGCGCCGCTCCAGCAGCACGTGCGGGGGCGCCGCCGCCTCGCCGTCGTCTCCCTGATCCTCCCGGTTGTTCGTCTCCCGCCGCGGCCCCGAGGTGGCCGGGATCTCGATGGGGTCCGTGAACGTGGCCCGGCGCTCCCGCTCGGCCTGCTGCGCCCACGCCGCCGCGTTCTGCGACATCGTTTTCTCAATGATCAGATCGATCAACCGCGACGACTCAGCTTGCAATCAGAGTAGTGCTGAAGGAAATGTGATGGCACTCTAGTGGTTTTTGCCCAAACCTCTCTCCGTCTGCCGCTCGGCGTGGGGCGAGATATATAGGGCGCGGCGCCCGGCGGCCACCTAGGCCTGCTTGCTTGCTTGCTGGCAGGCTAGGTGCCCGTCCGTCCACCTATAGGTAGCGACCCGGGTCGGTAGCCAGGTTCCGTGTGGCGCTGCGCCGCTTTGTGTGACAGATAAGTATGCGATGCGGCGATGATGGGCCTTGACGTACGAAACGGGAAGGAATAATTCGGCAGTTGAGGTCGACCGATCGGCTGCGACGCGTCTGCGCGCGGGCGGGCGGTCCGGCGTTCCGGCCGGTGCCGTGAGGGAGGCATCGAGGGCAAAGCCATATTCCAACGTGTTCCTTTTCCTTCCCTTGCGGTTCAGTTCTCACTCTCAGGTTGGGTTGTGCGGCGGCGCAAGTTTGGCGATCTTCGCGTGCCAAGTCGTGATGCTTTTCCGATGTGCTTTTGCCTTTTGGACATCGTATATGCTATGCTGTCATCCCTGACACCTGTTCGTGTTCTCTGTTCTGTCCTTGGCGTCAAGAAAGCTGATCGGGTCGTTTCCTGTTCCTGGTCGACCGGTTTGGTCGTGACGGAGAATATGCAGATGTTCCTCCGGCACGTGTGCGCATCCTGCGTGCGTACGCACGTTTGCAAATGACACTGACGTCTTGCCTTGCGAATGACACTGACGTCCGGAGAAAGATAAGGGTTGGCATTGCACGCGTCGCGCAAAGACTAACAGTGCCTTGTCGCACATGTCTATTTGGTTTTCCAGCGATCGATCAAGTCACAGGTGGGTTTTAATCTGGTAACCTAGCTCATTGCATATGCATCATCTCTGATGAATAAGTTGGATTCAGAGAATCACGCACGGACAAAATTGAGAGAAAAGGGACAAAATTCTGAATCAGGACAAACTTAGCCCATTCGTTCAAAATGCCAATCGTCTGCGGCTAACTCTACCTCACCAAGCAATTAACCGGATCGGCAGCTGCCGTTGTTTAGGATCAGCTAGCTAGGTTGCACGCGCGCGGCTAGAATGCCAACCCTAGCATACCAAACACGCAACTTTTGCAATGAACGTATCGATTAGGACAGGAGCCGTACTGCCCGGGCGCCTGTGACATCTGGCTGTGTGTGTAATGAGCTTAACGTGTATCACCCGGTATCTCAAGGGAAACGAGCACGTCGGTTTCCCAGGCTGAAAAGCATAAGCAGAAGGGCAGGGCAGGCTTTGCTTTTGCTTGACTTGAGTAATAAGAGCCTAAGAGGCCTATCCGAACTGCAACCTACTGTACCGCAAGTTAGCTTATCCACCGGAAAAAGTTCATGCATGGTTATTGGACGTAAGAAATGCGTGTCGGATGCAGGATCAATTAGAACAGGCCTAGTGTACATTTCGTGTTGCATCGTTACCTTTTACAAGCCTGATGACGCTTTCAGGATTACTCAGTTTCAGAATTCAGAAAAAGACCCTAGACAACCAGTGGTTGCCCATGCGGCTAGCAGTAGGGTCAAAACGCAGTCAGTTTTGACGATGACGCTGGTTATTACTGCAGTTTCAGATAAACCTGTTGCGAAACCATTTGCCCGGTGACGCAAGCGCGATCGTGCATCAAGCGTGCAGCGCCGTCACTGTCGAACTACGGAGTAAATTACAGCTAGAGTACTCCTACACTTAGCAGCCGCTGAATTTTCAGAGCTTACTTCTCCGAAACGGACAATCTACCGGTGGTCCGTACAGACGAACTGGACAGAATATCCATCGATTCTGGACTCTAGCCACGAGTCCCGTGCCAGTAGCTCTGTGGTGTGGCAGCGTTTCAATCAACGCACAAAAAGTGCCGTGTTGGCATGCGCCACCGATGCGGGTCATACACCTGTAACGCCGAGCGGTTTGGACAAGGGACAGGCCGAGATCGCGCATTGTGACGCACGCACAGCCAGCCAGCTCTGCACGCCACAGGCACTTCTCAAGACTGGAGATGGTACGGCGCTTGGATAAGGATACGAAGCAGTCGGAGATTATCATAACATCATCGATCAAGCTAAATAGTGGTTTATAACGTCACAAGATGCGCCAGAAATTCGTGATAATTTTCAGAGACAGTGCTACACGTTCCAAGTAAAATAGGGCTTCTGTTCAGTTCAATCATGAATTCAGGCACATATGACAACTGAATATCACACAAGCCTGGGAAGCTAGTTTATCTTTGTTCCCTTTTTCTCCTTGATTGAAATCTTGGTGTGATTATTCTTCCACAACATAGCCGAAGGTTACATTGCATGCCTTCCACTTCTTGGAACAAGGTATGGGCATGGCTAAAGCTACCCTCCAATTTTTCTGTCCACGCGAGCCACTAGCTACCAAATGATGGTCACGCGACAAGAATAACAACGGGGCTCCTCACGACATGGGCGCCGTCGCTCCACGCATACGAACCCGCCACGAACTGCCCTCTCACTATGCTGCTCCCCTTCGCCTCCACCTTTATCCTGAACGCCTTCTTCTCGCCGGTCCGCGCAAAGCTGAGCCGTCTCGGCGAGACCTTCACGGAGACGCCCGCGGGCTCGACCACGGCGACGGTGTACCGAGCCTTGCCGGGGCCGACGTTGGTGACCGTCCGGTGCACGGTCACCGAGCCGTTGAGGCCGTGCACGGCCACGGAGGGGTGGTTCAGCTGGTAGGGCGGCGGCGGGCGCGCCGGGCACGGCACCGAGCGGTCGAGCTGGGAGCCGGCGCTGGCGCACGCGAAGAGCAGGTAGTCCTGGTACGACGCGTCGTACACGAGGCCCGGGTCCAGCGCGTGCTTGGGCCGGATGTGGCCCGAGCCGTAGTCCATGGGCCCCGCAACCGAGCCGTCCCCGTTCATTAGTGGGCCGCCTTCCGCGTTGTTGGTCGTGGCTGGAATGATGGAACACACGCACAGCACGAGCTCGGTTCAGTGTTCTGTTCAGAAACCTCGATCAGAGAGATGCGGCAGGGCGGCTGCCTTTGATGGCCTGAGGCGTTTGTTTACCGGTGGTCATGATGGCGGCGGAGCTCCAGTCGGGGTGCGCGGCCTTGATGAGGACGGCGGCGGCGGAGACGTGCGGGCACGACATGGACGTCCCCGACATGATGTTGTATTGCACCACGCGGTGGTCGCCGTCGAGTTTCGTCGGTGACGACGCCTCGCTCCACGCCGCCAGGATGTTCAGCCCCGGCGCCGTAATGTCCGGCTGCAAAATTAGCGCGCACTTACTTCTTCTCTGGGGCAGAGTTTGGCATGTCATATTTGTTTACGCCAGTTATTACTGTATCTAAGACGCTGCACGTTACGTACCTTGAGAATGCTGGGCTCCAGGACGTTGGGCCCACGCGACGAGAACTGCGCCATCACCGGCGACGGCCGGACGTCCACGACGGTCCTCGAGGGGTCCAGCACGGCAGTCGTGCTGGAGCTGGAGTTGATGCTGAGGATGGTGTTGGCATCGGCCGCGGCGACCGCGGTACCCCGGAGGATGTGCGCGTCGACGGGGACCTCGGAGCCGGAGGCCGCTGGGTTGCCGAGCAGAATGGCCGCGCCGCCCGCGCGCTTCACCTCCAGGCCCTTTTCCACCCGCAGCCCAGTGCCCCTAAAGCAAACGACGATCTTGCCTCGCACCTTGTCGCTGGACACGGAGTTCGGCAGGCACTGGCTGCGTCGTGGTGGAATCATGCTAGCACTTAGCACCATTCGTCATCGTTACTATAAGAGAGGTTAGTGCGGTTGATTGCTTACTTGGAAACATTAGCGGGAGTCCCAGGAACAACTGCGTCTGCTGCATAAACCAAATGATAGGGCTTGTCGCCGGGCAGCTGGTATGGTGTTACAGTTTGACCCTGACTCGAGAGAGAGAATTAAAAACAAATTAAGTCACATGTCTCTCCAATTGCAATTGAATTGATGCATGTCAATTCGTCCGCAGTGCTTACCATGACCATCGCACCATTGCCAAGCTAGATCGGGGAGTGGAAGGCGCGGTCGATGCTGCTGGCGGCCACCGTGAGCATCCACGGCGCGAGGTTGGACACGGTGGCCGGCTTGGGCCCGGAGTTCCCGCCGCAGCACGAGACCACCACGCCGCGCTTGGCGGCGTGCAGCGCCCCGAGGGCAATCCCGTCGTCCGCGAACCGCAGCGGGGCCCCCGAGGATCCGATGGAGACGCTCATGACGTCGACGCCGTCGCCGACCGCGTCGTCCATGGCGGCCAGCACGTCGGCCTCGAAGCAGGTGTTCTCGATGTTGGGGTTGGGCCCCGGGATGGGCCAGCGGCGCCCCGCCCGAGGCCGTCCCGTTCGCGAACCCGCCCAGCGTGGACACGCGGGGCACGGTGCGGCCGGCCACGGTGGACGCCGTGGTCGTGGTCGCGCGGTGACCGGAAGGCGTACGTGGTGTTGAGGCCCTTGTGTTAATATTCTGTGGATCGACTAGGGTAGATCTAGGCGGATGAACACTTAGAACCGTGAAACACATGCACATTTAGACCTAGAACACTACACCGAGAGGGAGATAGGGTAGAGAGGGGCTGGTGATGAACCTGAGCCTCCAGATGAAGTCGCGGTTGTGCTGGCCATCGCTGGTTCGGTGATGGAGGCAGCACACGGGCAGCGACGGGTGGAGTAGAGGTTGCACGGACGTCGATGCAGTGCGGTCGGGCGTAGCAGTGCCGACGGCGAGGATCAGCGGAGCTTCCCGTCGCTGGCTGCGCGCCCTCTTAGATCGGTCTAGGGTTTGTCGGTGGGTTTGCAGCTCACGGCGAACCTCGTGATTTGAGCCGCCGGCCCCCACCTTTTTATATAGCGCAGTGCGACGGGGGCCCACCAACCATGTAGGGTTGGGCGCCCCCGATCAGGGCGCGAGACCAAGGCCCAATAGGCCGTTGGGCTTATTGGTCAGGAGATCAATCTAACATTCTCCCCCTTGATCTCACTATTACTTTTATCTTTAAACTTTAAACTTCAATCCTTTTATCCTTACTCATTTCTTCACAGATGATGCATAGAGCATGTCTCATCGTCACGGTCAATCGCCGATAGATTTAACAGCTATAATGCACGTCTCTGATCTGAAATAGTTACTTTAACTTTTGGGCCCTTTATAGTCCAGGAATCATAGGCTTTCCCTTAAACCCATGCCGACTATATGTTCTCTGAACACGTTGGGTGGTAAGCCTTTTGTAAGCGGATCCGCGAGCATCTTTTCGGTACTTATACGCTCAAGACTTATCATTTGATCCCGGACTTTATCCTTCACAACATAATACTTTATGTCAATATGTTTGGCAGCACCACTTGACCTATTGTTGTGAGTATACTGTACTGCTGGATTATTATCGCAGTATAACTTCAGTGGTCTATTGATGTCGTCAACCACCTTCAAACCGGGTATGAACTTCTTTAGCCAGTTCACCTGCCCCGTTGCCTCATAACATGCTACAAACTCGGCATACATTGTGGACGATGTAGTGACGGTTTGCTTTGAGCTTTTCCATGAAATAGCTCCTCCTGTGAGAGTAAACACATATCCAGACGTGGATTTTCTATTATCTCCCGCATAATCAGAATCTGAATATCCCACTATATGGAGTGAATCAGATCTTCTATACGTCATCATGAGGCCTTTCGTTCCTTGCAAATAACGCAAGACTTTCTTTACCAATTTCTAGTGTTCTATTCCAGGATTGCTCTGGAATCTGCCAAGTAACCCGGTAACAAATGCCAAGTCAGGGCGCGTACACACTTGAGCATATTGCAAGCTTCCGACAGCTGAAGCATATGGAACCACTTTCATTTGATCGATCTCATATTGGTTCCTAGGGCATTGAAAATCCCCATATCTGTCGCCCTTGACTATAGGAGCAGGTGAGGGACTACATTTGTGCATACTGAATTTCTTTAAGACTTTTTCTATGTATGCCTTTTGTGACAGTCCTAATACCTCTTTACTTCTATCTCGGTGAATCTCGATCCCTAGAACGAACGAAGCTTCACCAAGATCTTTCATATCAAATTTTGAGGACAAAAATTTCTTTGTTTCCAGTAGTAGACTGACATCACTACTAGCAAGTAAGATATCATCCACATACAGGACAAGGAAGATAAACTTCCCATTCTTAAACTTTGCGTAGACACAATTGTCCTCAACATTATCTTTAAACCCAAAATTCTTTATTGTCTGATCAAACTTCAAGTACCACTGTCTTGAAGCTTGTTTTAATCCATAAATAGATTTCTTTAGGCGGCATCCCAAACGTTCTTTTCCTTCCATGACAAAACCTTTCGGTTGTGCCATGTAAACATTTTCCTCTAAGTCTCCGTTGAGAAATGCTGTCTTTACATCCATCTGATGTAATTCTAAATCGTAATGTGCCACTAATGTCATTATGATTCTGAAGGAATCCTTACATGAGACTGGAGAAAAGGTCTCATTGTAATCAATCCCTTCTCTTTGTGTAAAGCCTTTTGCCACAAGTCGGGCTTTATATCTCTCTATATTCCCTTGAGAGTTAAGTTTTGTTTTGTAGACCCATTTACAGCCTACTGTTTTGGCTCCTTTAGGAATTATCTCCAAATCCCAAACTTTATTTGCATTCATTGATCTCATCTCATCTTCCATGGCCTCAAGCCACTTTGATGAATGATCACTTTTCATGGCTTCTTCAAATGAGGTGGGATCATCCTCCATTTGAAATTCTTCAGTGTTGTACACTTCATAATCAGCAGGAATAGCTGATTTTCTAACTCTTTGAGACCTTCTAGGGGCCTCCTCAATTGGCACATTTTCTGTTTGAGGCTGTTGTTGCTCCCCCTCATGTGTGGCAATAGGTTCTATAGGATCCTGAGCCACAGGTTCCTCATCATCATTCATTGTTGCCACAGGCGGGATAACAACAGGTGCTGGCACCATAGTGTCTTGTACTGTTGGTGCAGCAACAGCAGGTAGTGAGAAAAATGGCTCATGAATGATCGGAGTGGGTGCATATACCCGCTTCTCTTCAAGGTTAATTTCTCGAGCTACCATGCTCCCCCTAATCATTTCATCCTCTAGGAAGACAGCGTGTCTCGTTTCCACAAACTTTGTATGTATATTAGAACAGTAGAAACGAAAACCTTTTGACTTTTCTGGGTAGCCAATAAAATGGCAACTCACTATTTTGGGATCTAGCTTCCCAATGTTTGGGTTAAAAACTTTAGCCTCAGCAGGGCTCCCCCACACACGCAAGTGGTTAAGTGAGGGTACTCTTCCTGTCCACAACTCATACGGTGTTTTGGGCACCGACTTACTTGGTACTCTATTGAGAATATGAATGGCGGTTTTTAACGCCTCCATCCACAGACTCGTGGGTAAAGTGGAGTAACTTATCATACTACGCACCATATCCATCAGGGTATGGTTACGCCTTTCAGGTACTCCATTCTGCTGAGGTTCGCCCGGTGTTAAATACTGGGCGACTATACCATTCTCCTGTAAGAACCTTGCAAAAGGTCTAGGAACTTGTCCATATGGGGTATGCCGACCGTAGTACTCTCCTCCACGGTCAGACCTGACTATCTTAATCTTTAAATCATGCTGATTTTCAACTTCTGCTTTAAATATTTTAAATTTATCCAACGCTTCTATTCTTTCTTTAATTGGATAAATGTAGCCAAACCGAGAGTAATCGTCTGTGAATGTTATGAATGAATCATAACCATCCACACTTTTCATAGGAAAAGGACCACATATGTCTGTGTGAATAATCTGTAGAATTTCTGTGCTTCATTTGGCATCTTTCTTAATTTTCTTTACATACTTTCCTTTTATGCAATCTCTACATTATTCTAACTCTGAGAGCTCTAATGGAGGAAGAATATCATTCTTAACTAGTCTTTATATTTTCCCCCTCGAAATATGGCCTAAACGACAGTGCCATAATTTCGACAACGCATCGTGAGCTCTCTTTCGTTTTCTGTTTTCATTGTTCGATGAGGATACATTTTCATTCACATCACATACGGAATTCACATTTTCACGAAGTGATAACAAATAAAGCTCGTCTTGTCGGAAGGCAAGACCAATACATTTATTATTAAACAATATCTGACATTTGTCATTTCCAAAATGGCAATCATAACCATCATGGTCCAACTTTGATACACTAATCAAATTTCTTTGCAAAGAAGGTACATAAAGAACATCTCTATGAATAAGTATGAAGCCATCAGCAAGCTCTAACGGAAGATCACCAACGGCCTCAACATCTGCTTGTTCTCCATTTGCGACTTTAATGAAACTTTTGCTTCTTTGCAAAGTTCTCATCGAACGGAATCCCTGTAATGAATTAGCAACATGAATAGTTGCACCTGAATCAATCCACCAAGTAGATTTTGAAAACTTTACATACAAGGATTCATTTACGAACGTAATAATGTTCTCACCTTTATTCTTCATTATCATCTTTAAGAAATCAGGACAATTCTTTTTATAATGTCCCGTCTTCTTGCAGTGGAGACACTGGTCTTTGGCCACTGGAAATTGCTGGTTCTGAGACTGTTGCATGGGACCTTTTCTAGATGACTTGGAGGAAGAGTTGTTATTATAGTTCTTTTTCTTATCTTTTAGGTAGTTGATAGAACCACCTTGTGAAACTTTTATTCTTTCCTCCTCCTGCACACACATGGCTATGAGCTTTTCTAAATCTCATTTTTCGGGCTGTATGTTGTAATTAACAACAAAGGTGTCAAATTCTTTGGGCAAAGAAGCAAAAATCAAATGAATAAGAAACTCATCCTTGAGTGCCAAATCCATTGGTTTGAGCTTAGATGCCAGATTGCTTATTCTCAGTATGTGCTCTCTAATGCCACTGCCGCCACCAGAGTACCATTCTGTAACCAGCTGCTTGATCAGCTGGGTTGCATATGTCTTTGAAGAGCTAGTGAACTGACTCTTTATTCTATCTAGGTACTCTGTGACCGTGTCACAGTCTGGAATTGAGCCCACAATAGCAGGCTCAATGGTGTTCTTTATCACTGCCAAACACTTCTTGTTGGCAGTGACCCATTTCCTATGCTCAAGGTCATAGGATATCTTTACGGGAGCAAAATCCCGCTCTCTATTCTGCCATGCAGCATCAGTCTCATCAGTCTCCCTCACCGGTGCCACAGGTTCTCTGGGGCACGGTGTGGTGACAACCCAGTCCACCTCAGCGAGGATGAAAGCCAGGTCTATCTTTTTCTTCCACTCATTATAGTTATCACCTTTTAGAGTGGGGATCTCTTTGATACAACTCATCAAGTTGTATCCTCTTGAAAACACAATTCAAATAGGGTGAGAACAGAAATAACAACAATAATTGCATGCCTTAGTTTAACGTTGGTCAAAATTAGAACATACAATTATTTTCTACACTAATTCTACATCACCGTTGGGCAGAAATAGAATTAATGTATGACAAAAACATTATAATATTGCCATTAATCAACGTTGGTCAGAATGACAACAATATTATAATCAATTTAAAACATATCCATTTTCAAAATTAAATTCTCCCGTTGGTTCGAATTTAATAATGAAAATTACATCTTTAAATACGCAGCGGAAACTTTAACATTTAATAATCTTTTTCCTATTTTCCAGAAGCAAATTTACTATTTACTGAACAAAAAATATCGTTGGATAAATTTTGTACAGAAAATTATCATAAAAATTCAATTCAAATTGATCAAACTGTTTTCTGGAAAATAATAAAAACAAAAACTGTGACTTTACTATTTATTTGGCCATTTCGGCCCGATCCATCAATCAGTTTGCGCGGCCCAGCGAAAACGGCCCATGGCCTATTCACGCGCGCGCCCGTCAGCGCACCCGGTCCAGCACCCCGTGGCCCAGCCGCGCGCGCCTGCTGTCCCGGCCTAGCTTCCCTCTGCCCAGTCGCACGTGCCAGCGCACCCCCGCGCCCAGGCCGTGTGGCGCTCTCTCCCCCGCGCCCAGGCCGCAACCTAGGCCTGGGCCGGGATTTCGGCCGAGCAGCAGCGCCCGCCTGGGCCAAAAGAGGCCCGAGCCCTCCTGGCCGTTGATCTCCGATCGACGGTGGAGCGCGCAGCTCGGGGCATCAAAAACCCCGGCCGACCGCGCCTCCCTCAGCCCTAGCTTCATTTTCACGCGCACACTCTCTCTCTTCGCCTCACTGCTCTCCTCTTCTCTCCTTAGTTCATCACCGAGCGACACGGTGAAGCAGCGAGGTCCCGGCGCCGTCGCCGGCCCCCTCGCCGGCGTGCGCGCTCCCCAGCGGGTGAGCGCGCCGCCGTCGAGCGGCCTGGCCGCGGCGCCCCTGTGGCTGGATCCCGGCGAGCCGTGCCCCCTTCGGCCAGCCTTTCTTTTCCCTACGCGCGCCGGTGTGCTCGACGGCGAGGTGAGCCAAGCCACCCTTTTCCCCTTCTTTTCCCCTTTCGGTTTCTTTGAATCGAATTTTGAATGATTTTCCCGATTAGGGTTAGGGTTAGGGTTAGACACGACACTGTTTTTCTTTTCCTCGAATCACCTTCGGGTTTTTCTTTAACCTCATTAGGTTTAGGGTTCATCCGAACCATATCTTTTCTCAGATCCGACGGATCGAGTTTAGGGTTCAACCGAACGTCGGCCGACCCTTTTCTGCTTAGATCCGCACTGGATCTCTTCGTCTTTTTTCTTTTCTAATCGGTACCCATTCTAGATCTACGTGCTAGTAGGCTCTGGTACCATTGTTATTATTCTATGGATCGACTAGGGTAGATCTAGGCGGATGAACACTTAGAACCGTGAAACACATGCACATTTAGACCTAGAACACTACACCGAGAGGGAGATAGGGTAGAGAGGGGCTGGTGATGAACCTGAGCCTCCAGATGAAGTTGCGGTTGTGCTGGCCATCACTGGTTTGGTGATGGAGGCAGCACATGGGCAGCGACGGGTGGAGTAGAGGTTGCACGGACATCGATGCAGTGCGGTCGGGCGTAGCAGTGCCGACAGCGAGGATCAGCGGAGCTTCCCGTCGCTGGCTGCGCGCCCTCTTAGATCGGTCTAGGGTTTGTCGGTGGGTTTGCAGCTCACGGTGAACCTCGTGCTTTGAGCCACCGGCCCCCACCTCTTTATATAGCACAGTGCGACGGGGGCCCACCAACCATGTAGGGTTGGGCGCCCCCGATCAGGGCACGAGACCAAGGCCCAATAGGCCGTTGGGCTTATTGGTCAGGAGATCAATCTAACACCTTGTAGTGCGCCTCGTAGGCCTTGATGTAGTATCACGCCCCTATGATCTTCCTACGTGCTCCAATTGACTCCAGTCAAAACTTTTTTGTCAGATGGATATACTATAGCAGAAAAAGCGAGAGTGAGATCGTGGTGGGTACAGCGTTGACTCCAATCTCAGTTACACTCAGAAAGCAGTGGTGACACTGCCACGATCATTTGGATTGGATGGACCAACCAGCACGTCCCTTTCCACCTCACCGGCACCGGCCCGAGCCCTTGGTCGCTGAAGCTCCTCGACTCCGACCAAATCCCTGCTGGTGCAAGCAAGCAAGCAAATCAAGACATGATTGAAACGACAAACACGATGCGTGGATGGATGGAGGGCGCTCTCACCGGAGTCGAGGATGTCGACGATGACGTCCTCGCTGGATTTGTCAAGGGACGGCAGCCATTCCCTGCCGTTGGGAGGATTGATGAGTCCTTCCTCAAAGCCTAGAAACTGCCAAGACCTCGTGGTATGCGGCGCCCACCTCCCCTCGCTCTGGAAGGCACACACCACCTTGTTAGATTGATCTCTATTTAACTGGACCCAACACCCTAGTTGGGTCCTTTGATTCGCGCCCTGATCGGGGGCGCCCAGCCCACCATGGCTGGAGGGCCTTGTCACCCTGTGCTATAAAAAGAGGTGGGGGCCGGTGGCACTAATCATGAGGTTGACCTGAGCCAAGCTCCCCCACCGACACTCAAACCCTAATCCGATCAAGAGGGGCGCAGCCAGTGACGGGAAGCCACCAGCCGCGCCGCCCCGCTCCGACGATGGCAACTACACCGACGTCTTCCCCGACCATCGCTGCCCGTGCGTAGTCTGCATCGACGAACCTGATGGAGGCCACTGGATCTTCCACCCCTACGGTCTCAGGTTCGGTACCTTTCTCCTTCTCTCCCTGTCTCTCTCTAGACCATTCTACACATACTAGGATCTACCGTTTCACCTTTTATACCGAATAGAACAGTCAAAGGCTAGATCTATGATACTATAGTTACAACATTGGTACCAGAGCCATGGTTTAGGTATAGATCTGGCTTAAGAAAAAGAAATCCAGTGCGGATTTAGAAAGTAGAAAGGGGCTTCGGCCGACAAAGGGTTCAGTTGAACCCTAACTTCGATCCTTTCGGATCTGAGAAAAGAAAAGGGTTCAGATGAACCCTAACCCTAACTAGGTTAAGCAAATCAGAAAAGAAAAAGGGTTCGGATGAACCCTAACCCTAACTGGGTTAAAGAAGAAGCAAGGCTCGTTTTTCATGTCAAATCGAACCCTAAAACCCAAAATCAATTCGGGAAAAGACAAAATGTGCCATCCCTAACCCTAACCCTAACCCTAATCGGGAAATCGGATGAAATCCGAGCACAAGAACCAAAGAAATCGAAAGGGGAAAAGGGGAAAGGGATGGCTTACCTCGCCGTCGTGCACACCGGCGCGTGGGGAAAAGAGAGGGCCGGCCGGGGGCACTGCTCGCCAGGATCCGACCACAGGGGCGCCACGGCTAGGCCGCTCGATGGCGGCGCGCTCACCTGCTGGGGAGCACGCACGCCGGCGAGGGGGACAACGACGGCACTGGGGCTCGCTGCTCGCTCTCGCCGTTGACGCTCGTCGCTCGGTGCTGCGGTACTGAGGAAAGAAGAGAGCGCAGTGAGGCGAAGAGAGAGAGAGAGAGAGAGAGAGAGAGAGAGAGAGAGAGAGGGCCGAGAAGAATGAATTAGGGTTTCGGCTTGGAGGCGCGCTGCGTCGAGTTTATTCCAAGCGAAACGCCCGCTTGGCCATCTGATGCTGAACGGACGACCAAGATTAAATGGGCCAACTCACGGCCCAGGCGGACACGCGGGCGTGCGAGCTTTGCCGGCCCAGGCCCAGGTTGCGGCCTGGGTGCGGCCTGCGCGCGCGTGCATTGATGGGCCGAGCCGGTTTTTGGGCCAAAACAGTAAAGAATAAGCCCAATTTTCATTTTTTCCTTTTTCTAGAAAATTGAAAATAGAAATTGGCTCAAAACAAAATAGAAAAAGTATTTTTCCCTATGGGTAAAATTCATCAAATTGAATAATTTTCCGCTGCGTATTTAAAGATATAATTTTCATTATTAAATTCAAACCAACGGGAGAATTTAATTTTGAAAAATAGATATGTTTTAATTGATTATAATATTGTTATTATTCTGACCAACGTTGATTAATGGCAATATTATAATGTTTTGTCTTGCATTAATTCTATTTCTGCCCAACGGTGATGTAGAATTAGTGTAGAGAACAATTGTATGTTTTAATTTTAACCAACGTTGGAAATAAGACATGCAATTGTTATTGTTATTATTTATGTTCTCACAACATTTGAATTGTGTTTTCAGGCGGATACAACTTGATAAGTTGTATCAAAGAGATCCCCACTCTAAAAGGTGATAACTAAATTGAGTGGAAGAAAAAGATCGACCTGACTTTCATCCTCACTGAGGTGGACTGGGTAGTCACCACACCGTGTCCCACAGAGCCTGTGGCACCGGTGAGGGAGACAAACGAGGCTGATGCCGCCTGAGCAACCAGAGAGAGGGATTTTGCATCCCAAAGAATGTCCTATGACCTTGAGCATAGGAAATGGGTCACTGCCAACAAGAAGTGTTTGACAGTGATAAAGAACATGATTGAGCCTGCTATTATGGGCTCAATCCCAGAGTGTGACACTGTCACTGAGTATCTCAAAAGAATAAGAAGTCAGTTCACTGGCTCTTCAAAGACATATGCTACCCAGTTGATAAAACAGCTAGTGACAGAGAGATACTCAGGTAATGGTGGCATAAGAGAGCATATACTGAGGATGAGCCATTTGGCATCCAAGCTCAAATCAATGGATCTGGCTCTCAAGGATGAGTTCCTTATCCATCTGGTTTTTGCTTCCTTGCCAAAAGAGTTTGACACTTTCGTTGTCAACTATAACATTCAGCCCGAGAAATGGGACATGGAGAGGCTCATGGCCATGTGTGTGCAAGAGGAGGAGAGAATGAAAGTTGCCAATGGTGGCACTATTAATTATCTAAAAGATAATAAGAAAAAGAATACTAACTTCTCCTCAAAGTCAAAGGGCAAGGGTCCCATGCTGCCGTTGGCGATGTTGCTCTAGAGCTTGCTGATGGTTTCAAACTTATACTGAGAGATGTTCTTTATGTTCCCTCCCTACAGAGAAATTTGATTAGTGTGTCATGTTTGGACAACGATGGTTATGATTGCCATTTTGGAAATGGCAAATGTAAGATAACATTTAATGATGCATGTGTTGGTATTGCTATCTTACAGAATGAGCTTTATTTGTTATCACTACGCGATGATGTGAATGTTGTATGCGATAATGGAAATGTTGCGTGTGACAATGTGAATGTATCCTCATCTGTGGATGTAAATAGAAAATGAAAGAGAGCTCACGATGCATTGTCAAAATTATGGCACTGTCATTTATGCCATATTTCGAGGGGGAGAATAGAAAGACTGGTTAAGAATGATATTCTTCCTCCATTAGAGCTCTTAGACTTAGAACAATGCAGAGATTGCATAAAAGGAAAGTATGTAAAGAAAATTAAGAAAGATGCCAAATGAAGCGTAGGAATTCTATAGATCATTCACACAGACATCTGTGGTCCGTTTCCTGTAAAGAGTGGATGGTTATGCTTCATTCATAACATTCACAGATGATTACTCCCGTTATGGTTATATTTATCTAATCAAAGAAAGAACAGAAGCATTGGATAAATTTAAGATATTTAAGGCAGAAGTTGAAAACCAACATAATTTAAAGATAAAGATAGTTAGGTCTGACCGTGGTGGGGAGTACTACGGTCGGCATACCCCATATGGTCAAGTTCCTAGACCTTTTGCAAGGTTCTTATAGGAGAATGACATAGTAGCCTAGTATTCTACATCGGGCGAACCTCAGCAGAATGGAGTAGCTGAAAGGCACAATCGTACCCTGATGAATATGGTGCGCAGTATAATAAGTTACTCCACTTTACCGATGAGTCTGTGGATGGAGGCGTTAAAACCCACCATTCATATTCTCAATAGAGTACCAAGTAAGTCGGTGCCTAAAACACCATATGAGTTGTGGATAGGAAGAGTACCCTCACTAAACCACCTGCATGTGTGGGGGACCCTGTTGAGGCTAAAGTTTTTAACCCAAACATTGAGAAGCTAGATCCCAAAACAGTGAGTTGCCATTTCATTGGCTACCCAGAAAAGTCAAAAGGTTTTCGTTTCTACTGTCCAGATAGACATACAAAGTTTGTGGAAACAAGACACGCTGTCTTCCTAGAAGATGAAATGATAAGGGGGAGCATAGTAGCTCGAGAAATTGACCTTGAAGAGAAGCGGGTGTATGCGCCCACTCTGATGATTCATGGGCCATTTTTCTCACTACCAGCTATCGCTGCACCAACAGCGCAAGATACTATGATGTCAGCACCTGTTGTTATTCCACCTATGGCAACAATGAATGATGATGAGGGACCTGTTCTTCAGGATCCTATAGAACCTATTGCCACACATGAGGGGGAGTAACAACAGCCTCAAACAGAAAATGTGCCAAATGAGGAGGCTCCTAGAAGGTCTCAAAGAGTTAGAAAATCAGCTATTCCTGCTGATTATGAAGTATACAACACTGAGGAATTTCAAATGGAGGATGATCCCACCTCATTTGAAGAAGCCATGAAAAGTGATCATTCATCAAAATGGCTTGAGGCCATGGAAGATGAAATGAAATCAATAAATGCAAATAAAGTTTAGGATTTGGAGATAATTCCTAAAGGAGCCAAAACAGTAGGCTGTAAATGGGTCTACAAAATAAAACTTGACTCTCAGGGGAATATAGAGAGATATAAAGCCTGACTTGTGGCAAAAGGCTTTACACAAAGAGAAGTGATTGATTACAATGAGACCTTTTCTCTAGTCTCATGTAAGGATTCCTTCAGAATCATAATGGCATTAGTGGCACATTACGATTTAGAATTACATCAGATGGATGTAAAGACGATATTTCTTAACGGAGACTTAGAGGAAAATGTTTACATGGCACAACCGAAAGGTTTTGTCATGGAAAGAAAAGAACGAATGGGATGCCGCCTAAAGAAATTAATTTATGGATTAAAACAAGCTTCAAGACAGTGGTACTTGAAGTTTGATCAGACAATAAAAAATTTTGGGTTTAAAGATAATGTTGAGGACAATTGTGTCTACGCAAAGTTTAATAATGGGAAGTTTATCTTCCTTGTCCTGTATGTGGATGATATCTTACTTGCTAGTAGTGATGTCAGTCTACTACTGGAGACAAAGAAGTTTTTGTCCTCAAAATTTAATATGAAAGATCTTGGTGAAGCTTCGTTCGTTCTAGGGATCGAGATTCACCGAGATAGAAGAAAATGAGTATTAGGACTGTCACAAAAAGCATACATAGAAAAAGTCTTAAAGAAATTCAGTATGTACAAATGTAGTCCCTCACCTGCTCCTATAGTCAAGGGCGACAGATATGGGGATTTTCAATACCCCAGGAACCAATATGAGATCGATCAAATGAAAGTAGTTCCATATGCTTCAGCTGTCGGAAGCTTGCAATATGCTCAAGTGTGCACGCGCCCTGACTTGGCATTTGTTATCGGGTTACTTGGCAGATTCCAGAGCAATCCTGGAATAGAACATTGGAAATTGATAAAGAAAGTCTTGCGTTATTTGCAAGGAACGAAAGGCCTCATGATGACGTATAGAAGATCCGATTCACTCCATATAGTGGGATATTCAGATTCTGATTATGCGGGAGATAATAGAAAATCCACGTCTGGATATGTATTCACTCTCGTAGGAGGAGCTATTTCATGGAAAAGTTCAAAGCAAACCATCACTACATCGTCCACAATGTATGTCGAGTTTGTAGCGTGTTATGAGGCAACGGGGCAGGTGAACTGGCTAAAGAAGTTCATACCCGGTTTAAAGGTGGTTGACGACATATATAGACCACTAAAGTTATATTGCGATAATAATCCTGCAGTACAGTATGCTCACAAAAATAAGTCAAGTGGTGCTGCCAAACACATTGATATAAAGTATTATGTTGTGAAAGATAAAGTCCGGGATCAGACTATAAGTCTCGAGCATATAAGTACGATAAAGATGCTCGCGGATCCGCTTACAAAAGGCTTATCACCCAACGTGTTCAGAGAACATGTAGCCGGCATGGGTTTAAGGGAAAACTTATAATTTCTGGACAAAAAAGACCCAAAGATAAGTATCTATTTCAAAATAGAATAGTGTGTTATAGCTGTTAAATCTATCGGCAATGGACCGTGACGATGAAACATGCTCTATGCGCTAATCTATAATGGAATGAACAAAAGTAAATGAAAGTGAAAAATAAAAAGAGATCAAGGAAGAGATTGTTAGATTGATCTCTATCTGACTGGACCCAACGGCCCAGTTGGGCCCTTTGATTCGCGTCCTGATCGGGGGCGCCGAACCCACCATGGCTGGAGAGCCTCTGTCATCCTGCGCTATAAAAAGAGATGGGGGCCGGCGGCTCTAATCACGAGGTTGACCTGAGCCGAGCTCTCCACCGACACTCAAACCCTAATCCGATCAAGAGGGACGCAGCCAGTGACGGAAAGCCACCAGCCGCGCCGCCCCACTCCGACGACGGCAACTATACCGACGTCTTCCCCGACCATCGCTGCCTGTGCGCAGTCTGTATCAACGAACCTGATGGAGGCCACTGGATCTTCCACCCCTGTGGTCTCAGGTTCGGTACCTTTCTCCTTCTCTCCGTGTCTCTCTCTAGACCGTCCTACACGTACTAGGATCTACCGTTTCACCTTTTATACTGAACAGAACAGTCAAAGGCTAAATCTATGATACATAGTTACAACACACCTCGCTCCTCTCTGCAGGACGTCAGTGTGCGCAAAAGTCACGGATCAGCCAAACACAAGCGCTTACGAATCAACAACTGTTCTAGCCAAACACAAGCTTGCAAAATCTGCTCATTGACACTGTTTTCTGTACACGTACGTACCCGATAGTTTCGTGGCCTCTTCCTTGGAGAGGAACGCCGCGAAGCCATTGAGGGTGTGCTTGTAGCTGTACAGCAGCGACGCCCGTGCCTCTTCCTCACTGGTTGAAGCATCCCATAGAGTATGCGTGAGTGTGATTGGTTATATATATGGCCTATCTAGCAAGTTCATCTTTGACTACGTCTGCGAGCATCACGATGACTGCAACGGAGAGAACAGAAGTAGTGCATGCCATTTGCCATGTCGTTGTCGTTGCTGCTGGCTGCACGGTAGCCTGTTACCTGCTCTTGACGGAGAGTAGCAGCGTGTGATGATCCTCCAGGATTGCTTCCTCCGCCTTCGCTCCGGCGTGCTCGCCCAGGTACACTATGTAGACCTGTTCATAATGGCCATAGACGAAGTTTTACAAGCATAATCCATCCATATATATACTCTCATGGCTCTTCTCCACTTGCTGTGCAGAACTGGCACTAGACAAAACCTACAGTCTGGCTTTGCCAGCATAATCGATCGAAGATTTGGAGGAGTCAGCAGGGAAGAACAAACAGAGGGTGCACTGAATGAAGTAAAAGACTATTTAAGAATATTATTCTTAAGTAGTTTTTTATTCCCCCCTCGAAATATGGCATAAACGATAGTGTTATAATTTCGACGACGCATCATGAACATACAACTGTTCATATACACTAATTCTACGTCACCGTTGGGCAGAAATAGAATTAATGTATAAAATCATTAAAATTCACAACTGTTCTTACACACTAATTCTACATTACCGTTGGGCAGAAATAGAATTAATGCATAAATCATTAAAATTTACAACTGTTCTTATACACTAATTCTACATCATCATTGGGCAGAAATAGAATTAATGCATAAATCATTAAAATTACGATATTGTTATTAACAACGTTGGTCAGAAAATAACAACATCATAATCATGTCAAAATCTCTTTTTCTCTAATTAAATATCACATTGGTTCAAAATAATTGGAGAATAAATAATTTCTTTAGCAGCGGAAAAACTCTCTTTTTCTCTAATTAAATATCACATTGGTTCAAAATAACTGGAGGATAAACAATTTCTTTAGCAGCTGAAAAATAATTCAATTCAATGAATTTTGCCCATAGGACAAATCTCTTTTCTATTTTCTTTAAGCCATTAATCAATTTTCAAGAAATAAACATTTACTGGAAAAAGGAAAAAGAAAATTGACTCAAATCTTTACCGTTCACTCAGCCTGAGCAAGAATTCGGCCCGGCCTGCCTCCCTTGCCCGCGCCCTGCCCGCACCAGGCCGCAACCTAGGCCTAGGTCGGCAAAGCCACGTGGCGCGCTCGCCCGCCTGGGCCGTGAGTTGGCCCGATCAACCGGCGCCGTTCATTCTGATCTGACGGCCGAGCATCGTTATCGCCCGAACAAAACCCCGCGTCGTAGCCGGTGCCCCAGAACCCTAGTTCATTTGATTCCTACCCTTTCTCTCTCTTCGCCTCCCTCCCCAGCGCAGCGAGCAGCAACAGAGCGAGCGAGGAGGAGGAGCGGGCAGCCATGGCGCCGTTGCCAGCCCCCTCGCTGGCGTGTGCGCTCCCTAGTGGGTGAGTGCGCTGTCGTCGATCGGCCTGGCGGTGACGCCCCCTTGGCTGAGCCCGACGAGCAGCTGCCCCCGGTCGGCCCTTCTTCTCCCGCGCTAGCGAAGGGTCATCCCGACGCACGGCGAGGTAGGTCCCATCCCCCTTTCACCTTCTCCGATTTGCTTTTCTTTTCTCTTTCCAAACCGGTGTTGGGGATTAGGGTTTCGGGATTTACACTGTTCTTCTTGGATTCAACCGATTTAGGGATCTAGGGTTAGGGTTCCTTTTCGTTCGATTCGGTTCATGTCTTTCATTTGATTCCTTTTTTTTCTATTTGTACCGAATCACTCTCTTCTCTTTCCTCATCACGAGTTAGGGTTAGGGTTCGGTTGAACCTGATTCGGATTTTCTCGAAGGTTTTGATTCAAGATCTTCGAGATAATCCCCTTCCCCTCTTCCCCTTCTTCTCTTTAGATCTTCTTTCTTTTCTTTTCGGAGTTGAACCGATTGGAATGGGGATTCGTTCTAGGGTTAGGGTTTCGCTTTTCTTTTGATTTCTTTCTTTTCGGAGTTCGTCCGAATCGGGATGTAGGGTTCGGGTTCACTGTTGTTCTTCCCCACGGTCTGTTCTTCTTTCTCACGGTGCTTCGTGGGTTAGGGTTCGGCTTCGTGAGCCGAGGGCCCTTCCTCTTCACCCAGTTAGGGTTAGGGTTGGGGAACCACTGTTCTTCTTTCTTTTTACTCCTTTCCTCAGATCCGAACTGGGTCTGTTCTTTTCTTGCCATGCGCCTGCGAGGACGGCGGTGCGACACTTTTCCCCGCGCTATGGCGGTGGTGACCGGAGTTCTAGTGATGTCCGCCACCCCCGGTCTCTTTTCTTTTATCCAGTTAGGGTTAGGGTTTCAATCCGAAATGGATTTAACCCTTGTTCTTTATTTTCTATGCTCTACCCCCATACTGTAAATCGGCTCTGATATCATTGTTAGAATCACTGATTACCTCTGTAATGGAGTAGATTCGGGGTAGAGCTTCGACTAGATGGGGAAAATAGTTGGTGTACCTTTGTCTAGGTACCGCTCTGTCCATGGCGCCACAGCGGCTTGGACGCCAGTGTAGAGGCAGCTTGGCTTGGTGGAGTCCGTAGTGGTACGGTGGTGACCCTGTACGGCGGAGTCGGTGGGCTTCCTGTCGCTGGCAGCACTCCTTTAGATCGGATTAGGTTTCTCTGTGGTGGGATTGCAGCGGCTCCGGTCAACTTCGTCAGTTCCCCACTCCTCTATTTATAGTGCTGTGCGAC
Source organism: Miscanthus floridulus (assembly GCF_019320115.1). Taxonomy (NCBI): domain Eukaryota; kingdom Viridiplantae; phylum Streptophyta; class Magnoliopsida; order Poales; family Poaceae; genus Miscanthus; species Miscanthus floridulus. Next base: position 105,774,907 of record NC_089584.1, read on the forward strand.
AGGGGTCCACCAACCACATTAGGGTTGGGCGCCCCCCATCAGAGCGCAATCCAAGGGCCCTGTGGAGATCAACTAACATGAAGATGACCTGGTCCTGCTTTGTGGAGGCAGAGACATTGCAAAAGGTAGAGAGGGTGAGGACGAGGAGAAGGCTCAGCAAAGCCGATGCTCCTCTCATCTTCTCCCTCTGAATGCCTCGCGTGCCGATGCATCAATTGGCGGTTCGGGAGCTGTTTATATACCATACAATCAGAGGTGCGGCCAGGCCTTGGAGGCGATGGATAGGGGAGCAGAGACGCGGACATGGGCTGCCGCGAGTCTGAATGTCTGCGGGCGCCTTTAAGATAATGGACATCAGCATATCTTTTTTTTATCCATTATAATAACTTCGCTAGATTTTTTCCGTAGCTTACCAGTTGTCCCTCACTTCCCCCTCTGCACTTGGAACTACACGAATCTTTTCCTCGAGATAAGGAGAATCTTTGCTTGCAGCTTCAAGTTGCGGCGAACTTGGGAATCTTGCACATATATACTGTGTCGTGTTGTCGTAGTAGTTCAGGTCATGCAAATGTTCAGAACTCGCTCCTCTTTCTGGCAAAGGTTTCTGAGGCAAATCTACCCATGCGTTAGCATGGATCATGTTGTTCGTTTGACAATGGAATGCCCTGTTCGAAAGGTAACTTGGAGTCACAAGGCAAATCAACAACGTAGGAATAGGACGCCTCCATCCTCGACTCTCGAGTTCTAGCAAGTTGCCTGTCACGCTTTGTAATCTCAACATTCACATCTACGCGTAGCTATCACCCTAGCTTTGTCCTGCATCGAGCATGCTCGATGATTGGAGATTCCGCGATGGTTTGACGATGGAAACGAGAAACCGATAATCGACCCCATATAGTCTACTCTTCATGGCTCTTCTGCACTTTCTGTGCAGAACAGGCACTAGACAAAACCTATAGTCTGGCTTTGCCAGCATTACCGATTGAAGAATTGGAGGAAGAGGAATCAAGGGGAAAGAAGAAACACAGTTGGCAGCGCACTGAAGATAACCTGGTCTTGCTTTGCCAAGGCAGAGGCGTTGCAGAAGGAAGAGAGGGTGAGGACGAGGAGAAGGCTCGGCAAAGCCGATGCTCCTCTCATCTTCTTCCTCTGAATGCATCGCGTGCCGATGCGTAAATTGATGGCTCGGGAGCTGTTTTTATATACAATCAGAGGTGGACAGGGAGCCGAAGAAAATTGGGTGGACGCTAGGTCTGTCGCCGTGCTAAAAAAATTGAGTGAGGACCATTACTACCGGGACGTGGTGTGAACTGTCCGGCTGATACGTGGGCTTACCGTAAAGTTTTCCAAACGGGCCAACCCTGCTGGTCCGACACGAGCACGGTACGAATTGGCCCGGTACGAAAACGGCCTGGCTTGGCAGCTACCGTGCCTGTGCCAAGCACGACACGGCCCGCTTCAACGGCCGGCACAGGGGCGGCACGGCCTCGAGCCGTTGGATGGAGCCCCCCGCCTACTGATCGTTGGATCTAGGGGTCAGGTGGGACGGCTTTATAAGCCAGCCGCCGCTCCTGGCTCCCCACCTTTCCAAACCCTAGCTCATTTCGTCTCCATTCTAGCCGCATGGTCGCATCGAGCTCTCCCATCGACTGAAATCCTAGCCACTCTCTTCTCTTCTTCCCGCCGTTTGGTGGCTAGTTAAGGCGGCGGTTGCTAGCATGGGCACACGGCACGGCCTTCTACACCACTCTTCCTTCTCCCTGACCATCGATGTAGCTTTCTCATCGAGATCCACCACCGTTCGTCTTCGTCTCTGTCTCGTCGCTCTCATCGACCTCGCCGGAGTCCGGCATCATTGGGGCTCCGCTCTGATGCGTTGAGGTACCAGGGTGTCTGGTCTTCGCGACATCGTCGTCGCTGTTGTCTCTGGTGCTCCATCAAGAGAGATGAGCCATAACCCTAGATCTGTTCGTTTTTGTTCTTCTTCTTGATTTCTTCATGATCTTCTATTAACCCTAGGTGTTCTTGTTGTTCTTGGTTTTGGTAGGCGTTGGCATTGAGGGACCAAAGGCCGGCGACGACGAGATGTCGGACACAGGAGGACATCGGTCTCTCCATGGCCATTAATGACGAGCCGCGCATCTGCGGGATGACCGGAGACGACGAGGACGATGTCGCTGGGGATGCCGAGGAGCTCTTCGGCCGTCGCGCTGCCGAGGAACTCTACGACCATACTGCTGCTGACCCACTTCCTGTCGACGATACTGACGCCCCCAACACTGGCGGCGCCGTCCAGGACGATGCCACTGCTAATGATGGCTCCAGCAGCAGGCCTAACCGCCCTTCTACCTCAGTATGTGGTTTTAGTACCAAGGCACGACACCAGTCCGTTGGCCTGCCGTGCCCTGTGGCACGGCACGGCACTATCTGAGGGCTTTAGTGCCATGCCTAGGCCAGAGTCTAGGCACGGTGGCACTACACGGCACGGCATGGCAGTGACATCGTGCCTGATAGTGCCGTGCCGTGTAGTGCTAGTGTCGTGTAGTGCCAGTGCCACCCGTTTGAAAAACTATACCTTACCATATCATTTTAACCGTATATGCATGATAAATCAGATGTTCCATGATCCACGCATCAGCTGCGCATCCACCCCATGTTTTGGTGAGGATCATCCCTACTGATTTTTCCCGTGCGCCCCTAGCCCCGATGGCTGACGCGTGTCGCGGGATAAAATCATACGTCCCGGGAGCCGGGAGGGTTGGCTCCTCCGTAGCACTGGGGCTCTCTCCGCAGGCACACGGCTCTACTTGAGTCGGCTCCGCGTCTCCTCTTCTAAGTCCCCGTCGGGCTCTGAAATTAATCTCCTCATCTTCGATGCCGACGAGCACCACCGGCTGCGTCGCACACGCCGCTAGCGCCATCCGATCCGCAGGACCATGACGTCATGTGCCGCGGCGGCCAGCGGAAGGGCTGCTTCATCTTCTTCACTAGCCATTTTCACATCTACGGGTAGGTATCACCCCTTTGTCCTGCATCGAGCACGCACGATGATTACATATAGATTCCGCGATGGTTTGACGATGGAAACGAGAAACCGACCCGTGCGTCGAAACTGGACCGTCGTCTGCATGCGAACGGTATATGGCTTGAATACACACACAAGGGTGCCCATTGCTTTCGTGTATAGTGGTGATGATGAGATGCTTCCAAATACAAAGCGCAACTGCCGTTTGGACCTCTCATCATGTAGCAGTATCATGGCGTATGCAGAGCTTATCTGTTTTTTTAATCATTTTTCTGCAGTTCTTTGACAAAGATGATCATGAATTTACGTTGCAAAGTGTACAGGGGTAATTTGTAAAGCAGTGGTTTACACTTTCTACATGTACCAGTAGTAATTTTATGCAGCTTTGAGGCATATATCAAACCCAATTTCAGATATAGTCAATTCCTCTTGTAAGGTGTGGAACTGTGAATGTATGCAGCTAGTGCTACCCCAGTTATGTTTATATATGAGATAAATACATCGTAGGTCCATCAACTTTTTGTGTTGCGTCATTCAGGTCCATTAACTCTGAAATTGCAGATTTAAGTACATAAACTTTTTAAGCTGTGCCATTTAGGTCCATATCCCTCCGTTTGAGGAATAGATCCTACGTGGCAATACATGTCAGCTGTCACCGTGTCCATAGGTCATGTGAGCAGCACGTGAGGGCCCTTTGCCAATCGTTTTTTTGCCGATAGCCCCCTATCCTTTCCATTCCCTCACTCTTCACTCCTTCCTCTCCCTTCCCTTCGAAACCATCGTCCCTAGATTTCAGACGACGCCGGACGGCGGTGTCTTCCTCAAATCCCCGATGTCCCCTCAAGATTCCAGCTCCTCCGCTGCAGATCTGGGTAAACCAGGTGATGTTCCACTTATTAGGTGCACAGAATGCCACAAGTGGCAAGTGGTTCGGCGTGTTTCGAAGCAACCCTGGAGCGACGGTGAGGTTTTGTCGGCATGAAAATTCATTCCGTGCCGAGGGCACACGAGCAAGCCGGAAGGGTCCGCTCGATGGAGCTGGAGATCCGCCTAGCTTCAGCGCAGGGATGATCGATCCTACGCACTCCTCCCAAGACGTGCCAGTCAATTTGACCCTGCAATTGACAAGGAGAGAAAATTTATCAGTAATTTAGGGTGGAACTTGTTGGTGTTGCTAGACAGTCCCGAATATGCGGCTCTGAGAGCCGATATGAAAGAAGATCGACTAAATAGTCGATTCCAGCATATTCATAAGAATAAATCAGTTAAAGCTCGTGGGGTTGTATAAGAAGAATCGATTACCGTTCATGATCATTATTTAGACAAATATTGGTCGATGGCAATAAGATGTCAACAATAATTAGTTTATGTTAAGCCAACGACTGTAAGTAACCGAACCCCTTTTTATACAAAAGAAACAGCTCATCACCATTCAACCATTTAGTAAAGATAAATCTAATGAATATATTAGATCTTATCTATTGCTATGACCAGTGGGGCATGAGGCAGAATCATACAGGCCGTAGAAACAATAATAGACTCAACGACCCTAACTTATTACTAATATCAGTGGAGCATGAGGCAGAATCATGCAGGCCGTAATACAATAATAAGATCATGGGGCTAACACATCTTTCAACCTATCCCTACTTCAACGATCTCATGACGCGAACTATTCATGAAAGCACTCGATATTGGCTAAAACAGCCGATTCAGGCATAGCGCATAGTCAAGGTCATGCCCTCTCAGGAATAGATCTACCAAGTAACGATCCCCACTCCACGGTGCTAACAGTGGGGTGTGAGGCAGAATCACACAGGCTGTGATAACGGGCCATGGAACGGTTTTCGCTAGCCAATAGATCTACTCAAGATCAGACGTGCCTTAACCGCACACTATACACGATTAAGATTGACATAGAAGAACCAATAAAACATAACTCATCATTTAAAGTACAGATTAGATCAAATTTAGATTAACAAATGATGGGTTAAACAGAATATAAGGCTGATCTAGATCAATCACAATCGGGCGAAGTGATATTGCTGTAATTAAATAAATAATGGAAAGCAACAAGCAATATCAGTAACTTAATGAATCCATCTGAAGGTACACCATCCTTAGATAGAGCCGATAACTTGACCTTAATCTAGTTCAAGTAGTGGGGGTCGACCGGATCGATACAGCCATACTTGAACTAGACAAGAATCGATAACTAGCTTATACCAGAGTCGCAGTGGAGGTCGACCGGATCGATGCAGCCGTACGAACAGAAGTATAAGCCATGATGGTACTTATAGACAAGTAGTGGAGGTCGACCGGATTGATGCAGCCGTACTCGCTGAAGAACTCGCCGAGATCTACTCTACTCCTACTCCTAAGGGGTGGCCAGAGCCAAAAAAGTAAGTAACTTGTATTTGATTGATTGTGTGTCTTTTACAATAGCCGGGGCCCAATATTTATACCCGGAACCTACGCATGAATCTTATTTAAGCACGACTCATTATAATTTTTTGGCCTAAGAGAAAACATTCCTAATTTAAGATAACTTGGACTCTAATCTTTTTTTTGTAGAGTCCAACATGCTTTGTCTCGACGCCGATCGTAGCCTTTGTCGTTATCTGCTGGCGCTATCTGAAGAAAGCCGATTCCAGTGTTGCATTCGAATCAGCTGATACCGATCTGCATGCAATTGATTCCTTGAAGACATGATCTTGGGAGCTTTCGAGTCCCTACGATTCTTCTTTCAAATTTAGGTGTAAACATATGCCCCCAATTTTGGGATAAAAGTCATTTTATTCCAAAATTATCACGTCTGTATCCTGATAGGTCCACAGTCACGAGTAGAGAATCTTGATCTGGGGTCTACTGTTTGTTGCTGTCTATGTCAACTCATGAGCCCATGCTTCAAAACTTTTACGAGAGCATCATTGCTTCACGGGCACTTGGATTCATCTTTCCAGGCCGGCTATAAATTGTCTATCCGACCCTAGCAAGAGCAACTCAACAATTCAACCATGTTTCTCTTCCATCTGCCCTCTCGAGTGCCTCTGACTCCGCTGGACCCTCCATGGTATATCCTTTTGCTATGAAGATCTTGAGCGGTTAGAAGAATTCTTGTGCATAGGGTGATTATGTCGCTCATTCTAGCATCTTGTCGAGCAAGAGGATCAGCTACTACAACTAGAAGAATTCTTGTGATAACACCTGAGTCTTTCTCTCCATGTTCGCAGAACTGTTCTAGTGTTTGTAAGGAGTAAAATGTGTGGATACCTTCCCCTTGTTTGTTCCATCAAATGCCCACCGGGAAAGCCACAGGCTTCTTTCCCACAATTTCCTAGTCACCGAGAAATTAGCTGGGCATCTATTAGACGGGCGGCCTTTCCCCTTCTCCTGGCATAATTTTATGAATGGGCCGATGTGACTCGGTTCACGATGACCTTAGGCCTTATGGGGACCCAGACTCCCTTCAATCCAAAGAAGCTTTGGTGGATTGATCTCTGGTCAATGTAAATTCTTTGTATCCATCCCACGATATTTTGTAATTTGGGGAAGCAATAAATCTGAATCTGTTATCTCTTCATTGTCTGTCCCCTGAATTTCTAGAGCATTGATCTGTTCCCATCTCTGATTTCAATTTCACACCCCGGCAAAATCTATCTCCTCGCCTCCCCAGGCTATATATACGGGCCACGGCTAGGATCGAAAAACAACTCAATTTGTCTCAAACCTTCTGCATCCTTAGTATAATTCCTGCTTTTCTGTAGGTTTGAGATCATGGAGAATAGCAAGAGATCTACTAAGGAGGCCCTCAATGGATCTATATCATCGTGCCAGCGCCTTCATCGTCAAGAGGGTGCAACTCATGATGCGCCCACTGCCTCGGGGCATAGGGCCGACTCCGTTCGGCCTCTGGGTTTTTCTTCGGCAACAGCTCATCACCAGCTTCCCTGCTATCTGAGGAGGCAGATTGATAATGATGATCTGCTTGCCTCCATTGATCGACACAGCCAGGGTCTCGCCGAATGTCTCTCCCTCGTAGAATCGACTCTGGCCATGGTTTGATGCTGATCGCCTCCCGAGGCTGATTCGGTGGAGTATAGGTTGGCCAAAGCCGAGGCCAGAATCGCGGGTGAGACATCTATCATAACCTTTGTTTCCTCTCAATTTTATCTTTAGGATTCTGATCATCTTCCCTTTAAATCCTTTTAGACTTGTTGAAAGCTCTAGTTTGGTTTTGGTTAATTGATGAAACCCTAAGTGCTAACCTAGTGTATCAAGATGATTATGAGATAGGTAGCACTACTCCAAGTGATGAAGCAATGGCGAAGATCATGACAATGGTGATGGTCAAATGCTTAAACTTGGAAAAGAAGAAAGAGAAAAACAAAAGGCTCAAGGCAAAGGTATAAAATGTAGGAGCTATTTTGTTTTAGTGATCAAGACACTTAGTGAGTGTGATCACATTTAGGATAGATAGCCATACTATTAAGAGGAGTGAAACTCGTATCGGAATGCGGTTATCAAAGTGCCACTAGATGCTCTAACTCATTGCATATGCATTTAGGATCTAGTGGAGTGCTAACACCCTTGAAAATGTTTGTGAAAATATGCTAACACTTGTGCACAAGGTGATACACTTGGTGGTGTTGGCACATCTACAAAGGAGGTGGTGTTTGCAGGGTTGAGATGGGTTTGGTTTCGGGAAAATGAAATGCCTATTTTCTATTGCGCCGGATGCAAATTCTTAGTGGTTGGCACATTTGAGCAAGGGTGAGGTGGTGTTTGCAGGGTTGAGATGGGTTTGGTTTCGGGAAAATGAAATGCCTATTTTCTATTGCGCCGGATGCAAATTCTTAGTGGTTGGCACATTTGAGCAAGGGTGAAGAAGTTAGAGTTGAAATGGAGTTGGTCGAAATGATGCTGGCGTCGGTCTACTGACTGGACACTAGGTCACTCAGCGACCGGACACTAAAAGGCTGCGTCCGGTCGAGCTGTCAGACGGCACAGTGGCTAAGGTTGAGCACCGGACGCTGGTCTATGTTTAGTCAAGGTGGACCGGACGCGTCCGGTCAAAAAAATATGCCTCGGGGAGCTTGCTAGAAACGACCAGACGCTGGGGCTTCAGCGTCTGGTTAGTTTTACCGGAGCATCCGGTCGTTTTCGGGAAAATGAAATGCCTATTTTCTATTGTGCCGGATGCAAATTCTTAGAGGTTGGCACATTTGAGCAAGGGTGAAGAAGTTAGAGTTGAAATGGAGTTGGTCAAAATGATGCTGGCGTCGGTCTACTGACCGGACGCTGGGTCACTCAGCGACCGGACGCTGAAAGGCTACGTCCGGTCGAGCTGTCAGACGGCACAGTGACTAGGGTTGAGCACCGGACGTTGGTCTATGTTCGGTCAAGGTGGACCGGACGCGTCCGGTCGAAAAAATATGCCTCGGGGAGCTTACTAGAAACGACCGGACGCTGGGGCTTCAGCGTCCGGTCAGTTTTACCGAAGCGTCCGATCGCTTTCGGGAAAATGAAATGCCTATTTTCTATTGCGCCGGATGCAAATTCTTAGTGGTTGGCACATTTGAGCAAGGGTGAAGAAGTTAGAGTTGAAATGGAGTTGGTCGAAATGATGCTGGCGTCGGTCTACTGACCGGATGCTGGGTCACTTAGCGACCGGACGCTGAAAGGCTGCGTCTGGTTGAGCTGTCAGACGGCACAGTGGCTAGGGTTGAGCACCGGACGCTGGTCTGTGTACGGTCAAGGTGGACCGGACGCGTCCGGTCGAAAAAATATGCCTCGGGGAGCTTACTGGAAACGACCGGACGCTGGGGCTTCAGCGTCCGGTCAGTTTTACCGGAGTGTCCGGTCAGCTTCGTAGCCGTTGAAATCTGACGAACAGCGTTTGAAGCTGGTGACGCGTGGCGTCCATCGGGCGACCGGACGCTGAGGGCCAGCGTCCGGTCAGTATGACTGGAGCGTCCGGTCAGAGCGCGTTTTGCCCAGTGAAGGGGTATAATGGCTCTATTTGATGGGGGCTCTATTTATAGCCCCATGGCTGGCTCAAGGGAGCTCTCTTGCACATTTTCATCGACATAGCATCCTTGTGAGCTTAGCCAAAGTCCTCCCACTTATCTCCATCATTGATTCATCATCTTTGTGAGATTGGGAGAGAATCCAAGTGCATTGCTTGAGTGATTGCATCTAGAGGCACTTGGTATTCGTGTTGCGCTGTGGATTTCGCTTGTTTCTCTTGGTGGTTGCCACCACCTAGACGATTGGAGCAGCGGTGGAGGATCGGCACGAGTTGGTGATTGTTCGTGGCCGTCTCCGGTGATTGTGAGGGGAGTTGTACCTTCCCCGGCGGAGCGCCGAAAGGTAACTCTAGTAAATTGCTCGTGTCATTGAGTTACCTCACTTGTGGGTCAGTTCTTGCGGTGTCCAATCGTGTGGACGAGGTTTGTGAAACACCTCTTAGCCGCCGAACCACCAAGTGTTGGTCAACACAACGGGGATGTAGCATGTTGGCAAACACGTGAACCTCGGGAGAAAATCGATTGTCTCTTGTCTTTGGCATTCTCCCGGTGATTGGCTATATATTCATCTTGTGATTGGTTCATCCCCTACACGTTGGTATAATCACCTTACTCACTTATTTACATTCTTGCAAACTAGTTGACACAAGCTCTTTAGTGTAATTAGAATTGAGAGCTTGCTTTATTATTTATATTCATCTAGTTGAGCTCTTTAGAGTAGCAAGGTTGAGAGCTCTTAGTGAGTAATTACATAGCAAGTTTGTGTGCCTAAGTAATCATTGCAACTAGAATTGTTGGATAGGTGGCTTGCAACCCTTGTAGAGCTAGAGCAAGTTTGCTTACGCTATTTGTCATACTAATCAAATTGCTCTAGTTGATTTGTAGATTTTAAATAGGCTATTCACCCCCCTCTAGCCATATTAGGACCTTTCACTTCTCTGCTCAACTGGAAGGCCTTCGATCAGCTACGGATCATGCAGCAGGATTCGTCAATGCCAGGGGTGAAAGCATCTAGGCTCCTAATTGGGTTTCGGTGATTAATGACAATACGTGATTACTGTGACTAACGTGTGTTTTGCAGAAACAATTAAGTTAGGTCACGATAATGGAGATCGATTGGGCAATCAAGGTTGTCATGCCCCTACGATGGAAATCGTTTCGGTTTTCAAAGGATGGACGACAAGGTTAAGGATGGACTAGTTCTAAGTGTCGATTGGAGTTGGAGAGACACTTAGAGTAGTTTATGACTTTGTTTTTCCTTTGGCCATACTATTAAGGGGGGTATGAACGGGTAGCTTGACCTAGGTGAGTCTAGTGAGTTAGGTGTGGTGCACACTTGTTAAAACTAGCACTAGGTAGCTCCACAACAGCCCTTTGATCCAATGGAGCAAACTTCATTCACAAATGTTCGAGAGTTGGAAGTGAATGGAGGGTCAAATACTGACTAGACGCTGGCTCCAGTGTGACTGGACGCTGGCTCAGAGTCCGATCAGTTCATTTGACCAAGGTGAAAGCATCTGGAAGTGACCGGATGCTGTGAGGTCAAGTCACCAGACGCTAAGGGCCAACGTCTGGTCGACTCCAGTAAGGTCCCAGAGAGGGAGAATCCTGATCGGACGCGTCCGGTCAATGCTGACCGGATGCTAATCAGGTTCCGGCTACTGACCAGACACTGCTCGGCAAGTGACCGAACTCTAGAGGTCTAGCGTCCGATCGACATCAGTAAGGTTCCAGTGAGGGGAAAACGTGACCAGACGTGTCTGGTTAGTGTTGATCGGACGCTGCCAGCATCCGGTCAACTCTTAACCACTGGAGTTCAGGGTGTACTGACCGGTGCATCTAGTCACCCCGCAGAGGCACATAACGGTTCATTTTTCAGCCGGTGTTATAAATACAACCTCCGCTCATGTGTGGGGGTACTTTTGCTCATTCCAACAGCTAAGAAACACCTTAGAGAGTGCTAAGAAGAGCAATGTCCTAGTGAGGTGATTGAGATTTGAGAATCCTAAAGAAAGCCCTCATTAGTGAAGATTAAGAGTAGCAAAGTGTGCATCCACCTTCTGATTAGGCTTGTTGTGGTCAAGTAAGAGTTCGTGCTTATTACTCTTGGTGATCGCCATCACCTAGATGGCTTGGTGGTGATTGGGAGCTTGGTGATCACCCGACGGAGCTTGTGGGTGACCCAACTCAAGTTGTGAGCGGTTGTGGGTGATTCACCACGACGGAGTGTCGAAGAATCAACCCGTCGAGAGCACTTGATCCTTGTGCAGATCAAGGGGGAGCTACACCCTTGCGCGGGTGCTTCAACGAGGACTAGTGGGGAGTGGCGACTCTCCAATACCTTGGCAAAACATCACCGCGTTCCTCCTTCTCTACTTACTTTGAGCATTTACTTTGAGCAATTCAATTCATGTCTTTACATTTTTAGAATTGCCATGCTAGAGTAGTTTTGGAACTTAGGTTGCAAGTCTTTTGTGCAGTAGAACAATTAGAAACTCTTTCTAGGCACAAGGGGTTAATTGGGCTAACCATAGGATTTATTTGTTGCAAAGAATTTTAGAATTAGCCCAATTCACCCCCCTCTTGGGCATCTTGATCCTTTCAATTGGTATCAGAGTCTCGTGCTCATGTATTTAGGCTTAACTGCCTAGAGCAAGATGTCTCACGGGGATGGACCTCCTCCTATCTTTGAGGGAGATGACTTTCCTTATTGGAAAATTCGCATGGAGGCATATCTAGAAGCTCTAGATGTTGGTATACTTAGAGCCGCCTCACATGGCTTCCCAAAACCTCAGGATGCTACTCACCTACAAGGCGATGAGGCAAATTATGAGAAGTGGAATGCAAAGGCTCGAAACACCATCTTTAGAGGCCTTTGTAAAGATGTGTTCAATCGGGTAAGAAACCACAAAGACGCCCATGCACTATGGTCGGACGTTTGTGCGCTCCATGAGGGAACTAAGAGTGAGCATGAGGAACGCTATCATCTTGTCATGAAAAAGCTCAACTCTTTTGAAATGCTTCCTAAAGAATGTGCTAATGAGATGTATTCATGTTTGAATATTCTTGTAGAGGAAGTCAATGGGCTTGGACTCACTCAAATGCAACCATCCGATGTTGTAAGAAAAATCTTGAGTGTCCTCCCCATTGACAAATATGGGCATATTATGACCGTGCTACATCAAGGTGATCTTTCCACCGCTACACTGACACAAATCTTAGGAAAGATCAATGCTCAAGAGATGTACATGCACATCATGCCACAAGATGGCTCATCCTCTACCAAGAAGAAAGATAAGGACTTAGCATTCAAAGCTAGTCAAGAGAAGGGCAAAGCAAGACTTGAGTATGAGAACTCCAGTGATGATGAAGTTGATGATGAAAGTCTTGCTCTCATGGTGAAGAAGATCGCCAAGATGCTAAAGAAGCTTAACAAGAGTGGCATCAAGTTTGATGGCAAGAAGAAGAAGTTCTTCACTAGCTCTAGAAGGAAGCCAATCTCCAAGATGGATTGCTTCAATTATGGAGAACTTAGTCATCTAGCACACCAATGCACTAATCCCAAGAAAGACAAGTTCAAGAACAAATACAAGGGCAAGAAAAATGACTCAAGCAATGAAGAAGAAGAAGAGAAGAAGAAGAACAAGCCATACAAGAAGAGAGATAGCAAGAAGAGGGACTTCCACAAGAAGAAGAGTGGAAAGGCCTACATTGTCGGTGATTGGCTCATGGACATTGATTCATCTAGTGCCTCATCCGATGATGATAGTGACAATGAGAAGGTGGCCGCAATTGTTATCAACTCTTCATCATCTTCATCGCCACCACCGCCATCATCCTCTACACACCTATGCCTTATGGCCAAGGATGACCGCAAGGTATCTAACAATGATGATAGTAGTGATGATGAGCATGCCAGTGATGATGATAGCGATAGTGATGATGATGAATATGAATCACCTACTTATGATGATCTTGCTAGATTACTAAAACAATACACTAAGATCATTATAAAAAGTAGAGCTAAAAATGAAAAGCTAGAAGCTAAAAATGATGCTCTTTTAGCAAAATGTGATGTAGCCAAAAAGGCTAGTGTTGAGCTTAGAGAAGCAAATGATGCTATAACATCCAAACTCAAGGAACTCAAATCTTCTAAGAAAGAGCTTAAAGATAAACATGATAAACTTGAGAGGACACATAATGAGCTCATCACTAGCCACAACAAGCTAAGAGAAGAATATACCACTCTTAAGGTTAATCATGATACTCTTGTTATTGCTCAAGAATTCTTATCCAATGAGCCACATGACGCTACTAATGATGTTGTTAAGATTGATATAGCTACATCATATGATGACTTGATTATTGAAAGCATTGGGCAAAGTTCTAGTAGCAAGGGCAAGTAAGTGGTTGAGGCCGATGATTATGATGAGTTTGTCAAGCTCAAGAGTGACAATGAAAAGTTCAAGAAAGATCTTGAAGAACTCAAAACCACCAAGTCCATTGTGCTAGAAACTATTGTTCATGATGATGGTTTGATCCTTGAGAATGAGAAGCTCAAGTATGAGAACAAGAAGCTCAAGGAAGAGAAAAACAATGATGCTCTCAAGGAAGAAAACAAGAAGCTCAAGTTGGAGAAAGAGCATCTTAAGATTGGATTGAGCAAGTTCACTAGAGGCAAGCATCTTCAAAGTGAGCTACTAATGAACACCGTCATGAAGATGGATAGAAGTGGCATTGGGTACATGGCAAATAAAGAGAAGAAGGCTCAAGCTCAACATCAACAAAAGCCAAAGCCAAAGAAGTGTTTTGAGTGTGGACAAGAAGGCCACTTTGCTCATGAGTGCCAAACTCCACCACCACAACCCTTGCCCAAGCATGCTAGACCCTTTGCTTTCAATGCTCACTACATGCTTAGAAAGGATTTTAGTAGAAAGATGAAAGTGATGTTCTTAGGTCCTCCCAACAAGAATAGGCCTAAGAAAATTTGGGTTGCAAAGTCACTTGTTGAGAAGGTGAAGGGCCCTCAACAAGTTTGGGTTCCTAAAGCTTGATCACTTGTGTGTAGGTGCACTACAAGACTGATGGAAGTCATTGGGTTATTGATAGTGGTTGCACACAACATATGATCGGTGATCCTCGTATGTTCACCTCACTAGATGAAGAAGTAGATGGACAAGAAAGAATCACATTTGGAGATAACTCAAAGGGCAAGGTCAAAGGATTGGGCAAAGTGGCAATATCAAATGATCATTCCATCTCCAATGTGCTATATGTTGCTTCATTGAGTTTCAACTTGCTATCCGTTGGATAATTGTGTGATCTTGGCTTCTAATGCTTGTTTATCGAGAAGGAGGTTGTTGTATCCAAGAAGGATGATGATCATGTGATATTCAAAGGATTTAGATACAACAACCTATATCTAGTGGACTTTACCTCTGAAGATGCAAATTTGAAGACATGCCTATTCACCAAAACAACACTTGGGTGGCTATGGCATAGAAGACTTGCTCATGTTAGGATGAGCTCACTCAAGAAGCTAATGAAGAATGATTTGGTGAGAGGGTTGAAGGATGTGAAGTTTGAGAAGGACAAGCTTTGTAGTGCATGTCAAGCTGGCAAGCAAGTTGCAAATACCCATCCTACAAAAGCTTTCATGTCAACCGCAAGAGTGCTAGAACTCCTTCACATGGACTTATTTGGACCAACAACATACAAGAGTTTGGGAGGGAATCTTTATTGTCTTGTGATTGTTGATGACTATTCAAGGTATACATGAGTATTCTTCCTTCATGACAAATCCGAAGTTGCATCTTGCTTCAAGAAGTTTGCCAAGAGAGCACAAAATGAATTTGAAGTGAAGCTCAAAAAGATAAGAAGTGACAATGGGAAGGAGTTTGACAACACAAACATAGAAGCTTATTGTGATGAAGTTGGAATCAAACATGAGGTCTCCGTAATATATACTCCTCAACAAAATGGTGTAGTTGAGAGGAAGAACTGGACATTGATCACTCTTGCAAGAACAGTGCTTGATGAGTACAACACCCCCGAAGCTCTATGGGTGGAAGCAATCAACACCGCATGCTATGCATCAAACCGCCTATTCCTTTAAAAGTTCCTTGGCAAGATACCTTATGAGTTGCTCAATAGGAAGAAGCCGGACGTCTCCTTCTTTAGGGTGTTTGGTTGTAAATGCTACATCTACAAGAAGCGGCAACACCTAGGGAAGTTTCAAAGACGTGATATTGGTTTTCTTGTTGGCTACTCATCAAAGTCCAAAGCATATAGAGTATTTAATCATGCCACCGGCTTGGTTGAAGAAACATATGATGTGAAATTTGATGAATCTAACGGCTCCCAAGGAGCACATGAGAATCTTGATGATGTAGGTGATGAACCATTGAGGGAGGCTATGAAGAACATTCTGGTTGGAGACATCAAGCCTAAAGATGATGAAGATGATGTACAAGTGATTGATCCACCTTCTTCATCAAGTGTGCCATAAGATGGTGAAAAAGATGGGAGAGTAGAAAATGAAGATACTAATGTCTTCCATGAACAAATGGTGGTACAAACACAAGATGTTGATGCTCCACAACCTCCCCCTCAAGTGGTCAATAGAAGAAATACACCTCTACTTCAAGACCATCCACAAGATCTCATCATAGGGAGTCCATCAAAGGGTGTAATGACTCGATCTCAAAAACTTGCTTCATTTATTGCTCATCACTCTTTTGTCTCTTGCTTTAAGCCTACTAAGGTAGAAAAAGCTCTTCAACATCCGGATTGGATAAATGCCATGCATGAAGAGTTAAACAACTTCACCCGTAATGAAGTTTGGACTCTTGAAGAGTGACCTAAAGGTGCAAGAGTCATTGGAATAAAGTGGGTGTTCCAAAACAAGCAAGATGATCAAGGTATTATTGTAAGGAACAAGGCAAGACTAGTGGCAAAGGGGTTCTCTCAAGTTGAAGGTTTGGATTTTGGAGAGACCTTTGCACCGGTTGCAAGATTAGAAGCCATCTGTGTCCTCCTTGCATATGCATCACATCATGAAATAAAACTTTATCAAATAGATGCGAAAAGTGCATTTTTAAATGGCTTTATTAATGAACTAGTCTATGTTGATCAACATCTCGGGTTTGAAGACCCTAGATATCCTAATCATGTTTATAGGTTGTCCAAGGCATTATATGGGCTTAAGCAAGCCCCAAGAGCTTGGTATGAGCGCCTTCGGGACTTCCTTATTAAGAAGGGCTTCACCATTGGGAAGGTCAACACCACACTATTCACCCAGAAGCTTGATGGGTGTATCTTCATTTGTCAAGTGTATGTTGATGATATCATCTTTGGATCATCAAATGAAGATTCATGCAAAGAGTTTGGTGAATTGATGTCGAAAGAGTTCGAGATGTCAATGATTGGAGAGCTTACATTCTTTCTTGGTTTTCAAGTCAAGCAAATGAGAGAAGAGATTTTCATCTCTCAAGAGAAATATACTAATGATCTTCTTAAGAGATTCAAGATGGATGAATGTAAGCCAATCAAGACACCAATGCCAACCAATGGACATCTCAACCTAGATGAGGAAGGTAACCCGGTTGATCAAACTCTCTACCACTATATGATTGGTAGCTTGTTATATTTGACCGCATCTAGGCCCGACATCATGTTTAGTGTGTGTATGTGTGCTAGATTTCAAGCTAATCCTAAGAAAAACTCATTTAATTGCTGTAAAAAGAATCCTTAGGTATCTTAAGCACACACCAAGCATTGGCCTTTGGTATTCCAAAGGAGCTATATTTGAATTAGTTGGCTATTCCAATTCGGACTATGCCGGTTGCAAAGTTGATAGAAAAAGCACATCCGGAGGGTGCCATTTGCTTGGTAGATCACTTGTGTCTTGGTCCTCCAAGAAACAAAATAGTGTGGCTTTGTCCACCGTCGAAGTGGAATACATTGCCGCGGGTGCTTGTTGTGCACCAATACTTTACATGAAACAAACTTTGCTAGACTATGGTGTAGTTCTAGATAAAGAACCTCTTTTGTGCGACAATGAAAGTGTGGTAAAACTTGCAAACAATTCGGTTCAACACTCTCGCACCAAGCACATAGATATTCGCCATCACTTTCTTTGAGATCATGTCGCTAAAAATGATATATCACTAGAAGGTGTAAGGACCGAGGATCAATTGGCGGATATCTTCACTAAATCGCTAGATGAGGCAACATTTTGTAGATTGCGGAATGAGCTAAATGTGCTTGATTTTAGTAACTGCACTAAAAATTAAGGTTGTGTTGTCCCTTGCATTGCATTGTAATATACAAAATGTTTAATGTTTTGTAATGCATATAGGGCTTGTCTAACATGGTTAAGATAACCGCCGAAAAGTGTGTGAAGAAGCTTAACCTTGGATCAAACTTGACAAGATACTAGATTTACTTTCAAGTATTGCATTCATATGCATGAATGTTATTTGTCGTTTGTCTTCAAATTGCTCTCTTATTTGCCTATTTTCTTAAAAAGAATTATAGCCTAAGGCAAAATATTTTGAAAAACTTAAGGGTTTGAGAGAGGTCACTCATATCAGTCCCAATTGGTGTTTATTTAGATCTTATTGGAGTTGGGACTTGATTGGGAATAGGCAGCATGAACAACTTTGAAGATTTGATTGAAAAGGAGTGACCGGACGCTGCACCGGACTCTGATGTCCAGCGTCCGGTCAGTTCATAGGAGGTGAACAGCTACCGAGCAGGAGTGACCAGATGCTGAAACAGTGTTTTCCCAGCGTTCGGTCAGAAGGAGCTTCAGCGTCCGGTCGATCATGAAGACGTCTAGGCTAGGTGACCGGACTCTGGCTGCGTCCGGTTGGTGTCCACCGAATGCGTCCGGTCGCAATTCCAGAGGAATTGGACCTCTCTGGAATCGACCAGACGCTGGGTGGCAGCGTATGGTCACTGCCATCAGAGCGTTCGGTCAGTAGAAATCGTGCGGCATCAGGTTTCTTCCTCCGTTTCCTTTTCGAACTCGGGGGGGCCACCCTATTTAGTCTCAGCGCACTATACCTTGACCTAATCCGCACCTTCGTCGCGCCGTCATCACCCGAATCGCCATCCCGTGCCCTAGCCGCCGAGCTTGCCTCTGCCTCCGCATAGCCGCGCCCGCGCCATCTGCTCCAGCCGCTCACGCCATGCCCCGGCACCACCATGACCCTCTCTAGAGCCACAGCGCCAGCCCATGCTCTCTGCTCCCATGCGCCACCATGCCTGCGACCCACTCTAGTGCCACCGCCGTGCCTTTCCTGCGCCCGCCACCGGAGCCACCACAGCAGCAACCACACGCCGCCGAGCTTCCACCGCAGCAGCACTACTTGTGAAATTGCCCTTGCCACTGAGCACTTATCTTTCATCATCTCAGTTGTCGATTTTCATCGAGCCATGAACCCTAGATCTTTCGGTGGTTCCCTGCGTGTCACTTCTCTTCTCTTCGGATCGCCGGTTCGTCAGGTAGCAAACCAGTTGTTTCAATTTTGTATCTAAATTGCTTACTTCCTAGGATTTTGCATCTATTAGATATATTGTATTTATTTGTATATCCTATCTATTCCATCGTGCAGCGAGTCGGTTCCGTTGAGGTGTCAGTGGCAGTTGTCAGTTAACTCGGGGCCAAGCTCGCGAGTACAGAATTAGGCCAAGCCTCGAAAGTGTTAGTTGATCTTTGTTAAGGGCAGTTGATTCTTCTTTGATCCATTAGATGGCTCATACAAAGAATGTCGAAGGTGGTCCTGGTGACGAGAATCCGAGGCCCCCACCTCGCCAGCCTGCAGATCCAAAAGGAAAGGTGATAAAGAAGTTAGCAGTGAGGAAGCACAAGTATCCAGATGCAGACACAGCGAGAGCTGCTGTAGTTGTTGAGGCCACAGAGCGTGCCGAGAGAGAGGAGGTGCTCGTAGTGGAGTCCGGATTGCTGATCCGCTTTCACCAGAGGCGATGGCTTCACTTCAGCAAGTTGAGTGCCTTCATGGTGGTCCAGCTAGGACTCTCATGATTGGCGGACGGCGTGTTGCCATTGATGAGGTTCAGCCTCAGGGGGAGCCACAGCAGTAGCCTCAGCCCACACAGCAGACTTAGGAGCCTCAGCCAGCTCAGCAGACTCTAGAGCCACAGCCAGCATAGCAGTCTTAGGAGGGTGAGCAGGTCCAGTAGGCCGAGGAGATAGAGCCGGCACCACAACCATAGTTACACCGCTCTAGTCGTACTCGTGTCCTAGTTTCACTGAGGCCAGCCACTTAGTGCAAGGGTTCTCATCCACCACCTCGACCATAGGGTCTGCCTCCAGTGACCCATCTTGACCTGAGGGCCGCCATGGCCAAGTAGGTGCAGCAGCTGAGGTTCGTGGACTTTGAGGTGTGGTTTCCACCTAGGAGGGATGAGAGAGCATTAGAGGGATTCTATACACCCCTATAGGAGGACTTCTATAATGCCTATTTGAACAGCGGAGCAGTTTTCAGATCACAGAGGGTGTGCAACATAGAGTCTATTGTTGCAGCTGCTGGTGCGCACATTCGCCCCTACCTTGCATATTTGCCGGGGCTGACAGATTTGATTAGACAGACCGGATTATATGTTCCATCTTGGGTTCGTCAATTCTATGCATCTCTCTAGATTGACCCACATCACAGGTTTATATACTTTGCATTCGGAGGCAGAGACTACCGGTTGACGAGCACCAGGGTCAGGGAGATTCTCAAGCTTCAGGAGCAGCCAGTTAGGCTCCATGAGGTGTGTTATGGATAGACCGCACCCCCAGATGCCCTTATGGTGGTATGGTACCTCCTACAGACTTGGTTCATCACTGCTTCATAGAGCCCTTTGGCGAGGGGTCAAGGAGGAACCCTAGTGATCTTACTCCCACTGCCCGAGTGATTGAGGCTATCATGAGGAGGACTTTACTTCCGAGGATGGGATACAGAGAGGGATTGACTCAGATATAGCTCTGGCTTCTCCACTCTCTGATGCAGTAGATAGTCTTTGATATCTAGGATCTTCTTTTGTCAGAGATGGAGGACACTATAGCTGAGGGCTTCAGAGGTCACCGATAGCTACCATATGCTCACTAGGTCACTTTCCTTATCCACAGAGCTATTACAGTTAAGTCGCCTAAGATGATTGCTGAGTATAGTGGTGCCACTACAGAGTTTCCTGCTTATAACCTAACTCGGATGATTCGCCATAGTACACCACAGTCACCTAGCCAGCCGCACCGTCGTCCAGAGGTGCCAGAGTCTATAGCCCAACAAGATGATATTATTAGGGGTATTGCAGCTATAGAGATGGAGCAGCTTGCTCAGCAGGAGGGGTTGGTCACGAGCGAGCCCAGTGATAGTTTTGATGATGACTACCTGCTCGCTCCTTAGATGCCTCCATGATGCCATGATGCTGAGGCCGGTAGCTCTAGTTCAGCGCCACCTGCTTCGCAGACTGACCCCGCTCTTCTTGCTATACTTGAGCGGATGAGGCAGGACTAGGCACGACAGGCTCAGAAGACAGCTGCTACATTTGCTCAGTTCCAGACTCGGCAGGACGAGTTCTAGCGCCAACAGCTTATCATTCAGCAGCAGACACAGGCTCTACAGCAGCAGCAACAGGCTATGCACCAGCAGTAGATCCTCATGAAGCAGCTGCTTCTCAGATTCATGCATCATGTAGTGACAGCGATTGGGCCCCACTGCCATAGACTTCGCCCCAGCTTGGTCAGCCTGCCACCACTTTGATGACTCCAGCATTATAGCCTAGTGGGCTTTAGAGTTAGGGACAGCCACCAGCACAGTATGCTTCATCGATAGAGCAGGTGTCCTAGTGGTTCACTTCGCTAGTGGTAGCTCCATAGTTCACACCACTCTAGACGGGCTTCACACCGGCACAGACATCGTCGCTGCTTGAGCCAGACACTTCAGTCTCTAGGAGTCTTAGAGCCTCCTTTAGTGAGTTGATAGGGTAGCCTACTCCTCCATACCTACATGTTCTAGGTCCTTCTATGGCTGCACCTATCACAGCGACGACAGAGACGCTCCCCTCCTCTGTGGCATCATCAGAGCCAGCTGCTTCAGTTATACCAGCTCAGCCTACAGCAGCACCGATTCCTGATCCGACCTAGACTGCTTCAGCATCACTACCAGCTATAGTGGGTCAGACAGCTTAGAGTTCAGGATCAGACGATGATGGCACCCAGTTCCACCTCGCTCCTCGTACCTCAGCGCCCGACTCGTCCGCTGCAGCCCCACCGACCGACCCTTAGGTTTTGGTGTTTGACACCAAAGGGGGAGAGGGTTCGAGTATGTTAGGCTTAGGGGGAGCTACTTATCTACGGGGAGCTTAGTTATTATATTAGCTTATCTACTTACATTTGGAGTTTTATGTGTGAGATACATTATGCATTCATGTTTACTATATTTATGTGACAGTGATATCTACGTGATCGTGATATATGATATGTGTGCTCTCTACTTTGAATTCTTTATATATTATATCACTTGTGTTTTGCTCATTTGCCTTTGCTTCCGCATTTTACTCCAATGTAAATGAGCTTCTCTCTTGTACTCATGCTTATTTCATATCTTTTGAGTACATAATGTTGGTTTGGGTCATATAAGCATGTCTATCACTTTTGTTCTTATTGTCAAAAGCTTATATGAACCAAGCATGTTAAAAACCTCATCTCTTTCATATACTCGAGGTAGTATTGTCATCAATCACCAAAAAGGGGGAGATTGAAAGCATCTAGGCCCCTAGTTGGGTTTCAGTGATTAATGACAATACGTGATTACTGTGACTAACGTGTGTTTTGCAGAAACAATTAAGTTAGGTCACAATAATGGAGATTGATTGGGCAATCAAGGTTGTCATGCCCCTATGATAGAAATCGTTTTGGTTTTCAAAGGATGGACGATAAGGTTAAGGATGGACTAGTTCTAAGTGTCGATTGGAGTTGGAGAGACACTTAGAGTAGTTTAGGACTTTGTTTTTCCTTTGGCCGTACTATTAAGGGGGGTATGAATGGGTAGCTTGACCTAGGTGAGTCTAGTGAGTTAGGTGTGGTGCACACTTGTTAAAACTAGCACTAGGTAGCTCCACAACAGCCCTTTGATCCAATGGAGCAAACTTTATTCACAAATTTTCGAGAGTTGGAAGTGAATGGACGGTCAAATACTGACCGAACGCTGGCTTAGAGTCCGGTCAGTTCATTTGACCAAGGTGAAAGTGTCTGGAAGTGACCGGACGCTGCGAGGTCAAGTCACCAGATGTTGAGGGCCAGTGTCCGGTCGACTCCAGTAAGGTCCTAGAGAGGGAGAATCCTGATCGGACGCGTCCGGTCAATGCTGCCCGGACGCTGATCAGGTTCTGGCTATAGACCGGATGGTTCTCAGCAAGTGATCGGACTCTAGAGGTCTAGCATCCGGTCAACATCAGTAAGGTTCCAGTGAGGGGAAAACATGACCGGATGTGTCCGGTCAGTGTTGATCGGACGCTGCCAATGTCTGGTCAACTCTTAACTACTAGAGTTCAGGATGTACTGACCGGTGCGTTCGGTCAACATGATCGGAGCGTTCGGTCACCCCACAGAGGCACATAACGGTCCGTTTTTTAGCTGGTGTTATAAATACAACCTCCGCTCATGTGTGGGGGGTACTTTTGCTCATTCCAATAGCTAAGAAACACCTTAGAGAGTGCCAAGAAGAGCAAGGTCCTAGTGAGGTGATTGAGATTTGAGAATCCCAAAGAAAGCCCTCATTAGTGAAGATCAAGAGTAGCAAAGTGTGCATCCACCTTCTCATTAGGCTTGTCATGGTCAAGTGAGAGTTCGTGCTTGTTACTCTTGGTGATCGCCATCATCTAGATGGCTTGGTGGTGATTGGGAGCTTGGTGATCACCCGCCAGAGCTTGTGGGTGACCCAACTCAAGTTATGAGCGGTTGTGGGTGATTCACCGTGATGGAGTGTCGAAGAATCAACCCATAGAGAGCACTTGATCCTTGCATGGATCAAGGGGGAGCTACACCCTTGCGCGGGTGCTCCAACGAGGACTAGTGGGGAGTGGCGACTCTCCAATACCTCGGCAAAACATCGCCATGTTCCTCCTTCTCTACTTACTTTGAGCATTTACTTTGAGCAATTCAATTCATGTCTTTACATTCTTAGAATTGCCATGCTAGAGTAGTTTTAGAACTTAGGTTGCAAGTCTTTTGTGCGGTAGAACAATTAGAAACACTTTCTAGGCACAAGGGGTTAATTGGGCTAACCATGGGATTTATTTGTTGCAAAGAATTTTAGAATTAGCCCAATTCACCTCCCCTCTTGGGCATCTTGATCCTTTCAAGGGGCACCATTCTGGTGTCTCACTTGTATGACATCCCAAACTGTGTCAGGGAGGTCGCTCTTCATGGCGTTCGTCATGGTGCTGCCATTGCGTTGGCTGCTGCACAAGCCCACTCTGGCCACAATCTTCGGCTTCTTCCCCATGGTTTTCCAGCCACCGAACGCCCTAGAGATCATGAGCGCCTAGTCGATGACTTCTTTAATGTTGCCAACTCTATAGCTTTCAATACCAAGGCTAATGATATAGTAAGCAAAGTGTTTTTCGGCCCGTAGCTTGTAATAGGTGATATCAGCAAACAATTTTTTCGTCTTGAGTGATTTTTTCTTTTGCTTCATACTTCATACTATATGCATCACTTTGTTCGTGTTTGCTTTGCTCCTATAGGTGATACACGTCGTACCGGCTTTTACCCTTTTGGGTTTATTTTTTGCACTAGAGGCGATACCTTTTCAATATCGACTATTAGAGCTGGCGGCCGAAAAAATCGGTTATTAAGTATTGATTCAAACGCTAGGGTAATATTTCTTTAAATATTTCCCGTTGATCGCTCGGCCAAATTCTTGCCTTCCTCTTAGTGTTTCCAAAATATAAGCATTACCAGGCGCACAACGTTTGATCCGATAAGGTCCTTCCCAATTAGGTGACCATTTGCCGAATTTACTGTCCTTCGACCCGATTGTCAATTTTACTTTCCAAACCAAGTCTCCTTCAGAAAATTGCTTAATCTTGACCTTTTTATTGTAATATTTTGCAATCCTTAGTTTATTGGTTTTGATATTTTCAAGAGCACGTAGCCAAAGGCAACTCAAGTCCTCTAAGTCATCTATCATAAGATTCTTGTAGACTTCGGCTGACAAATCATTTTGATGTAACATGCCTCGATCTAATCTGAACTTCCCAAGGAAGAACTGCATTATGGCCATACACAAGTTCATAAGGCGATCATATCAGTTCTTTTGCTCTTGGCCATCAAGGGTAATCCATCCTCAGCCCTCTCTAGAGTCTTATTGCCATTGATCGTCATGAGTCCATCCTGGCTCAAATACTTGATGCCATTCAACAAAAGAAACATGAACTGCTGGCCAAAGTCAGAGAAGGTAGAGCCATTTGAAGTAGCCTCAAGAGCATTCCCGGATCAACCAAAGAAGACAAACAATAGATCAGAAGCTGATGCTATTTGGCTAGAAGTGTTGAAAGTGATCCAGGATATTCTAGACTTGCAATTCGTATATCAACATATGTCTTGTATAGAATCAATGACAACTACGCTTTCTGTTGTCTCATTGTGTTTTCATGACAACTACGCTTTCTGTTGTCTCATTGTGTTTTCCTTTCTTCTGGCTAAAGAGCCAATTTTGAAAATAGCTTATTCTAGACTCCCGGTCTTAATCCTATTTAGGTCTGAAAATACGACCTTTATTAAGAGACCCCTTCGATCTTCTATCCTTAGTCATCCAGTGCCATATTCTCTTCAGTATTAGCGAGGTGATGCTTTGCCTCCTATTAATTGCGGTTGCTTTTCACACGATCCGAGGCATCCACCCCTTCATTCCGTGGCTTCAAATATTAGCCGAGGGCTCCAGCCTTGAACACATCCGCATTCGCAATCATTCCTATTCCTTTGCTTTTCTCCGCCCTCGTAGAACTCTATAGCAGCCTTTCTCTCTTCCTATAGATTCAATCATCCTTCATGGTCGGCGAGGACAATCGAGGCAAGCACACGACGGAGGAGATTCTGGAGGAGAACATGTCGACGAACCAGCGTCTCCGACGCATGAGGTGAGATTGATATTTCCTATTTATGATGATGAACTATTCTGACTCGCCTATAGGTTTGTTGTGAATGACAGTCTTCGTCCTCTCCCCAGGGCCAGCAACCCCTCTGACGCTACATCTTCTGCGCCGGCTTCATCATCGGATTCTTCCAACTCGTACAATGACGACGATGCCCGATGCTTCTTCTAAGAATGGAGGGCGGCTGAGGACCGCTATTCCAAGGTGATTCGGAAGAACGGCCAGCTTGAGATCCGTTTAGGGGTTTTCCAAGCAGCCCTTAATGCTGATGAGGAGGAGACTAGGGCCGCTCGAGCACGACTGGCTGAGTCTGACACCACGGTGGCAGGTAAGACGAGTTTCTAGAATGCTTCTATTCTAATTTCTACCGTCTTTATCTTGATAGTTTTCTATGATCGCCGGTCCTGACGGTGCAGTCGGAGTCTCTCCAACTAGCGGCGAATGTGGCCATAGATGCCATCAACGCTCAGGGTTCCCTCATCAATGCTCGCCTCCAAGACATCCCGACCCATGTTTAGGAGATCGCCCTCCACGACGTTCATCATGGCGCGTCGGTGGCACTAACCGCGTTGCAAGTCTAGACCAGGTATGACCTTCATGCCATGGAGGCTGGCTTCTAGATGGGCGACGACCCTGAGGAACATGAGGACCTACTTGAAGAATTTGTCATTGCCATAGAGGTTGTTGTGGACATTACATCCGCTCAGGATGTAGTGAACAAGGTCTTCGATTAGTTTGTACTTAGGGTAAATCGATGAACAAAGACTCCTATTCCTTTATGAATGTGTCTCAGTGCAATGCCCTTGTGTATGACTGTTTTTATTTTTATTTCTTGTTCTGGAGGCAATACATATCGTATCGGCTTTTTTATGTCTTTGAAGATTTTCATTTTTTGAACTATAGGCGATACCTTTCTTGTGCCGGCTATTAGAGCCGATGACTAAACTAATTGGCTATCAAGTGTTGATCAAATGCTAGGATAACATTCCTCTAAATATTTTTCGTCGATCACCATTGATAGGTTGCACCTAAACTCTTCAAACCAAAGGTTAAATGATCGATCGATTCAGAGCAAGCACCTCATCAAGTGCAACAAAACTTCATTAAAAAAATCTATCAATTCTTACTCGCACTTAGGATTCCATTTAGCATTCACATACGTCGGCCTAAACCCATCTCCAGGACCAGTGCTTATTTTTTCCTTAATCCAATGGTTGACGTGAAGCCGTGACTATTTACTAAAACAAACTTTCAAAGCCGATTGCTTGCATCGGCCGTTGGCTTTCATTGCTGATTTTAATGAAGCCTCCTTCCCATAACTTGCCAGAAAAGCATTTAAAATCTCCTAGTTCCCAAAAGACTGGATCAGCTATTGTGATGCTCACAGATTCATCAGCGCGAACCAACTCGACATCATCTCCATGCCATTGAATCAAACACTGATGCATGGTCATTGGTACACAATAGTTCGCATGAATCCAATCACGACCAAGGAGCAAACTGTACGATCATTTCCCATCGATGACAAAGAATGTGGTGAGTAGAGTTTTACTCCCGATTATCAATTCGACGTTTATTGCCTCCCGGGTCTTGGATGTATTACCTCTAAAATCCTTAAGCATCATATCAGTGTCCATCAAATATGTTGGTCCCTTGCCAAGTTTACAAAAAGTGGTATAAGACATGAGATTGATAGAAGCGCCTCCATCCACCAACATCTTATTCATCGGCTTCCCATCAACCAAACCTTCCACATATAACGCTTTTAAGTGTCGATGCTTGACTGGTTTATCAAATATTGCTTACTGTATAACCATCAACTTGGCAACTATTTCCTCATACTCCAATTCATTGAAATCTGAATAAACTTCTTGATCTGCCGGAGCTCTGAATTCTGATGGCAATAGAAAAGCCATTTGAATATTAGCTGATGGTTGATTTCTATCGGCTGTTTGCTTAGTACGCCATACTTGAGGTTTACCAAATGCCTGAGCCTGTTCCAACTCTCTATTCCTTAGGCGTTGCACCCTTCTCTTCTGGCTTCTTGACAAACCTCTTGGGCACCATTGGCCTTCTTGCCAGACATATTCTCTCTTGTTTCCTTCTTCTTCATAATCAACCCAATCTTGATCGACAACTCTTTTTCCCAGCCGATTATGAATACTTCCATTTTTTAAGCGTCGATCCATGTTATTATTGTGATATGCATCTTGAGCATGGATAGACCAGCGGTTGGCTTGAGATTGCCTAAACTCCCAATATTAATCGCTACATTCTAGATAATTACTCCTGCTAAGCAACTTCAAACCTTTGTTCCAGCAATGTCTGAAGAAAGGACAATTCTAATGTAATTCAGCTTGCTTTCTTTCATACCTCTCTTTCTCATGTTAACGTTGGTATTCTTGGTTTTCTAACCAACGCTGATAATCCTTTTCCTTTTGCCTCTGCCACTTATTCAACAAAATCCATGATGTAACTCACGGCTTTGTCGCCCCATCTTTTGACGTTTCCCCCTGCTCATATCGGCTCTTTTGCTTATCACGACGTCTTCTAATTTCCCTATATTCGTCGGCCGATATTTGCCTCTTAGGATCGACTGTTCTAGCTTCTCTTGATTTGGTTGATGTTAGGACCTTAGTCTTTCCTTTGAGTAGCCTAGCATCAACCATGTTTCAATCTCCTAGGAAAAGATTATCATCAACTTTCATTTTCCGAGGCATATCAAATTTGAGCCTTCCCTGCTGAATAGTCCTCTGTATATGTTGCTGGAAAATTCTGCATTCATTAGTGGAATGAGAAGTAGCGTTATGGAACTTGCAGAACCTCTTATTCTTCAACTAATCAGGGGGCAACATAACATGATTATTGGGCAACTTGATCCGCCCCTTCTCAAGCAAGAAATCGAAGAGCTTGTCTAATTTTTTGACATCAAAGTCATAGCTCTCCTCGACTCCTCTTCCCTAAGGATTTGACACCATTACTGTCTTTTTGCCCCAATTCAATTTAGTCGTAGCAACCTCTTCCTCTTCATCTTCATAGCCGTCATTGACTGAGTATAGATTATATGCTTCGGCCATTGTGGTACTCTTTTAGAATCAGATATCTCTACGTATACTCTGGAATTGGCTATTGAGCGCTGCCACTCATTGAGCCAATTGACCTAAGTTGTCAAATTCCTGCCCCAGCAGCTTTTCTTTCCACATTGGCAGCATTCCTTGAATGGCTAAAGCAGCTAGCTGATCATTAGCCAAGTTTAATGAGAAGCATAAGTTTCTAGTCTCTCGGAACCTCTAAAGGAATTCAGTGCTCGATTCATTAGTCTTCTGCCTTATGGTTGTCAGATCGGTAATCTTCTTTTCTCCAGTCCTAGTATAAAAATATGAATGAAATTTCTTTTCCAGATCAGCCCAATTAGCAATGGAGTTGACCGATAGTGATGAAAACCAAGTGAAGGCTAGCCCTGACAGGGACAAGGAGAAGAAATGAACTCGATGGGCCTCCTCAACTGATGCCTTGCTCAATTGTGTAAGATACCGACTGACATGTTCTATTGTGCTTGTACTATCTTGGCCAGTGAACTTAGCAAACTCTGGAAGCCTGTAATTTGTAGGAAGAGCGACCAAATCATACCATTCTAGATATAGGCATTTGTATGAAAAAGGTCAGCCCTTTTGGCTTTAGACCAAACTAGTTCTTCATCATCTCGGTCACCTTTAGCAGCAATTCGTCAGCATGTGAATTTGGATTTCTTTGCACTTACTGACCCATCTGTGGATTAAAATCCCATGTGCCTTGATACCCTGGATTCAGAATCATGTGAAGGGGATTGTAATCTATGCTATAATGATATCCCTATGGAATCTCTATCTGCTGGTGAAAGGTCCTAATGGCTAGAGGGGGGTGAATAGCCTAATAAAAAATTCTACAACAACACTTAACAAAATGGTTAGACAATTATGAGGCAAAGCAAGTGTTGCGCTAGCCTACTCAAAATGCAAGCCACCTATCACAATTCTAGTTTAGATAGTATCTATCCACACAATAGCTATGATACTACTCTATGTTAGTGTGCTCTCAAAGGCTAACTAAAGAGCCACACCAACCAACCAAGCAAGCTCTCACAACTAGCTACACTAAAGAGCTTGACAACTAGTTTGCGGTAATGTAAAGAGAGTGATCAAGAAGGTTATACCGCCGTGTAGATGATGGAACCAATCAATCACAAGGATGAATAACAATGAAGACCAATCACCTTGGAATCAATGATGAACACAATGATTTTTTTACCGAGGTTCACTTGCTTGCCGGCAAGTTAATCCTCGTTGTGGCGATTCACTCACTTGGAGGTTCACGCGCTAATTGGCTTCACACGGCAAACCCTCAATAGGGTGCCGCACAACCAACACAAGATGAGGATCACACAAGCCACGAGCAATCCACTAGAGTACCTTTTGGCTCTCCGCCGGGGAAAGGTCAAGAACCCCTCACAATCTCCATGATCGGAGCTGGAGTCAATCACCACCCTCCGCTCAACGATCCTCGCTGCTCCAAGCCATATAGGTGGCGGCAACCACTAAGAGTAACAAGCGAATCCCGTAGCGAAACATGAACACCAAGTGCCTCTAGATGCAATCACTCAAGCAATGCACTTAGATTCTCTCCCAATCTCACAAAGATGATGAATCAATGATAGAGATGAGTGGGAGGGCTTTGGCTAAGCTCACAAGGTTGCTATGTCAATGAAAATGGCCAAAGGTGTGAGCTTCAACCGGCCATGGGGCTTAAATAGAAGCCCCTACGAAATAGAGCCGTTGTACCCTTTTACTAGGCACAACGCGGGGTGACTGGACGCTCCGGTCCGATCGACCGGACGCTGGCCCTCAGCGTCCGGTCATGTGATACATGCCACGTGTCCCCTGCTTCAAATACTGTTCGTTAGATTTCAACGGACATCTATTGATTGAACACAGCGCACAAACTGACCGGACGCTCAGCCTCTAGCGTCCGGTCGTTTCCAGTAAGGTTCTAGAAACGATTTTCTTCGACTGGACGCGTCCGATCATGCTTGACCAGACCCTGACAGCGTCCGGTCACTCAGTGACTTCCTTCTGCGCTGTCCGACAATAGGACCAGACACACCCAACGTCTGGTCGTTTGATCGACGCCAGCATCTCTACTGTTACAACTGACTGGACGTGCTGGTTCCTCTGGGACTAGCATCCGGTCATCTTGTGACCAGCGAGACTAACTTCTTTTCACCTCTAACTTCTTCACCCTTACTCAAATGTGTCAACCACCAAGTGTATCACCTTATGCACATGTGTTAGCATATTTTCACAAACATTTTCAAGGGTGTTAGCATTTCACTAGATCCTAAATGCATATGCAATGAGTTAGAGCATCTAGTGGCACTTTGATAACCGCATTTCGATATGAGTTTCACCCCTCTTAATAGTATGGCTATCAAACCTAAATGTGATCACACTCTCTTAAGTGTCTTGATCACCAAAACAAAATAACTCCTATGGTTTATACCTTTACCTTGAGCTTTTTATTTTTCTCTTTCTTCTTTCCAAGTCCAAGCACTTGATCATCATAATGGCATCATCATCATCATGCTATGATCTTCATTTGCTTCACCACTTGGAGTGTGCTACCTATCTCATGATCACTTGATAAACTAGGTTAGCACTTAGGGTTTCATCAATTTACCAAAACCAAACTAGAGCTTTTAGCTGGGTCCTTTGCTGGTTTGCTGCTTGAAGTCTCTGATTGTAGACATGAGGATCTATATCTCTACGGATCATTTGAATTGATGGTGCTATTTTTTGAGCCGGCAACAGTATGTGGCCTGATGTGCCAAAATTAATCACCTGGTTCTGACCTTGCCCCATCGGCTATTGCACATGCTGTACTGACGGTCTAGGATTATACTGTATCTGATTCGTAGTAGTTCCTTGAGCTTGTTCAGATGAACCATGAACTGCCTAGACATCATCATTACCAACTGGTGCTGCTTCTTGATGGTAGGTGCCGACTTGATTAGTCCATTGGGTCGACGGATGTGGAATGTTGTAATAAGCCAGCCCAACTTGACCAACTGGAAACCCATGAATCGCCTCTTTCATGGCATTGTGGAATATGTCCAAGAAAGCTTCATTATGGCTTGATATGGCATCACAAATAGATTTGTCTACAATTTCCGTAAAGAAACACATGTCTTCAGCTTCAACTGTATCTGTCTGCCCGTGTAATAGAACTCTTGGTAGTGGATATTTCTGAAAAATTGTGTTGTCACGTGTTTCGGTGTAGGACAACAAATATTTGTTATGAAATTCTTCTATAGCTTTGCCGATGACATCTTTATCTCCATTAGGTAGATCTTCATAGTGTACCATAAGAATATCGTTGTTGTTGTGAACCGCGATGACGATTGTGGGGTCCCACCTTGCGTGCTAGAAATGTGTGTCGGCACGAAATTTTGTCCCATGCCGAGGGCACACGAGCAAGCCAGAAGGGTCCGCTCGATGGAGCTGAAGATCCACCTAGCTTCAGTGCAGGGATGGTCGATCCTACGCACTCCTCCAGAGATGTGCCAGTCAATTTGACCCTACAATTGACAAGGAGAGAAAGTTTATCAGTAATTTAGGGTGGAACTTGCGGTGTTACCAGACAGTCCCGAATGTGCGGCTCCGAGAGCCGATATGAAAGGAGATCGACTAAATAGTCGATTTCAGCATATTCATAAGAATAAATCAGTTAAAGCTCGTGGGGTTATATAAGAAGAATCGGTTATCGTTTAGGATCATTATTTATACAAATATTGGTCAATGGCAATAAGATGCCAACAATAATTAGTTTATGCTAAGCCAATGACTGTAAGTAACCGAATCCCTTTTTATATAAAAGAAACAACTCGTCACCATTCAACCATTTAATAAAGATAAATCTAATGAACATATTAGATCTCATCTATCGCTATGACTAGTGGGGCATGAGGTAGAATCATGCAGGCCGTAGAAACAATAATAGACTCGACGACCTTAACTTATTACTAATATCAGTGGGGCATGAGGCAGAATCATGCAGACCGTAATATAATAATAAGATCATGGGGCTAACACATCTTTCAACCTATCCCTACTTCAACGATCTCGTGACGCGAACTGTTCATGAAAGCACTCGATATCGGTTAAAACAACCGATTCAGGCATAGCGCACAGTTAAGGTCATGCCCTCTCAGGAATAGATCTACCAAGTAACGATCCTCACTCCACGGTGCTAACAGTGGGGTGTGAGGCAGAATCACATAGGCCATGATAATGAGCCATGGAACGGTTTTCGCTAGCCAATAGATCTACTCAAGATCAGACGTGCCTTAACCGCACACTATGCACGATTAAGATTGACATAGATCAACTGATAAAACATAACTCATCGTTTAAAGTATAGATTAGATCAAATTTAGATTAACAAACGATGGGTTAAACAGAATATAAGGCCGATCTAAATCAATCCCAATCGGGCAAAGTGATATTGCTGTAATTAAATAAATAATGGAAAGCAATAAGCAATATCGGTAACTTAATGAATCTATCCGAAGGAATGCCACCCGTAGATAGAGCCAATAACTTGACCTTAATCTAGTTCGAGCAGTGGGGGTCGACTGGATCGATACAACCTTACTTGAAGTAGACAAGAATCGATAACTAGCTTATACTATAGTCACTATAGAGGTCGACCAGATCGATGCAGCCGTACGAACATAAGTATAAGCCATGATGGTACTTACAGACAAGCAGTGGAGGTTGACCGGATCAATGCAGCCATACTCGCTGAAGAACTCACCGAGATCTACTCTACTCCTACTCCTAAGGGGTGACCGGAGCCAAAAAAGTAACTTGTATTTGATTGATTGTGTGTCTTTTACAATAGCCGGGGTCCAATATTTATACCCAGAACCTACGCATGAATCCTACTTAAGCACGACTCATTACATTTTTTTAGCCTAAGAGAAAACATTCCTAATTTAAGATAACTTAGACTCTAATCTTTCCCTTTTTGTAGAGTCCAACATGCTTTGTCTCGGTGCCGATCGTAGCCTTTGTCGTTATCTGCTGGCGCTATCTGAAGAAAGTCGATTCTAGTGTTGCATTCGAATCAGCTGAAATCGATCTGCACGCAATTGATTCCTTGAAGACATGATCTTGGGAGATTTTAAGTCCCTATGATTCTTCTTCCAAATTTAGGTGTAAACATGTTTTCTACTGTTGCCCGACCCATAAGGTGAGATTTAAACTATTTTGATTCGACTGGATGTTTACATTGTGGTTTGTAGTGAAGATTGATCCTTTCCTCTTGCTTGTAGCACAAAGGCTTGGGCTGTCCCTTTTTCAAATGGGAGAAGAAGTATATCTAACATGTTGAGTCTTTGAAGAAGGAGGACATGGGATTTTCTCAGCATCTGATGCCACAGGAGCAAGCAAGTGCCTCCAATGCCGAGCAAGTTGTGGAATCCAAAGAGGAGGAAGCAGCCGTAGGGATGAAAAAGGAAAGAGGCATTGTTATTGATGCTGATATTGTGAAACATTTGCAAACCTTGGTAAGAACTGGTAACAACTTAGTTAGGTTGATGCAACTGACTTGTTTCATGGCTCTATGTATTACCTTGTTGCTATTCTTGATCCTGGTTGTAATCACCATTAAGGTCTGAATGTGTACGGATGAATGACTAAGTTATGAAGTTCTATGCAATTTGAAGGTGTATTGTCTAAAATGTGAATGTGAGTTTGCAATTTTTCTCTCATCTTGAAAAATGAAAGAAATCCAAACTAATTTCAACAAGCATAGAGTGTACACAGAAAATTAACTGATAATCCAAAGATGCTTTGATATCATTCTAGTGAACTGGAGCATTGTTTTGCAACCAAAGCATACATATAGTTTTGCTGGTATAGCATACCAAAAGCCATATACAAAAGATAGGAAATCTGTAGTTTGTTTCCTAATGTTTGCAGCTGAAACATTCACACAGTTTTGTAATGTTTCGAGCTAAAACATTCACATAGTTATACCTAACCAAAAGGTCATCTTTCTGCTATACAAAAGGCAGAAAAAATGTACATGCACTTAGAGTTTTTGCATGATTTACCATTTCACACACATCATTACTTGTCCTCTTCAACCAACAGCACCATCAGGATTGTCCATTACAGCAGAAACCTTCTTATGGGATGTTTTCTTCTTGCCAGCAGTAGTCTTCTTTGTAGCAGTTGTTTTCTTCACAGCAGTGGACCTTGATCTCCCAGCCTTTGTTGCAGTAGTGGGTGGAACTAGCCTAGCTGCTGGTTGGTTAGACAATATGAAGCTTGAAAATGGAAGTGGTTCCTTTTCCAGTAATCTACTATGTGATGACTAAGAATGGAGATGATTAGTTTGAATGAGATGCTTTGTGATCTAGAGGAATTAAATGACAGTGACACTAACCTCTGCTTGCATCTTGGACATCATGGTACTTGATAACTGGGACATCATTGGCATGTCAGTTTCTCCAAACATGGAAACCTATAACATAAAATTGACAACTTAGATAAGACATACTAGTATAATGTGTTGTCACATGAGCAGTTACCTAACTAATCACTGGCATAGAAGTTTGAACTGGCATCATTGCCATGTCACTATAATCTTCAGTTATAGCTTCCTCAAAAAACTCTTCAGTTTGAACTGGCATAGAAGTTTGGATCCTCTATGCAGGTATCTTGGGTTTTAGTCTAGCCTTTCTCATGCTACATGTGGCCCTGTTATGTCCTTTGTCTCCATAGTATCTACATGTCATTTGAATTCTATGCTTTGTCAACCTTGGTCCATGACTACCTTGTACCTCATATGGCTGCTTCTTCCTTGATTTAGGAGGCCTTCCAAATATCTACTGGTGAAGAAAGTTGGAAGGCCTCCTAAATCAAGGAAGAAGCAGCCATATGAGGTACAAGGTAGTCATGGACCAAGGTTGACAAAGCATGGAATTCAAATGACATGTAGATACTATGGATACAAAGAACATAACAAGGCTACATGTAGCATGAGAAAGGATGGACTAAAACCCAAGATACCTACACAGAGGACACAAACTTCTATGCCAGTTCAAACTAAAGAGTTTTTTGAGGAAGCTACAACTGAAGATTATAGTGACATGGCAATGATGCTAGTTCAAACTTCTATGCCAGTGATTAGTCAGGTAACTGCTCCTGTGACAACACATTGTACTAGTATGTCTTATCTAAGTTGTCAATTTTATGTTACAAGTTTCCATGTTTGGAGAAACTGACATGCCAATGATGTCCTAGTTATCAAGTACCATGATGTCCTAGATGCAAGCAGAGGTTAGTGTCACTGTCATTTAATTCCTCTAGATCATCCAGCATCTCATTCAAACTAATCATCTCCATTCTCAGTCATCACTGAGTAGATTACTGGAAAAAGAACCACTTCCATTTCCAAGCTTCATATTGTCTAACCAACCAGCAGCTAGGCCAGTTCCACCCACTACTGCAACAAAGGCTAGGATATCAAGGTCCACTGCTATGAAGAAAACAACTGCTACAAAGAAGACTGCTGCTGGCAAGAAGAAAACATCCCACAAGAAGGTTTCTGCTGTAATGAACAATCCTGATGGTGCTATTGGTTGAAGAGGACAAGTAATGGTGTGTGTGAAATTGTAAATCATGCAAAAACTCTAAGTGCATGTTCATTTTTTTCTATCTTTTGTATAGCAGAAAGATGACTTTTTGGTTAGGTATAACTATGTGAATGTTTTAGCTCGAAACATTACAAAACTGTGTGAATGTTTCAGCTGCAAACATTAGGAAATAAACTATAGATTTCCTATCTTTTGTATATGGCTTTTGGTATCCTATACTAGCAAAACTATATGTATGCTTTGGTTGCAAAACAATGCTCTAGTTCACTGGAATGATATCAAAGCATCTTTGGATTTTAGTTAATTTTCTATGTACACTCTATGCTTGTCGAAATCAGTTTGGATTTCTTTCATTTTTTAAGATGAGAGAAAAATTGCAAACTCACATTCACATTTTATACACCTTCAAATTGCATAGAACTTCATAACTTAGTCATTTATCCGTACACATTCAGACCTTAATGGTGATTACAACTAGGATCAAGAACAGCAACAAGGTAATACATAGAGCCATGAAACAAATCAGTTGCATCAACCTAACTAAGTTATCACCAGTTCTAACCAAGGTTTGCAAATGTTTCACAATATCAGCATCAACAACAATGCCTCTTTCCTTTTTCATCCCTACAGCTACTTCCTGCTCTTTGGATTCCACAACTTGCTTGGCATTAGAGGCACTTGCTTGCTCCTGCGGCATCAGATGTTGAGAAAATCCCATGCCCTCCTTCAAAGACTCAACATGTTCGATATACTCCTTCTCCCATTTGAAAAAGGGACAGCCCAAGCCTTTGCGCTACAAGCAAGAGGAAAGGATCAATCTTCACTGCAAAGTGCAATGTAAACATCCAGTCAAATCAAAACAGTTTGAATCTCACCTTGTGGGCCGAGCAACAGTAGAAAATCTCACCATCGCTCCAGGGTTGCTTCGAAACACGCCGAACCACCTGCCACTTGTGGCATTTTGTGCACCTAATAAGTGGAACATCACCTGGTTTACCCAAATCTACAGCGGAGGAGCTGGAATCTTGAGGGAACATTGGGGATTTGAGAAAGACACCACCGTCTGGCGTCGTTTGAAATCCAAGGACGACGGCTTTGAAGGGAAGGGAGAGGAAGGGGTGAAGAGCGAGGGAATGGAAAGGATAGGGGGCTATCGACAAAAAATGATTGGCAAAGGGCCCTCACGTGCTACTCACTTGACCTATGGACACGGTGACTGCTGACATGTATTGCCACGTACTATCTATTCCCCAAACGGAGGGATATGGACCTAAATGACACAACTTAAAAAGTTTATGTACTCAAATCTGCACTTTCAGAGTTAATGGACCTGAATGACACAGCATAAAAAGTTGATGGACCTACGGTGCATTTATCTCTTTATATATTGTCCATTCCATTTGAAGTAATAAATTACTCCCTCCACCTTACAAAGAGTGTCATTCTCATTTTCTGAGAAGTCAAACAATTTTAACTTTAATCAAATATATATAAAAAAATATTAATATTTATAATACATAACTAATATAATTAGGCGAATCACTGAATATATTTTTAAAATAAATCTATTTTGAGTACAAATGTTGTAAATATTGCCTATAAACCTAGTTTTTTTTAGAAGAGCCTATAAATCTAGTTAAATTAAAGAAAATTTGACCAACGCTCTTTTTTGCGATCTGCACTTTGCCAGGGGAAAGATGGGTGGTGGGGTTTGGGCTCCGATCCACGCCGTTCCAAGGCCTTTCAAATGAGCCCAAAAATATTGGGCCCGATAAAACCCATCGAATGAGCAGACGAGGCCTTTCTAAGTAGGACTTCAGAATCAAATCAAATCCCGAAATTCCATCTCCAGTTCTCCACCTGCCCGCCTCCGATGACCCTAGCTGGAGCCTGTCGCCGCCGGCGACCACCGCGACCCCATCTCCCTCTCTTCGTCCTCGTCCTCCTAATCTTCTCCACTCCAATCCCACTCGCTTCGGCGCTCCGCGTCCCGCTGCGCCAGGCAGCCACCCTCGTCTCCCTCTCCCATTCGCTCCTCTCCCGCGTCGCCGCCACACGTGCCGCCCGTGGGGACGCCGCGGCGGCCGCACGCGTCCGGCGAATCGCTTCCTTGCTGTGGTCCCGTGGCGCGTGGGGACTCGGCTGGGACTACCTCCGCCACTACGCCTTCTCATCTGCCACCGGACGGCCTCTCCTGCGCGGCCGCCGCCTCTCGTCTCATCGCCGCTGCCGCGGAGGCCTCGCGCCTACGTTCCGCCACTGACGCTGCGCAGTGGATGCGCTGCCACTACGGAGACATCCGCGACGCCGCCGCGCAGCTCCTGAACGGCCTTCTCCTCGCCTTCTCCGAAGAGGTAACTGACCTACTCACTCGTGGTGCCTCTGA
Organism: Miscanthus floridulus; assembly: GCF_019320115.1. Classification (NCBI taxonomy): domain Eukaryota; kingdom Viridiplantae; phylum Streptophyta; class Magnoliopsida; order Poales; family Poaceae; genus Miscanthus; species Miscanthus floridulus. The sequence goes on from NC_089584.1 coordinate 105,813,219, forward strand.
TTCACACATTGCTCTGTCGATGTGGGAGGTGGAGGAAGGGGAATTGCTGAAGGATTGTCTGGAAGTGGGAGCTAAGGACTTACTCCCTCCGTCCCAAAATAAAAGACGTTCTCGCTTCCCGAGAAACGACTGTCGGCAATTATATATTAAAATATATAAATATTTATGCTAAGTAATTAGTATCATCGAAAAGATCTTTTTGTCTAGTTTTTTAACAAATTTATTTAAAGATATAAATATTGCACATATTATCTACAAATCGAGTCAAATTTGTGGCACGAAAACCCAAAACGTCTTTTATTTTGGGACAAAGGGAGTATAGGGTTTGCTTGTCATTGCCAAAGATCTCTTCGCTGGTGTTTGAAGGACTTCTACGCAGCATAGTGAGCTCTGAGGTTTGGTGACTTTAAGTTGCCTTTTTCTGGTCTTTTTCAGGAACTCACGCATGCTTGTGTAATCTAGTTTACTTTAGAAATCTGGATCTTGACCCATATTGTACATAAACTAAATCCTTGTGATATCACTGTTGTGTCCGCTACTAATGGGAGTTGAATTTTGAGCTGTGCATAATCGCTAATCTGAATCCATTTGTTATCATGGCGCTAACAATAACTTTGGCCCTTTGTTTTTTCTTAACGCACATACTATTTTATCAATTTAGTGGAAAATGTTGGGCATGAAATTGTCCTATGCAAACATAAATATTGGATAGAGATAATATAAGATGTAGTTATTCTCCAGTTAGGTATTCAAATAAAGGCCGCTATTTGCATTGTGGATTTTGAATGAAAGAGCTTAGGATATGCCTTTTTTTTTGTAATAGGAGCTCATACTTTCCATCTAGAAAAGGATGGTTCTGTTGCCAAGAATTTAATATATAAAAAAGATGAACCACCCAGGCTGCCCACAATATGTCCTACAACTGCCTGTCCGATTTATGCATGCTTAACTTTTCTGTACCATTGAACAAATTCACATTAGTTAGTACAGGCAGCTATCTGGCATTTGGTATATTGGGACCTAGAAATATTATGTGATAAGTGGACGGGGAACCTTCTGTGATGGGTGGTTCAGTTAGTGCCTAAATTATCAGATGGCTCGCCACCGGCTGATCCGAAATTATACCGTCAAGCTCTCAACTGAAGATTCATGCTAAGTAAAAAATACGACTTATCAACATTGATTAAATTAGACCATGATGGTAATAGAAATTCCTGTTACTTATCAAATTGATTCGGAGAAAGAGATAAAAATTATTTTGTATAAATGGCACCAATCGAATTACATAGCCATGAGAAGCTCAGTTATTCCCTTTATGAAATGTTCCGCCAGAAGAAAAAGGTCTTCTCAAACCAATTATAATTACAAAATTTTGTTACAGCATGTTATAATTTCAGTCTTGACGAAGAATATTTTTGCGAATGATGTTATATTATTTTATGATTCAGCGCCATGAGTAATCACAATTCACAGCACGCTAACCAAAGCAGGGAGAATAGAAAAAGAAAATTCAGAATTTTGGCTGTGTGCTGCAATGTTCATGAACATATCAGATCCAACTGTCTCATTGGACCCACTCCCAAAATATCAAAACTCTGCTTGGTGATACTGCCTGTAAGTTAATATATCTTATGATATTCAACAAGTTTTATTGTAAATATAGGAGAAAAGTTAATTTTATTGATATTCAAACTTATGAAAATAAATCTATTGTATCTTGAATCCAAAGTTTGTGAGATCTGCATGCATATTATTTCAATTGCTGGCAGAGGAAAACCACATGGCAAATATTCCTCTTCATTTCATTAGATCAATGAGCTTTATGTAGAATCCATCACCTGGATACCCAAAAATACTGGTTGGTTCCCATGTAAACTTGAAAAATGCCTTAACTCTTACCTTCAGGGGGGCGCAAAATAGGGCATATTTGCTGACCCGAAAGCAATTCTGATCTTTTTATAAACTTACATTCAGGGTTGCTAACTGTTTGTTAACATTTTTTTAGCCCGTCCCATACACGTAAACATCACCTACTGTGCACTTCGGTGTACTTTATGATTGAAAAATAGTCTCTCGGTTTCAAAATGTTAGCTGTTTTAGTTTTGTCTTAATTCAAACTTCTCTTACTTTGACCAAGTTTGTAGAAAAATGCATCAACATCAAATTAGTTTCATTAAATATCAACAACAACAACAACAACAACAAAGCCTTTAAGTCCCAAACAAGTTAGGGTAGGTTAGAGTTGAAACCCAGCAGAAGCAATCAAGGTTCAGGCACGTGAATAACTGTCTTCCAAGCACTCCTATCTAAGGCTAAGTCTTTGGGTATATTTCATCCTTTCAAGTCTTATTTTATTGCCTCTACCCAAGTCAACTTCGGTCTTCCTCTGCCTCTCTTCACGTTACTATTCTGGCTTAGGATTCCACTACGCACCGGTGTCTCTGGAGGTCTCCGTTGCACATGTCCAAACCATCTCAACCGGTGTTGGACAAGCTTTTCTTCAATTGGTGCTACCCCTAATCTATCACGTATATCATCGTTCCGAACTCGATCCCTTCTTGTATAACCGCAAATCCAACGCAACATATGCATTTCCGCGACACTTAACTGTTGAACATGTCGTCTTTTCGTAGGCCAACATTCTGCACCATACAACATAGCAGGTCTAATCGCCGTCCTATAAAACTTGCCTTTTAGCTTCTGTGGTACCCTTTTGTCACATAGGACACCAGATGCTTGCTGCCACTTCATCCACCCTGCTTTGATTCTATGGCTAACATATTCATTAATATCCCCGTCTCTCAGTAGCATTGATCCTAAATATCGAAAGGTATCCTTCCTAGGCACTACTTGACTTTCCAAACTAATATCTTCCTCATCCCGAGTAGTAGTGCCGAAGTCACATCTCATATACTCAGTTTTAGTTCTAATGAGTCTAAAACCTTTGGACTCCAAAGTCTCCCGCCATAACTCCAGTTTCTGATTTACTCCTGTCTGGCTTTCATCAACTAGTACTACATCGTCCGCGAAAAGCATACGCCAAGGGATGTCCCCTTGTATGTCCCTTGTGACCTCATCCATCACTAAGGCAAACAAATAAGGGCTCAAAGCTGACCCTTGATGTAGTCCTATCCCAATCGGAAAGTCATCCGTGTCTCCATCACTTGTTCGAACTCTAGTCACAACATTGTTGTACATGTCCTTAATGAGCCCGACGTACTTCGTTGGGACTTTATGTTTGTCCAAAGCCCACCACATAACATTCCTTGGTATTTTATCATAAGCCTTCTCCAAGTCAATAAAAACCATGTATAGGTCCTTCTTCTTCTCCCTATACCGCTCCATAACTTGTCTTATTAAGAAAATGGCCTCCATGGTTGACCTTCCGGACATGAAACCAAATTGGTTGATAAAGACCCGCGTTATTGCTCTCAAGCGATGCTCGATAACTCTCTCCCATAGCTTCATAGTATGGCTCATCAACTTAATTCCTCGGTAATTAGTACAACTTTGAATATCCCCTTTATTCTTGTAGATCGGTACCAATATACTTCTCCTCCACTCGTCATGCATCTTATTCGATCGAAAAATATGGTTGAACAGCTTGGTTAGCCATACTATAGCTATGTCCCCAAGGCATCTCCACACCTCGATTGGGATACCATCCGGTCCCATCGCCTTACCTCCTTTCATCCTTTTCAACGCCTCTCTGACCTTAGATTCTTGGATTCTCCGCACAAAGCGTCTATTGGTGTCATCAAAAGAGTCATCCAACTGAAAGGTTGTGTCCATATTCTCACCATTGAACAATTTGTCAAAATACTCTTGCCATCGATGTCGGATCTCATCCTCCTTCACCAAGAGATGCTCCCTTTCATCCTTAATGCACTTAACTTGGTTGAAGTCCCTTGTCTTTCTCTCACGAACCCTAGCCATCCTATAAATGTCCTTCCCTCCTTCCTTCGTACTCAAATGTTGGTAAAGATCCTCGTACGCTCTACCCTTTGCCACACTTACAGCTCGCTTTGCAGTCTTCTTTGCCACCTTATACTTCTCTATGTTGTCCACACTCCTGTCATGGTACAAGCGTCTATAGCATTCTTTCTTCTCCTTAATAGCCCTTTGGACTTCCTCGTTCCACCACCAAGTATCTTTAGCCTCGCCTCCACTTCCTTTGGTTACTCCACACACCTCTGAGGCCACCTTCCGAATGTTGGTTGCCATCTTCTCCCACATGTTGTTTATGTCCTCTTCTTCCTTCCAAGAGCTCTCTTTGATAACCCTTTCCTTGAATACCTCTGACGTCTCCCCTTTCAGTTTCCACCACTTTGTTCTTTTAATCTTAGCTTGTTTATCCCTATGGGCATGCACCTGAAAACGAAAGTCTGCCACCAAAAGCTTATGTTGAGAAACAACACACTCCCCTGGTATCACCTTGCAATCCAAGCATGCTCGTTTGTCCTTTCTTCTCGCGAGGACAAAGTCAATCTGGCTAAAGTGTTGTCCGCTACTGAAGGTCACTAGATGAGATTCTCTCTTTCTAAAGAAAGTGTTGGCTATCATCAGGTCAAAAGCTACCGCGAAGTCCAGAACTTTCTCCCCCTCCTGATTCCTACTACCATACCCAAAACCTCCATGAACTGCCTCGAAACCTGCGCTTGTAGTACCTACATGCCCATTAAGATCTCCTCCTATAAAAAGCTTCTCACTACTAGGTATAGCTCTAACCAGGCCATCTAAGTCTTCCCAGAACTGTCTCTTAGCACTCTCGTCGAGGCCTACTTGGGGGGCATACGCACTAATTACGTTCAAGACCATATCACCAATGACAAGCTTGACTAAGATAATCCTATCTCCTTGCCTTCTCACTCCCACCACACTATTCTTGAGGCTCTTATCAATCAAAACTCCTACTCCATTTCTATTCGCGACTGTCCCTGTGTACCAAAGCTTGAAACCTGTATTGTCCACCTCCTTCGCTTTCTGACCCTTCCATTTAGTCTCTTGAACGCATAATATATTTACACACCTCCTACTCGCGGTATCAACTAATTCTCTTAACTTACTTGTAAGTGACCCTACATTCCAACTACCTAAACGGATCCTAGTTGGTTCGACTAGCTTCCTTACCCTTCGCACCCGTCGACTCAAATGCGAAGACCCTTGCTCATTTTTCACTACACCCGGGCGCCGATGTAGCGCGCCACTAAGGAAGCGACGACCCGATCCTTGATCACTTGACACCATGCCCAGATCACAACACGGCGTGTCACGGGGGTGATGACCTGACCCTTGCCCATTTAACACCATACCCGGGTTCCGATATGGCGCGTCGCTAAGAGGGTTACGCCCCAACGATTTTCTTTCGGGTTTCATCTCCATTAAAGTGGCTAAATTTTTACATTGGCTCGCCACGCCTAACACAACCCTCCTCCTTTACCAGGGCTTAGGACCTGCTATGCTGGGACACCAAAGGCGCCCCACCATAGGCGGAGTTAAATTAGTTTCATTAAATATGCCCATCGAAATATGTCATGACAGTTGTATTTATTTGGTATTGTATATGTCAATATATTTTTCTACAAATTGGGTTGAAGTTAGAGAAGTTTAACTTAGGATAAAACTAAAATGTCCTACATTTTAGAATGGATTGAGTATCTTTACTTGCTGACGTATCTTTGTGTTAAGCGGTTCTCTTGTCTATTACATTTTGATTGACATACTACTGGAATTGGCAACAAACCGGCAGTTAACATTTATCAACCACTCCCCCATTAAATAAGTGTTGCTTTTGGTGCACTTGTAGGGTAGTACCATATAGTTCATTATTTCCTCATGTCCCTTACCTAGCAAGTCAGTGATGTTACACACAACAACAACAATAAAGCCTTTAAGTCCTAAATAAATTGGGATAGGCTAAGGTCAGTGATGTTAGCGGGCTAATATTTATTTTTGCTTGTAACTGGGTCAAGTTGCCTCGGTTCCATCTGTCCCTCGTACCTCTGGTGATAAGAAGAACCTCACAGCTACAGCTGCATGAGGTCCTGCAACCTGTGTCACCTACAAGACAATCTTAGTTGCACGATGTGAATTCTGGAATTACTTAAGTTTACTTTGATCAAACAGCATTGTCATAGGTATTCAGCTTTGAAATATTTGACCTGTATATTGTTGGTTGAATACCAGTCTACATCATATGCGTGGGTATGTGCTGGTAATGTACCTACCCGAAACTTGAGTGTTCGCTTGTACAGTTATGGGCTTATTATGGTCACTCCAAACTTAGCATGTCTAGATAGGCCATAATGAAGCATCATTACCATAAATTTATTGACATTTGATTAGGCAACAATTGGTTATTGGTTCTTGTTAGTGCACCACTCATCATCATCTTATTCTAGAACTTCCTCCTGCCCTAATACTAAGAGCACGTCTGGTACCGGCTTATCTGGGGTAGGTAATCTGGTTCCTTGTTTGGTGAGTGACTTCAAACGACAGCGGTTGCTTTGCTGATGCATTAGACGTTACTAGCAAAATCATGAAGTTTGGCTCATAGTTCTCAATTTTCATGAATGCATGCATGTCGTATATCTGAAACTACTCTAGATTGAATCTTAATGTTTCAAACTACTTGGCTGGACATTCTTTTTGTAAGGCGGTAGATGTAAGTAAGAAGCATCGGTGCTGAACTAAATGGAGTACGGCAAAGAGCCAATGTAGTGGTTGGTACAAATGTGCTGTGCTCATGATGAAATGTCTTCTGGCTAAGCCCTCTGTTCTCCAATTGCTGGGGACTGGGGTTTGAATGTTTGATCAATAGTTCAATACAAACGGGGAAGTCAGCACCAAACCCATGTTACATGTTTCATGCGCCTATACATTAATGTAGCTTGTTTCGGCGTTAAAAACAAATTGAGGGTACTCTGGCCGTATGTCATTTTCCCATAGGCTGGAGCAGGACTGGTCGACTTCATAGATCTTTTTACCTACATTTAAAGCTAATGTGGTCACCAGCTCGATGCATTTATTGACGGATTTGGTTCCCTCTAGATCTGCTTCTTGTTGAAGCCAAAAAAAAAAAAAACTAGTTTTTTCGTTGTAAATAAATTAAATTTTGACTCAAGCTACAGCTAGGCTGAGAAGCACTCGTGGAGCAACATTTGTACAGGCTGTATGGGTTGAATTATTAGGATATAGGTCTTGTTTAGATCTAGGGCATAAATTTTGGGGTGTCATATCGGGTGTTATATGGGGGTATTACATGCGGTGTTCGGATATTAATAAAAAACAATTACAGAATTCGTCAGTAATCCGCGAGGCGAATTTATTAAGCCTAATTAATCCGTCATTAGCACATATGTTATTGTAGCACCACATTATCAAATCATGGACTAATTAGGCTTAAAAGATTTATCTCGTAAATTAGTCGCAAACTGTGCAGTTGGTTATTTTTTAGTCTATATTTAATACTCTATGCATGTGTCAAACATTCGATAGGATAGAGAATAAACTTTAGGGGAAGGAACTAAACCAATGGAAAAGTTACTCTCTGATGCATAAACAGTATTGTAGCCTTTTTCTGTTTTGTTTTTAGAGAATTTTTTTCTTGAATATGCACTGAGTGTGCATATCATTGTATTAGAAGAAAGCAAGTTTAGATTACAAGAGTAAGCGACCGAAGGCCACGCTGAACACAGGGGCTACATTGCTACATAACAACACACGACTCCAGGAGAGGACCTACCATGGCTAACGTCCAACGAGGCTTCCAAGGCCTTTTGCTCCGGCCTGAATCCATCGGTCCCCTTCATCCTTGATGAGCTGCATAAGCTCAGTCGCCGAGGCTGAAGACACGCGAAAGCATCTTGCATTGCGCTCTTTCCACACATGCTAAGAGACGAGGGCGAACAGAGAGTCTATGCCGGACCGCTGCGGATCGTTGCAGCCTTGTCGGTGTTTCAAACCGCCGACTAGTAAATTTGTATTTGCGCGTCTGGCCTAGATGGTGTGCTCGGAGGACACAAGGGTTTATACTGGTTCGGGTAGAATGTCTCTACGTCCAGTTTTAGGCTGCTCATGTTATCGGCACTTGTTTGTAGTAGGGTTATAAACGGGCGAGAGAGGGAGAAGGTCCCAAGTCTCTCATGAAATGATCGAATGGAGTTGAATCTAGTCGAACTCGTTGAGCTGTTGAGCCCTTGAGCAATTTTTTCCCTCGCCTTCGTGGGGTGTCCTGCTTTCCCTTTTATAGATGAAGGGGAAGGCACATGTTACATGCGAGAAAGAGAAAGAGCAGAAAAGCGAGGGAGAAGAAGGCCTCCAGAGTCGCGGTGCCCTTCATCTCCTTCACGCAGGTCCCGCTGGTCCTGTGGATGATGACGGTAATGGCTTCACGTCACAACCCTGTTCGCCACTGGCGCTACATGCGGGCGTCATCAGCCGATTGTGGCGCACCATTTCGTCCTGACGGGCTGCATGGTCAACAGGTATCTCTGACGGAAGTCGTGCGGGGATTAGGTAGCATAGCGTCGGCACGCCCGACACTGTTGGTGACGTGAGTCCTCAGGTATGGCCCGTCGTGGCCACGGATCACGTCAATACAGGCCCACTCCTTTTTCTAATGTCAGAAGTTTGACTCTGGATTCATACTCTTAGACCTAGAGTGGTTGGAGGCGGTACGGACCCTCGTCGGGCGAGGCAGAATCCCCCTTCGAGGGGTCTGGCGAGGCGAGGTCCATGCCCGAGGGGTCGGGCGAGATGGAGCCCGCACCCTCAGGGTTGGGCGACACGGAGCCAACGCCCTCGGGGTCGGGCGAGGCGAAGACTGCACCCGAGGGGTCTGGCTAGACGTAGCTCGCGCGCTCGGGGTTAGGCGAGACAGAGCCCGCGCCCGAGGGGTCTGGCAAGATGAGCCCGCACCCTCCAGATCAGGCGACACGGAGCCCGTACCTTCGGGGTCGGGTGAGACAGAGCTCGCACCCTTGGGGTTGGGCGAGACCAAAATACGCCATCCGGGTGAGTTATCGTTCACAGCCATCAACCTCCTTCTATCAGGTATCCCTAATTCTGATACCCAACAGTAGCCCCCGAGTCTGCGGAGGAGTAGGATACCCGTTCGAAGGATTTTCAGGTGGAAGGATTCTGAGGGTCTTGATCTCCCTTTGTAGGCCACATGATGTCTTGGTAGGGCTGCGATTCCTTTCCGTCACGTTCGGACTCTTTGGGATCATGTGGCCATGGGATTCAGGGGGTCAAAATAGAGCTCTCTTGATTCTGATCCCCTACTAGGATCCAATCGATCCGCCATTGTCATGCGATCGCGTATTCGGTCTCCTTGCGAGTCCAACTTCCCCTGAGCCCCCGCGCGTAGTAGGGGTCCTGTTGAGGGGTTAGCTCATCTTGTGGTCATCCTCCCTCAAGCGTTTTTTGATAAAAATGGAGGGGCTGAGCCGTGCCATGTTTTCCTCGATGGATGAAATTATGGTGCTCGGTGAGCTATTAACGGGCTAGTCCGAGTGGGGCCTCGGCTTCCCATTCACGGTGGTCCGGCATGGGTCAGCTAGTGACCGACTCTAGATTCCTGATGGCCAGTCCATATAGTTCTCAGGCCCATTCGACCGGTCTCAAGGGCTCATTGCCTTTCTTTAGGGAAAAACTATGGATCGTGCACCAGCCAAGACTCAAATGTGGGCCAGGATGCCCATGGCTCTCGTGCGCCTAGGTGCTGGCCGCTAGCGGGCCCATCCTTAACCACCCCTCACTCTAAAGGTTCCCCAGAACAGTTGTGAACCCATCAGTGGGCCAACTTTTGAATTCTTGGGCCTTAATGGGCTGTGGGAGCGTTTTCAGCTCCGTATCCCTCCTTACCTATAGCGGTTTTTGGCCCACTTAGGGGGCGAACCATCATCCGGTGCTTCCTTCGAGAGGGCGGGCGGGGGTGGCGTGTGCACGATTCCCTAGGAGGCGAAGTGATGAGGCACGACAGGCGCGTCGACCTAGGCAGACAGTTCACCTCTCGCTCCACCTTCCCCTATAAATAGGGGCCTTTCCCTTCGTCATTGGTACGCTTAACCATAGCCTCATCTTCTCCGCTTCCCCACCGCTAGTGCCTAGATTTCTTGTCCTCGCTCTTCTGCCGCCAACAAAGTTCTTGTTCTTCCACCCTTGCTTCCCATGGAGTCGTGGTATCGCTCTAACGTCACCCACACGCGCGTGGATGGCCTCATCAAGTGTGGTCTTCTCCGTGGGAGAATCGAGGCGGTGGAGTGGCTCGTGCCCGGTCGTGAGGAGGCGCCGTCGTCGCCCGATGGCTACGTCATGTCCTTCGCGCCCTTCCACGAGCGTGGATTCATGATTCCTCCCCACCCATTCCCCTAGGGACTGCTTCACCACTACCAGATCGAGTTGTGGCACCTAAATCCCAATGGGATCTAGCACATCGCGACCTTCATCGCACTGTGCGAAGGGTATCTAGGGATCGAATCCCACTTTGAGCTGTGGAGGTACTTCTTCTCTGTCTCCCCGCACAAGAAAAGGGAGAGAAGCGGGGACCTATCGGTGCCGATGGGATGTGCAGGTATCCACCTCCGAGGCACTACAAGGTTCTACCTCTAATGCCACACCATATGATTGCAACACCACTAATTTGGTTGCCATAGGTGGGTCGTATTGCAACCTTTTCAAAAAAATGGTTGCAATATGTGCCTATAATGCAACGGACTAAATTTGTTGCAATATGTGTGGTTTGACGTTGAACAGGCTTGTGCTACTGCAACCATTTAAGAATTGTGTTGCAATTAGTAGGCATTATTGCAATGGCATTTTTGAGTTGCAATAGTATTGGTTTTCGTTGCAATTACTTGGTGTTATTGCAGCTATATTGGATTTGGTTGCTTTTGCTTGTAACTATTGCCACGATTATTATGGGTTACAATAATGTTCCATGGTGTTGTAATTGCTAGGGTGGTTATTGCAACAAGATTTCCGAATGGATGCAATAGCATGTTCCTATTACCATGGTTTTCTGGGGTTGTAATAATTTTTTGTGGCATTGCAATTGTTAAGTACTTATTGCAACTACAATCCTAAATGGTCGCAATATCATGTTAATATTGCCACGGTTTTTTGTGTTGCTATAGGCTACCGCTGATGTAACGACCTAAAAGTGTTGCAATATACAAAATTGGTTGCAATATACAAAATGCTCCACGCATTAGACTACCCCTGATGCAACAGCCTAAAAGTGTTGCAATATACCAAAAATGGTTGCAATAGACAAAATGCTCCACGCATTTTTGAATAATGTATTCTATTGACAAAAAATGTTCCATAGAGGATTTGATCCCAGGAACTAAAGTACAAGCAAACACTCATCTACCACTGGGCTACTGAGGTGTGTTCGACATTAAGCCACCTTTATATTACTTGTTTACATGATGAAGATGACTAATTCACTTCATATGTCAACAAGGACGATAACCATCCGCATCTTCCATGACAATTTCAAAAAACAAAAAAAATTGTCCAGCTTGCTGACATTTGTGCTTATGATAGAAAACAAACATGAGCATAACAGTTTAAAGACCAACTATAACTATTCATTATCCCGGACAATGAGATTGTTTTAAAAAAATCTAGAAAAAACATCACTGTTGTACAAAGGATAAGTATTTAAACAAAGAAATCATCTTCTAGACTTTCTACCGCAACTGGTGCAACAACTCCATCGTCAATGTAGGTGTCATCTTCGTCATCATCATCCTCATCAAGTAAGACCGCATCATCTGGTTCGAGAACTGCTTTGCCACGCACCTGATTAATAACAGAGGCATCACCAATTGTGCCTTCCTTGTCTAGTCTTGTCCAATTTGACAAATCCTCATTTGGGCCTAATAGATTCATGTCTTGGATTCCCACATCAAGTAGATCGACTTCCATGTCACCCTCATTTTCTGCTGCTGGCATGGCAAACAAATTTCTTGTCTCACCGCAACAACACTAGACCATCGTGGCTTGTTCACGAGGTTGACAAAAAACACTAGTTCAGCCTGTGTTGCCAGAATGTAAGGTTCATTTGAATATCTGAACCTAGAAGTATCAATATCAATAACACCATATTTATCCCTACTGTATCCTCTACTTCTACTGGTACTGGCAGCCGGCACATCATACCAATCACACTGAAACAATAAAACTTCTTTTTGTGCAGGGAACTCAAGTGAGATCATTCTTCTAATCACTCCATACCAGGTCATGTTGCCAGTAGTACCATCACCCCTCACAAGCACACCACTGTTTTATGTGACGAGGTTTCTCTCAATGGTAGTCGTTCGAAATAGCCAGTTATTGATGTAGCATCTATTGAACACACGAGCTCAATGGTCCGGTCCTTGAGAAAGGGCATACATAAGTTCACTTGCTTCACCTTTCTCGTATAGTTTGGTGATCTACAAACACAGTTTGAAAACAAATGCCAGTTAATAAGTACATCGTTCTAACCATCACGTGGAATAAAAAAATTAAAAAATAGAACTAACCTTGCCCTCGAACCACCTTACAAAGTGCTCCTCGTGTCATTTATTAAGATTCCTTATACTATTTTTTAGTTCTTCCATGTGCTCGCTGCATCGAAATAGCCAATTAATTAATTAGTTGATGCCAGAAACAAAAAGTAGAGTAATTAATGATGGTATATTGCAACTTACTCGACCCATGGTCTGGCTTCATCATAGTTACTAATTATGTAGTGCCTCATCTTCCGAACCTCATCTGCACCAAATATCTCGGTAGTCTGTCCTCTCCTCTTGTAATCCATTTCTCCAAATACGCTCAGACTAGATGGCGACTCATTCACTATTGTACTTCAATGACGATCAGCGTGATTCAGCTTGGTGTTGACGTCCAAGAATCTAGAGCAAAATGTAAGGCACTCCTCGGCTATGTATCCCTCGGCTATTGAACCTTCTGGGTGTGCCTTGTTTCTCACATAGCCTTTAATAGTACGTAGATACCTCTCAACTGGATACATCCATCTATAACACACGGGCCCTCCAAGTTTAGCCTCTTCAGCTAGATGAACCAGCAAATGAATCATGATATCAAAAAATGCAGGTGAGAATACCATCTCAAGCCGACAAAGAGTCTCTTTAATTGAATTACTAAGTTTGTCAAGATCTTCTTCCACGAGCTCCTTCGAACAAAGTGCACTGAAGAACCTACTAAGCTGAATCAATGGCATGACAACTTCTTTGGGCAAAATCTTTCTGACAACTAAGGGTAACAATTTCTATAGAATAATATGGTAGCCATGTGTTTTCAGTCTAGACACCTTACATGCATTTGCGTCAACACATCTCCTTATATTGGAGCTAAACCCATCAGGCATCTTCGCTCCATGTAGAAATTGGCATAAACTTTTCTTGTCAGCCTTATCTAAAAAGTACAAGGCTGGTGGCAAGGTATAATTATCATTGTTAATGACAGGGTGCTGATCTTGCCTTATCCCTAGCCGTTCCATGTCAAGTCGGGTCTTCTCATTGTCCTTACATTTACCTTCAATTTCAAGCAAAGTACCCAATATGCTCTCGCATATGTTTTTCTTAATGTGCATCATGTCCAAATTATGCCTTATGAGCAAAGAAGACCAGTAAGGGAGCTCAAAAAAAATACTCTTCTTCCTCCAATTGTGCCATCTTTTATCTTCATCACGCTTCCTCTTTTTTGATGTCGCCTTTCCAAATATCACTTGATCAAAAGTTTCATACTGGTCCAATACCTGTTGACCAGACAGTGGTACTAGAGCCTCCCTGGTTTCCACCTCATTGTTGAAGCTCATCTTGTTCATGCGCCAAGGATGGTTCGACGGCAAAAAACGACGATGTCCCATGTAGCAGTGCTTTTTTCCAAATCTCAACCACAAATAATCCATATCCTTGTGGCAGTATGGACATGCAAATTTGCCTTTTGTGCTCCAACCAGAAAGCATCGCATATGCAGGAAAGTCATTAATTGTCCAAAGCAGAATAGCATGTAGTTTAAAATTCTTCTTTACCTTGTCATCCCATGTATCAATTCCCTTTTCCCAAAGATCCTTCAGCTCATCAATGAGGGGCCTCAAATATACATCAATATTCATTCTAGGAGATTTTGGACCAGGAATCAACATTGACATAATCCAATAAGGTTGTTTCTCAAACAACCAAGGAGGCAAATTGTAAGGGATGAGGATAACAGGCCATGTGGTGTATGTAACATTTTGCATGCCAAAGGGGTTGAAGCCATCAGAAGCAAGACCCAACCTAATATTATGAGCTTCCTTTGCAAACCAACCATACTTGTTATCCACATGCTTCCATGCCTTCAAGTCAGCAGGGTGACGCATTTTGCCATCATCGACCAATTCTTCCTTATGCCATCGCATTTGTGATGATGTGCTCTCTGTCATATATAATCTTTGTAGCCGAGGAGTAAGAGGAAAGTACTATAGGATTTTACGTGGGACACGCTTCCTATTTGTTGTATCAGCATCACCATCTGCAATGTCCTTGTGGGCACCGTCATCGGTCGTTTTCCACCTAGACTCGCCACATTTGGGACATGTATCTAGATTTGCGTTTTCCTTCCAAAATAACACACAATCCTTCTCACAGGCATGTATCTTTACATAGTCCAAGCCTAGATCTCAAACCACCCTTTGCACTTTCTCCATTGTGTTTAGGACACAGTGGCCTTTAGGAAAAAACCTTGAGAATAGAATAAGTACCCCCTCCAATGCTCTATTACTAATACCGTACAAGCACTTAACCTAGAAAAGTGCAACAATAAAAGAGACCTTAGTAGCATCCTCACAACCTGGATACAATTTCTTTTCTGCCTCCAGTAATAATTTGAAGAATATCTTTGCATGTTCATTTGACTGTTCATTGTCATTAGTATCTCTGATCTCTCCATGTATAGCGCCTCTGATTAGGGATCTAACCAAATTAGTGACACCACGATCGTCATCACTTGGTGTGCCTTCTTCGTTGTCTACTCCAACTTCATGTGGTGCGGATTCGTTGTCTACTTCTACATCAGCTGGTGGTGGTGCATCATTGTGTACTTCTACATCAGCTGCTGGTGCATCTTTGTTGTGCAATCCCACATCTGAACCTTCCCCTTCCCTGATAAAGCTTTCATCAAACCCTCTATGAAGCAAATGAAGCTGAACCAGAGGCTGTGGTCTGTATGCCATGCATACACATCTAGGACATGGACACACAACAGTTCCACCTCTCGATGTGCCACCAAATGTGACGTCTAGAAAATTTTGGAGATTCTCCTACCACTCAATTGAAGAACGAGGCAAGCGCATCCAACTCCTATCATCACCTAACATTATTTTGCAATGATGAGATCACATCAAACACACCGTGGTGGATGGGAGGAGGAGTCATCGAACGAGCAGAGGAGTTGGATAGGCACTAGATCAATGGTGATGCTCGACACCAAATGTCACGAGAGGAGGCGCCGTCGATGATGCAAGGGTTTCAACTGAACTAGAACAGGAGAAGAACTCTATGTCGCACATAAAAAATTGCGTCCATGGGAAGGCTTCTTTGTGCTGCCCCTCTTGTGCATTGTGGGCTAGGCCATTGATCAGTTTAGGCCCAGTCATGTTGGTGCTAGGCACGCTGGGAGCGTTGGCCATTTTAGTACCACCTCGGATGCATATGGAGAGACACACCAGCTTAAATACTCAGTCGTCGTTTGCTGTACTGAACTTCTAAATACTCAATCTTTGACCACCTGGCTCGGGTCACATCCTCTCGAGCAATCGCACCTATCCATGGGCTACATTGCTTGTAGGGCCCATGTTGCTCTCGTGGCTGGCCCCTCTAGCACAGGCGCGCTATGTACGAGAATTTGTGATCCGAAGCCCAATTTTTTTGGGTAAATTTTAGTTGGCAACAGGCGTTAAAAAAAATCACCATGAACAAGTGGAATGCACATGCTAGTAACACGTTGAATAGGAGATCGATCTTCATTAACCAAAAACATAGTTCTAGCACTACAAGTTGAGCCAACTAGCCATGGACATCATTAGGCAAAAGCAAAAGAAACGCAACAGCTCGCTAATTCACAGCTTGCATACATAGAGAGAATTAGTTTTTGATCCCCAGTCTCCTTTCAAACACCATAATTTCATGGCATATCCTACAGTCCTCACTGCAAAATAGGCTAACTTGTTCCCAGCCCGTACCCTTGCCATAGGCGCCTCCAGCGCATGGGAAGTCACCGCAAACTGGTGCCAGCGGAAGCATATCACCATGATCGCGCCATGTAACTCTGGTGATGAGGCACGTGGCCTCCTCGTGGCACACCCGGTAGCCATCGTTGTGCAGCTCCTTTGGGCCAGTGCTCCCGCTCGCCGCCAAACCATCCTCACCTTCGACGCAGCGGATGTACATCTTCACGATGTCATCGTCCATGGCCCCGCTGTTGTTCCTATACATCATTAGGGCATACAGGTAGCCCCCACATCGTGCCCACCTGCAGTGACGCAGGAGAGCTCATGGAGGGATGGCTAGGGGGCAGCGAAGAAATCTACTATCCTGGTGAGGGTGCAAGCCTCCGGGTTCCCCACACCAACCAGCAGAGCGGGGAGGGCGTAGTACTTGTCCGGCTCGTTCCATTGCATATCCTCCTAGTATGTTCTTAGCAATGCCACGCGCCATCCGATAGATGGGTCACCGCACGCACGGTGCATGACCCTACAGGTCACCCGTAGCCTACCGAGGTTGTCCATGGGCTAGAAGGAGGTCACATCAATGTGGCCGATGATGTCAATGAGCACCTCCATAGGGAGGTCTGTGAGCAATCAACATTGCCTCCTCAATGCCATGAACGTGTAGAGGTGGAGGGTCAGGAAATCTAAGGGGGAATGGTGGAAGGAGCGACGGCGGGCTACAGGCCGAGTTCTTGAAAAGCTCTTTTTACGATATGGCAAGGAGACTACGGAGAGGGGGCAGGGTATAGGAGGAGTTATAGATATTAACCACTGTCGATGCCTTGGGAACTGCCGAAGAACAAGTAGAGGAGACGAGGAGATGGGGAGATGTATGTGTACATGCATTTGTAGGCATACATGTACATGCATTCAAAGGGGTATAGTTAGCTGGAAGATGACTCTTTGCCTAGTGCACTAGTGCACTAGTTTGTCCTTGAGGATTCAACACCAGTGTCTACATGCAAGCTACAGCATAACATAGGCCTACAGCATGACTACGACTGGCATTACACCAAGACGCAGGCCTAGTACTCAAAAACTCTATTGACTATGACTGACATTACACAGTGACGCAGCAAAACATGACATGCCCCAAGATGGTAGATGGTGGACATGACAGATTAGTCTTAATTATGAAGATAACTTTCGCATGCTTTCGTACGTAGCATATCATATACTATGGTCTTCGTGACAACGACCAAGATGCATCGCCACATATAGTACCAATCCAAGGGACGATGTAAGCAAAACGAGGTCATACAATGCAACATGGAATATGTAAGCAAATAAAACGAGGTCATACAATGCAATTACTGCTGGTGCTGCTGCCATGTTTTTTCAGCACCAGTAAATTATTACATCGACCTAAGACATAGATTAATCACTAGTGCTACTAATTACTACCGGTGCTATCGCATGCATTGTCCCCCTGCTGTCGGTGCTTCGAGCTGTGCGTGGGAAGGGTGCTTGGCTTCTTGACGCGCGGTGGTGCAATGGCGGCTGACGATGCATGGGTGGGTGGAACTGACGGTGCATTAACTCGCACCCCTTGGAAGACGGAGCGCCTACGTTGGGAACCGGTGCGAGCAGCCAAGATGGACTCTTGGGTAAATGTGGCATCTCTTTGTGGGGAAGTGAAGGGCCACGACCAGTCGAAGGACTGGGTAAAACGGCGGCTCTTCATGGGAACCACGCGAGCAGCGTGGCTAGGGAGTTGAAGGGCCTACGCGCAAAGTAGGGACAAATAATCACTCAAAGGAATAAATTCCTTCAGACTTACCAAAATCAGGTGATAGCTCAATGGTTTGTTCGCTGCTCTAGAACTTGTAGGCTTTGGTTCGATTCAGGGATGCAACACATTTTTTTGCATTTTCTTTCAATTTATATTCCTTCATTTTTAATTTACAAATTTTTTAGTCCTAATTTTTTTGCCAATTTAGGTCTATACAATTCCATTATATATTTTCTTAAGTCCTAACACAATGTGCATGAGTGGATGCTATCACAAATACAAAGGTAAGTGTATATCACTAGCCTGGTTTAATTTATCACAAATACAAATACAAAGATAAGTGTATCTTGGTGTCACGAACCCAAACCTAGGTACATATGTCACGCTGCGAAAAGATGGTTTGTGCGATAAATCCTATCCTTGAGGAGATCGATTACCAATTTGCACTAAAACATTGTCTGAGCTCCCACATGAAATCACCTCAAGGCAAAGAAGGTGACATTGAACAAGATACACCTATATGATATGCCATATATATGATACACCTATATGATACACATTTGATCAAACAAGATTCCAACTTGTCTATTCATAAGCCCCTGGTACCTTGGACACATTCGAAAAAGATAAGTATATCAAAAAATGCAGGTGAGAATACCATCTCAAGCCGACAAAGAGTCTCTTTAATTGAATTACTAAGTTTGTCAAGATCTTCTTCCACGAGCTCCTTCGAACAAAGTGCACTGAAGAACCTACTAAGCTGAATCAATGGCATGACAACTTCTTTGGGCAAAATCTTTCTGACAACTAAGGGTAACAATTTCTATAGAATAATATGGTAGCCATGTGTTTTCAGTCTAGACACCTTACATGCATTTGCGTCAACACATCTCCTTATATTGGAGCTAAACCCATCAGGCATCTTCGCTCCATGTAGAAATTGGCATAAACTTTTCTTGTCAGCCTTATCTAAAAAGTACAAGGCTGGTGGCAAGGTATAATTATCATTGTTAATGACAGGGTGCTGATCTTGCCTTATCCCTAGCCGTTCCATGTCAAGTCGGGTCTTCTCATTGTCCTTACATTTACCTTCAATTTCAAGCAAAGTACCCAATATGCTCTCGCATATGTTTTTCTTAATGTGCATCATGTCCAAATTATGCCTTATGAGCAAAGAAGACCAGTAAGGGAGCTCAAAAAAAATACTCTTCTTCCTCCAATTGTGCCATCTTTTATCTTCATCACGCTTCCTCTTTTTTGATGTCGCCTTTCCAAATATCACTTGATCAAAAGTTTCATACTGGTCCAATACCTGTTGACCAGACAGTGGTACTAGAGCCTCCCTGGTTTCCACCTCATTGTTGAAGCTCATCTTGTTCATGCGCCAAGGATGGTTCGACGGCAAAAAACGACGATGTCCCATGTAGCAGTGCTTTTTTCCAAATCTCAACCACAAATAATCCATATCCTTGTGGCAGTATGGACATGCAAATTTGCCTTTTGTGCTCCAACCAGAAAGCATCGCATATGCAGGAAAGTCATTAATTGTCCAAAGCAGAATAGCATGTAGTTTAAAATTCTTCTTTACCTTGTCATCCCATGTATCAATTCCCTTTTCCCAAAGATCCTTCAGCTCATCAATGAGGGGCCTCAAATATACATCAATATTCATTCTAGGAGATTTTGGACCAGGAATCAACATTGACATAATCCAATAAGGTTGTTTCTCAAACAACCAAGGAGGCAAATTGTAAGGGATGAGGATAACAGGCCATGTGGTGTATGTAACATTTTGCATGCCAAAGGGGTTGAAGCCATCAGAAGCAAGACCCAACCTAATATTATGAGCTTCCTTTGCAAACCAACCATACTTGTTATCCACATGCTTCCATGCCTTCAAGTCAGCAGGGTGACGCATTTTGCCATCATCGACCAATTCTTCCTTATGCCATCGCATTTGTGATGATGTGCTCTCTGTCATATATAATCTTTGTAGCCGAGGAGTAAGAGGAAAGTACTATAGGATTTTACGTGGGACACGCTTCCTATTTGTTGTATCAGCATCACCATCTGCAATGTCCTTGTGGGCACCGTCATCGGTCGTTTTCCACCTAGACTCGCCACATTTGGGACATGTATCTAGATTTGCGTTTTCCTTCCAAAATAACACACAATCCTTCTCACAGGCATGTATCTTTACATAGTCCAAGCCTAGATCTCAAACCACCCTTTGCACTTTCTCCATTGTGTTTAGGACACAGTGGCCTTTAGGAAAAAACCTTGAGAATAGAATAAGTACCCCCTCCAATGCTCTATTACTAATACCGTACAAGCACTTAACCTAGAAAAGTGCAACAATAAAAGAGACCTTAGTAGCATCCTCACAACCTGGATACAATTTCTTTTCTGCCTCCAGTAATAATTTGAAGAATATCTTTGCATGTTCATTTGACTGTTCATTGTCATTAGTATCTCTGATCTCTCCATGTATAGCGCCTCTGATTAGGGATCTAACCAAATTAGTGACACCACGATCGTCATCACTTGGTGTGCCTTCTTCGTTGTCTACTCCAACTTCATGTGGTGCGGATTCGTTGTCTACTTCTACATCAGCTGGTGGTGGTGCATCATTGTGTACTTCTACATCAGCTACTGGTGCATCTTTGTTGTGCAATCCCACATCTGAACCTTCCCCTTCCCTGATAAAGCTTTCATCAAACCCTCTATGAAGCAAATGAAGCTGAACCAGAGGCTGTGGTCTGTATGCCATGCATACACATCTAGGACATGGACACACAACAGTTCCACCTCTCGATGTGCCACCAAATGTGACGTCTAGAAAATTTTGGAGATTCTCCTACCACTCAATTGAAGAACGAGGCAAGCGCATCCAACTCCTATCATCACCTAACATTATTTTGCAATGATGAGATCACATCAAACACACCGTGGTGGATGGGAGGAGGAGTCATCGAACGAGCAGAGGAGTTGGATAGGCACTAGATCAATGGCGATGCTCGACACCAAATGTCACGAGAGGAGGCGCCGTCGATGATGCAAGGGTTTCAACTGAACTAGAACAGGAGAAGAACTCTATGTCGCACATAAAAAATTGCGTCCATGGGAAGGCTTCTTTGTGCTGCCCCTCCTGTGCATTGTGGGCTAGGCCATTGATCAGTTTAGGCCCAGTCATGTTGGTGCTGGGCACGCTGGGAGCGTTGGCCATTTTAGTACCACCTCGGATGCATATGGAGAGACACACCAGCTTAAATACTCAGTCGTCGTTTGCTGTACTGAACTTCTAAATACTCAATCTTTGACCACCTGGCTCGGGTCACATCCTCTCGAGCAATCGCACCTATCCATGGGCTACATTGCTTGTAGGGCCCATGTTGCTCTCGTGGCTGGCCCCTCTAGCACAGGCGCGCTATGTACGAGAATTTGTGATCCGAAGCCCAATTTTTTTGGGTAAATTTTAGTTGGCAACAGGCGTTAAAAAAAATCACCATGAACAAGTGGAATGCACATGCTAGTAACACGTTGAATAGGAGATCGATCTTCATTAACCAAAAACATAGTTCTAGCACTACAAGTTGAGCCAACTAGCCATGGACATCATTAGGCAAAAGCAAAAGAAACGCAACAGCTCGCTAATTCACAGCTTGCATACATAGAGAGAATTAGTTTTTGATCCCCAGTCTCCTTTCAAACACCATAATTTCATGGCATATCCTACAGTCCTCACTGCAAAATAGGCTAACTTGTTCCCAGCCCGTACCCTTGCCATAGGCGCCTCCAGCGCATGGGAAGTCACCGCAAACTGGTGCCAGCGGAAGCATATCACCATGATCGCGCCATGTAACTCTGGTGATGAGGCACGTGGCCTCCTCGCGGCACACCCGGTAGCCATCGTTGTGCAGCTCCTTTGGGCCAGTGCTCCCGCTCGCCGCCAAACCATCCTCACCTTCGACGCAGCGGATGTACATCTTCACGATGTCATCGTCCATGGCCCCGCTGTTGTTCCTATACATCATTAGGGCATACAGGTAGCCCCCACATCGTGCCCACCTGCAGTGACGCAGGAGAGCTCATGGAGGGATGGCTAGGGGGCAGCGAAGAAATCTACTATCCTGGTGAGGGTGCAAGCCTCCGGGTTCCCCACACCAACCAGCAGAGCGGGGAGGGCGTAGTACTTGTCCGGCTCGTTCCATTGCATATCCTCCTAGTATGTTCTTAGCAATGCCACGCGCCATCCGATAGATGGGTCACCGCACGCACGGTGCATGACCCTACAGGTCACCCGTAGCCTACCGAGGTTGTCCATGGGCTAGAAGGAGGTCACATCAATGTGGCCGATGATGTCAATGAGCACCTCCATAGGGAGGTCTGTGAGCAATCAACATTGCCTCCTCAATGCCATGAACGTGTAGAGGTGGAGGGTCAGGAAATCTAAGGGGGAATGGTGGAAGGAGCGACGGCGGGCTACAGGCCGAGTTCTTGAAAAGCTCTTTTTACGATATGGCAAGGAGACTACGGAGAGGGGGCAGGGTATAGGAGGAGTTATAGATATTAACCACTGTCGATGCCTTGGGAACTGCCGAAGAACAAGTAGAGGAGACGAGGAGATGGGGAGATGTATGTGTACATGCATTTGTAGGCATACATGTACATGCATTCAAAGGGGTATAGTTAGCTGGAAGATGACTCTTTGCCTAGTGCACTAGTGCACTAGTTTGTCCTTGAGGATTCAACACCAGTGTCTACATGCAAGCTACAGCATAACGTAGGCCTACAGCATGACTACGACTGGCATTACACCAAGACGCAGGCCTAGTACTCAAAAACTCTATTGACTATGACTGACATTACACAGTGACGCAGCAAAACATGACATGCCCCAAGATGGTAGATGGTGGACATGACAGATTAGTCTTAATTATGAAGATAACTTTCGCATGCTTTCGTACGTAGCATATCATATACTATGGTCTTCGTGACAACGACCAAGATGCATCGCCACATATAGTACCAATCCAAGGGACGATGTAAGCAAAACGAGGTCATACAATGCAACATGGAATATGTAAGCAAATAAAACGAGGTCATACAATGCAATTACTGCTGGTGCTGCTGCCATGTTTTTTCAGCACCAGTAAATTATTACATCGACCTAAGACATAGATTAATCACTAGTGCTACTAATTACTACCGGTGCTATCGCATGCATTGTCCCCCTGCTGTCGGTGCTTCGAGCTGTGCGTGGGAAGGGTGCTTGGCTTCTTGACGCGCGGTGGTGCAATGGCGGCTGACGATGCATGGGTGGGTGGAACTGACGGTGCATTAACTCGCACCCCTTGGAAGACGGAGCGCCTACGTTGGGAACCGGTGCGAGCAGCCAAGATGGACTCTTGGGTAAATGTGGCATCTCTTTGTGGGGAAGTGAAGGGCCACGACCAGTCGAAGGACTGGGTAAAACGGCGGCTCTTCATGGGAACCACGCGAGCAGCGTGGCTAGGGAGTTGAAGGGCCTACGCGCAAAGTAGGGACAAATAATCACTCAAAGGAATAAATTCCTTCAGACTTACCAAAATCAGGTGATAGCTCAATGGTTTGTTCGCTGCTCTAGAACTTGTAGGCTTTGGTTCGATTCAGGGATGCAACACATTTTTTTGCATTTTCTTTCAATTTATATTCCTTCATTTTTAATTTACAAATTTTTTAGTCCTAATTTTTTTGCCAATTTAGGTCTATACAATTCCATTATATATTTTCTTAAGTCCTAACACAATGTGCATGAGTGGATGCTATCACAAATACAAAGGTAAGTGTATATCACTAGCCTGGTTTAATTTATCACAAATACAAATACAAAGATAAGTGTATCTTGGTGTCACGAACCCAAACCTAGGTACATATGTCACGCTGCGAAAAGATGGTTTGTGCGATAAATCCTATCCTTGAGGAGATCGATTACCAATTTGCACTAAAACATTGTCTGAGCTCCCACATGAAATCACCTCAAGGCAAAGAAGGTGACATTGAACAAGATACACCTATATGATATGCCATATATATGATACACCTATATGATACACATTTGATCAAACAAGATTCCAACTTGTCTATTCATAAGCCCCTGGTACCTTGGACACATTCGAAAAAGGTATGTTCATTGTAGAGTACGTAAATAGTAAAGCAAATGACAAAATGTTAATACAAGGGGTCGAGTAACACAATGCAAATAAAACCATGTGAAAGGAAAAAAGTTTTTTGAGAAATTGGAAAAAAGAATCACCTGATTTGGACAACAAATGCGAAATCTAAACACGTTTAATGTTTTTACAATGAATCAAAATAAAAAAGATGAACACCATGAACCGAACTAGAACAGCATATGAACCCGACGCCAACAAGTGGGTCCCTCATATCAGTGGCACGCCAGCCCAAAACTATGTATAATAATGTAGACAAGCAAGAAGTGAAACAAAACAACCAGTAACTCAATGGTGTCTACGACAGTGATATAAATCGACGTTCCAGGTTTGATCCTTGTTCTCCACCCTTTTTCCACTTATTTTTTTTGTAATTTTTGCTAAAAATTGGCTTGGCGCCCGCATGTAGCCATTTACCGCCTAATACCCCGCCCATTATGCGAACAAAATGAATCTTAACATCCCCACTTCCTCATTATCCTCCCCATCTCCTCCAATTCTTTCCTTCCCCACCTCCAACTCGGTTCCCGATCTACACCCACCGCCGCCGCTTGTCTTTGCCGTATCATCGTCATTGGAGGGGTGCCGGTGCAGGACAGCCCATACCTAGAGGCCGCTACGACGTGCCTCCCCACCATCGGTGCTCAAGCCTCAAGGACTCCCAGACTTCCTCTTCATCAAAGTTATGGCAACCCTATGGCCATTGATCTATTCACTTTTCACTTACGAAAGAGTAATGCATGTACCTATGGGTCTATGTAGTTAACTTGTTCAATGTAGTTGGACTGCAGATTGCATCAATGGAGACTCAATCGACGTCACCTGTGTTCAACACGCCAACACCTGCTTCATTGTCCAGACCCAGGCCAACGATGTCGCTTTTTCAAACACCTTCGTCCAGGACGGCGACACCTCCTGCCGATGAAGATGGAGGTGATGGCAACCAATCACAAGAAAACCTCTGGCGTTCCACTCAGGATGACGATAGGTAACGACACAATGTCTGTTTGGATGCTACTGCAATGATTTAGAATTTGACAAATTACTTCAATAATAGTGAGATCCTTCAATAAATGGTAGTGAGATGCTTCAATAATATGAAGGACACATTATTGTTTGCCATTCTCAAGTTGTTCCTTCTTTAAATATTGTTTAGGGTGTGCTTATGTTTCTTATTACATTCTATGACAGCTCAGAACAAACATGGATTGTTTCTTTCACTTGCAAGGGGGCACCGGGGGGGCAATAATTTGCTCAATATACAATAGCCAGGGACGAGCTCACGTTTGGTAACTTAATAACAATGAAATCAAATTTGGGGTATGGTACCAGGGACTACTTGTACTATAAGAGGAGAAGTGGTAACTCTGTAGCAACACTAAACGATATCGAATATGATGTCGATGCAAATGCAATGATATCAAGTAATGCAGAGGAGAGGGAGGTCAGATTAGTATTGTCAAGGGATCAAATAACAGAGCGAACTATGGACATAACACCCATTAAATTGCCAAGAACTGTGGCATCAAATAGTGAACATTCCATAGATGAGTCACTTGATGATTACAAGGTGTGGCTTAATAATATGCATAGACAGGGCCAAGGCATGGGTAAGTTATGTTGCTGCCCTATTATGAATTGTTATATTATATTATATTGCAATGGCCAAATCACTAATAGCAGCATGGCTTTTGTAGATTTTGAAGATATATATAGGGATGACACAGTCAAGACTTACAAAGAATGGTTAAGGGTGCAAGGAAAACTAGATTAAATTAGTAATATATACCTTCTTTTCCCAAAATGTCAACCAACTTATTATTAGTCCTTCACAATACATTTATAGTTTACACTTGTGACCTATTGTCTGCAGGTGCATATGACAACCCTACAAATCAGATAGATTTACTAAATTCAAGTCAAGATAGCAATCCAACACCACCTCTGAACTAGCCATCACATGCTCGGCGTGAGAAAACACAGGGAGATAGTAAGCAATGCTTATTGTGATTTTATTTTGATGTTTAGTTCAGTTCAGTTTTCCCTATATAAATGATTTTGTTTAATCTCTTGCAATGTATATTGTTTCGATGGACAAGACTCCCAAAAGAGGAAGGCACGAGGTACTATGAAAGGATTGGTAGCCAGCCATAAGAGATCCAAGTAGGGTAGTCAGAAGCTTAAAGTCTAATTCTCTAGACGTGGAGGAGATGTAAGTGAGAACGCACACACATTTACTAATGAAATAGTAGTGTACATAAGGAAAAAAGCACCACTCATTGGGGTGAGAACATGGAAGGATATCCACCAAGATGTCAAAAATTCAATAGTATCTGATATGATGGTAAGTTTCTGATTTGTTTTTGCTAGCATACACAGTTTTGTTACCAAATTATTTAAGAAGTGACCTAGAATTTATGTTTTATATGTTGAACAACATAAGTGGGACATTGAGAATAACGAAGAAAATAGGAAAAAGATATGGACCATCACTAATGAGCGTTACAAAGGATGGCGAGCAACATTTAGTGCTACGTACAGGGCATACACCGCCTATGAGGAGAGAATGAGACATAAGCCAGAAGAGTTGGACATTGTTGAATGGCACTATCTGGTTTTGTATTTTGGCAAGACAAATTTTTAGGTTTGATGACCTTTACTTTATTCTTTCCATTTGAACTTGATGAAATAAAGGCTATGTTTCGGTACATTGCAATATTTTTTATAATCAACTCCTTGTGCAGAGGGTTAGTTGCAAGAATTATCGGAATCGGCATAATGTAAAGGTACACCATCGGGCAGGATCAAAGACTTTTTCTCAGTGTAGCTTTGAGAAGGTAATAACTTCAGAAGCACATGACCATGCTTCCTTACCTTTTGAAATATCGCTAATTTGTTACATTCTTGCCTAATTAGAGGGACCCAATAACTGGTGATGAGCCAAATGATTTGGACCTTTTCATGATCACGCACAGTAAGAATGGGCAATGGACAAGCCAAGAATCTAGGAATGTCTATGTGAGTATATAATAGTTTGTACAAACCTTATTAACTGATGCAAAGTGAACCCCTACAAAATCATTTTCAATAAACTACTTCAACTGTCCTCCTTTGTTAGGATAATGCATGTAGCAAAATTTTGGAGAGGGAAACAGATGGAGAAGCACTCATCATCTTAGATGTGTAGCAAAGAAGGGGATATGACAGTTAGTTTTACTACTACTAAAGCACTGAGGGATGCTGCGGCTAAGAAACGAGCATTATCCAAAAGGAATCAACAAGCTGGCAAAGCATAGGTGATTTTTGACTCCACTACCTATGAATATTTCTGAATCAGATTTAGTTGGCTAGTTCCTGTTACTGTAAAGTAAAATGATACTTAGCTGAATACTAAGTTTCTATTTGCTGAATATACTAATGTTAATGATTGTTTCAGGAGCAAGATAGAGTTTGAGTGGAGCGCACAACTGATGGATGGTCAATGTCAAGCTAACCTTTGCTACAGTGCTACACATAGTTTATTACATTTTGAACTGTTCAAAGTAGCTATTGTGCGTCAGATACCTTATGTGTTTCAATTGTTGTGCGTGTGTTATCAACTAAGTTTGATATTGGATGTGGTTTCATTAATGAGTTGTACAAACAAAGCATATTTTGGATTAATGGATGTCTAAATGCTTCTTTCATCATATATTGTTCGGCATTCAATTATTGTTTGAAGCAAACAAAGCATTGCAATATGGACTATCGACAAAATAATTTGGCATTGCAATATATGATATAGCAACAAACAAACGGTGTTGCAAAAAACATCATACCAACAGAATAGTGGGCGTTGCAATAGAGTCTTCAAACTGTAGCAACACAATAGTTAGTGTGGCAATAGAGGGTCCAACAATAGCAACCGGTATTGATCGTTGCAATAGAGAGACAACCTCTAGTAACCAAACATTTACTGTGGCAATAGACGGATGCACCTATACCAACCACAATGTTTAGTGTTGCAATAGAGAGGCTACCTCTAGCAACCAAATATTTATCGTGGTAATAGATGGTTCCACCTATAGCAACCAGTATTGATCGTTGCAATAGAGACGCTACCTCTAGCAACCAAATATTTATCGTGGCAATAGACGGTTCCACCTATAGCAACCACTGAGATAGCATGGCAACAGAGGGTCTATCTATTGTAATGCTATTGATGCGTGTCAGTAAGGTCTATTGCAACACCAAATATCATTGATAGTGCACCTATTGCCACACTTTGGGTTCATGGCAATAGGTATTTCTGGTGTTGTAATAGGGGGAAAATCTATTGCAACACCAAAGAGAGTCGTTGGGCAAACCTTTCCCAACGGTTACTATGGCAACGCCTACCAACAAAAATTTTTTGTTGTAATTTTGTCTTTCACAACCATTTTTGGTCTATTGCAACGCTTTTAGGCCATTGCATCAGGGGTAAAACCTTGTAGTGAGGCCATCGGTCCACTGTCGAGGTCCAATAAAGGATGGCACACACTTTGGTTCTACGTGAAGAACGACGTCGCCACCCCCTTGTCAGACTTCACTAGACGCCTAATCGAAGAGACGCCGTCGGTGTGGGGGTGGGGACCCTCGACAAGGAAAAATAAAATGCTCCACGACCTCCTAGATGCCATCATGCTCCTAAAGAACTATGGTCTTCGTAGGGCTGGTGTCATCGAGGCGTATCACACGAGGAGGGTGGCATTGCTGATGGCGCGCGCCCTCCCGCTATATAGGATGACGCCCGGCACGTAGCTCGTCGGGACAGTGCTCACCTAGGGGTGGCTTCACCACAGCGAGGTCATGCAGCGCATCAATGAAGAGACAGAGGAGTCTAACGTTGTGTTCTTATCTCGAGACATCCCATGATGCGACCAGACGTGGGCTTTGTTGAGTTGCCAACGAGGTTGGGCTTTCGGACCTCCGTTGTGCCACTGCCAGAGCATGCGGCCGTGAGGGCAACGAACCGCACCGCAGATGAGAAGAGGAAGAAGAAGAAAGATGAGGAGAAGGCGAAGCGGCGGGCGAAGCAGCGAGCGAGGCTGGACCGAGGAAGGCAACGGCAAGGTTCAGAAGAGGAAGAGGAGGAAGAGGGTGATGGTTTCGGGTCACCCATCCAATAGGATGAGTGTAGGGTCGAGATGGCGAACTAGAGGGGGGGTGAATAGTCCTTTCTAAAATTAATCGCATCGGGTAACCAAAACAAGTGCGGAATTAGAACTATCGGTCTAGCCAAGACTACACCCCTCTATCTATGTTCTCTAGCACCTTCCAAAGATACTAATTAAGCAACAAAAGTGTCGGGCTAGCTAGAGCTCACCTAACCAATTCTAGGAGCAAGGTCACACAAACCTATGCCACTAGTACTTTAAGCAACAAGGGAGCTCCTACACATGCTAGTAAGCAAAAGCACAAAGCCAACTAAGCTCACTAGCAATGCTCAATAACAAGGCAACCAATGCCAAATTAGAGAGCGCAAATACTTAGCTACACAAACTAAGCAAAGTGACTAACAAGGTTACACAAACCTAATTAGCCACGCAAGGGAGCTACTTCTATGCTACACAAGCAAGAAGCTAACTAGTAAGCTACACAAGCTAACTAGTTACAAGAGCAACTACACAAGCACAATGTATATGAAAGTAATTACAAGCTTGTGTAACAAGGATGCAAACCAACGGGAAGAACAAGGTTGACACGATGATTTTTCTCCCGAGGTTCACATGCTTGCCAACACGCTGCGTCCCCATTGTGTCGACTGCTCACTTGGTGGTTCGGCGGCTAATTGGCATCACCCGCCAAGCCCACACGTCGGGCACCGCAAGAACCTACCTTGAAAGTGAGGGTAGCTCAATGACACGCTCAACTAAAGTTGCTCTTCGCAGCTCCCGCGGGGCGAGCACAATGCCCCTCACAAAGCTCTACTCTAGAGCACCGCACAAGCTTCTTGCGGGCTTCAATGAAGACCACCACCAAGTCATCTAGGAGGTGGCAACCTCTAAGAGTAACAAGCACCACCGGCTTGCAACTCAATCACCTAGTGCCACTTGATGCAACCTCACGATGCAATCGCACTAGAATCGCTCTCTCACACAATCGAATGATCACTATCAAGTATATATGAGATGGAGGGCTCCCAAGCACTACTACACAAGCCACCAAGGCTCTAGTGTGCTCAGCTACTGGCCTAAGGCTGACCATGACTTCTATTTATAACCCCACAAACAAATAGAGCCGTTACCCCTTCACTGGGCAAAAGTTAGGACGATCAGACGCTCCGGTCTGATCGACTAGACGCTGGACCTCAGCGTCCGGTCGTGCGATGCACGCCACATGTCCCTGCTTCAAATACTATTTGCCCGATCTCAACGGTCATCTATCGACTGGATGCAACAGCTTGAACTGATCAAACTCAGCAACCCTAGCGTCCGGTCATTTCTAGTAAGGTACCAGACATGACCGAACGCGTCCGGTCGGTCACGATCGGACGCAGCACCAGTGTCCGGTCACCTCCAGCAACACTGCTCTGCCTATGTCATCATATGTCACCCTGACCGGACGCATACGGCCAGCGTCCGGTCACTTCTAGCGCCAGCATCCAGTCGATGACTGATGCCAGCCCACTGACCACCACTACTGACCGAACGCTGGAACCCAGTGTCTAGTCACTGCGTGACCAGAGTCCGGTCCACTCTATGGGACCCTATCTTTTCTGTATAGGGCATCGGTGGCATCGTCGGACTGTCCGCACTCTACGGGCGGACACTCCACCGGTGGAGTTTCAAACCATTCTCGCCTCTGTTTCATCGCCGAGTTGATCCACATCAACTCCAACTTCATCTCCCTTGGAAATGTGCCAACACCACCAAGTGTACACCACTATGTGTATGTGTGTTAGCATTTTCACAATCATTTTTCAAAGGGTTAGCCACTCAACTTAGCACACCAGTCAATCCTAGCGACGATGCAAAGTTAGATCACTCGAGTGGCACTAGATGACCGATATGCAAACAAGTTTGCCCCTCTTGATAGTATGGCCATCTATCCTAAACCTGGTCACAAACTTCTCTACACACCTATGACCGGTGAAATGAAATGCCCTAGGTTACACCTTTGCCTTGCGCATTCCATTCCATCTCCTCCAATGTCGATGCAACACATGCACCAACACAATCAACAATGATATAATCCACTTCATATCATCACGTGATCACATTGGTTCATCGATCTTGACTTCACTTGCTTTTCACCATTACCTTCATCCATCAACGCCAAGTCTTGCTTAAGCTTCACCACCATGCGATCCATCGCTCCAAAGCCTCTGACTTGTCCTTCACGCTTGCAACCGGTCCATCAAGCCAAGTCTTGTCTTGATCTTCTCCACCTTGATCACATGACTCAATGTCATGTCTCATGTGCAATGAGCTCCTTCATCATCACATGTGTGAGCTTTGCAACATCTCCAAGCCATTTTCACCTTCATGGCATATGTTGCTCACACATATGTACCTATGGACTAATCACCTGTGTATCTCACATAAACACAATTAGTCCACCTAGGTTGTCACTCAATTACCAAAACCACACAAGGACCTTTCAATCTCCCCCTTTTTGGTAATTGATGACAACTCTACAAAGATATGGAAATTAAGCTCTTTTGGATTCATGTTGCTTGCCCAAGCAATTTTACCATGTGTAAATGATTTTGGACAAGTACCACAAACCCGAGATGGTAGTATTAGCTCCCCCTACATATGTGCTAGAGTGTTTGATTTGAAGGTCGCACATATGCATAGATTAAAATTGTGGGAGAGTAATTACTACAGAATGATGCTAAGGTGTATAGAATAAACCTTTGAAGCATGTACCAATCAGAGTTGCACCTTTAAGTTCATCCTTAGCACCATGGTTAGTTAGATATCACTTGGAAATAAAAGCACTAGATACCTTGTGAGATCAACATTAAAAGCAAGGTACTAGCATTACTTGAAAAGCATACCAAGTGTCTAGCTATCATCCTATGCATACTAGTTATCAAATCATCATTCAAGTTCTACAACTAGCATACACCACACAAGCATGCATATTGAATTTGAAAGCTTATGCAATGCAAGCAAGCACATGAATATGCACATATCAAATGCAATCAATCCAAGTTCATGAGCTTGCTCCCCCTACTTGTGTGCTTCTCTTGTCCAAGAATTTTAATCCATCTCTTTTCTTCAATGTTGCTCCCTCTTTGTCCATGTCCATGTCCAACCTCTACTTCTTTGAGCTTTTATATCTTATCTCTCCCCCTTGTACAATCTCAATATCTTTGTACAATCTCTCCCCCTTTGTCATCAATTTCTATAAAAGGTGTGCTTCTCATTGATGCAAAGGTATGCATTTGGGGTAGATGGTTGAGGCTTGAATCTTGCATTTTTGATGGACATCACTTGATTGTTGGAATGACACCATTTGTAGATACCACTTGTAACTTGTACCACTTGTATCTTATGTAGGGCTTCTTGAGACACCACACATAAGATTTTTTATCTTGATATCAATTTGTGGGACACCTCCCCCTATGTGATAGCATGGGTCATCCATTTGATACACTTGAGCTCTTGTAGGTGAAGGATGCATTCTTCATTTGATGATCACTTAAAGTTGAGGATCACTTGTGGAACCATTTTCTTGCATGATTGATATTATGTGTAGATGTGATATCACTTGAAAGAATCTTCTAGTATGGAACCACTTGTTGGATTTATCAATAAAAACCATTTCTTGAACATTTGCTATCTTCATGAGTACCACTTATAGGATATCACTTGTGAGTTGATCTAGACATCACTTGTAGATTCTTGATAAAATATTTGAGTCTAGATACCACATATAACAAACAAACTAGATATCCATTTGCATTGTTGTCTTGTGCTTGTACTCTTATCACTATCATGAGCTTCTATGGTTGACTTGAACTAAATTGATTTGCTTAAGCTTCCAAGTCCGGTTTGAACCAATGACAAGCTTTTTCACACCTCTTGCAAGAGTTATCTTGCCAATGTTGTACTTGTCACTTGTTAGCAATCCAAATTAGATCAAGTACTTGGGATCACTAGCTCATGAACAAATTCATATACTAACCACTAGATCAAGTAATAATTCAAGCAATAGTGGTAGGTTATGAATTTAAACATTTCATTTGTTATGCATGATCCTATGAAGTATGAACTATATGCACTAACCGCATACTAGTAAGGGATGAAATGATCATGCTCATTACAATGATACCTTTGCTATGTTGGAGTAGAGGATAGTCACATAGATTCCAATTCTTTACTCCAATAGCAATGTGAAGTCCAATTATAAGCTTGGTGAAGACCAATAGATACCATTTTGAATTCCACTCTTCACCCATATGAAATGAATACCACTTATGATCAAGTGCACTTTCTTGTTGTGGTTGGCTTGCTTTATCTTTTGATCTTTGCTTGCATGAGAGCATCAATTTGAGAATACCACTTGAAATATCATGACTAGCTCTTTTTTAGGTGTTGCTTGCTTTTCTTGATCAACCCTTTTGATTGCTTCAACTAAGCATCTCAAATGTTCCTCAGATCACCACTTTCATGTTAGCCTTCCAAGTACCACACTTGGTTCACCTACGCATAGGCGGCAAGCCCCTACACTAGGGAGAAGTGACCTCTCTCCAAGAATCATTCTTGATACTCACTTGAAATGACTTGATTGATTGATCCAAGTGATGGGCTTAACTTGGTGAGTAACCTTGATTCCTTCTTTAAGTCCTTTTCTTTCTTCTTGTTTAAGTCATTTTCTTTCTACTAAATGATTTCCAATAGTCACTAGAACTTAAACTTCAACTTCATCTTGAGTTTGATCTTGATCTTTCAATTTAAGTACCGAATGTGTGCAAAGTACACTCCACAATCAAATAGCCTTATACTCTTTGCTTGTCATGCTTCTAGATCATCTCAAAACCAAACTTAGGTACCTCAAACACTTGTAAACATGTTTTCAACTTGAGGACCTTTCAATCAAAGTGACTCTAGATCAATCCAACATTTGTCACTTTTCTGACAGATTTTGTACCCTTCAAAGAAATAAGCATATCTCCCAAAGTACAAATCAAAATATCATAAAATTTGGTGGAGATGTGCTTTACTAAGTTATCTAGCAGATGTAAAAATTTGAGCTTCATTTGACTTCTAAATTGCTACCCGATTTCAATTCTTCCACCACTGCTATATGCTGAAAACTGCTGCACTATAGCTGATAAGATCCACTCCAAAACTAAAGCATTCCTTATCCAATTCTCATGAAAATTTTACAGCATCTTATACCATAAGTCTAGAGAATGTACACTAATTTTTATGCCAATCCAATAAGTTTTGATTACTCAAACATGGCTAAGATCACAGCTCACTCAGATTTTGCAATATAGGACAGATTTCAATCACATGAGCTATACTTCATCAAGTATGAATCAAACTTGAAACTAACTTGTTTGAATACTTCCATAAGACATAAATCCATTTAATCTACTTACTAAATGTTATCTTATGAACTTATCCAACGCAAATCAATCCAAACTTGACTACTAATCAATTATTCATTCAATCATCTCATAGCAAGCAATATTGCATATTTATCCAATTCAATCAACTCATATGCACCCAAATAAAATGATCAACAAGAGATGTACCTTGGTTAGCTCATGATCATCCAACTAGCAAGCTTCAACTTAATTATTTGCAAGTCATCAAATATATCCAATAAATTACCAACAACTTGAATTATAGCACTTGTATGTTGATAGCACTTAGACTTCACTCAATTTTCACTTGGCATTGGGTTTGGATGTGCACTAGACTTCATATCTTGACTCAACATATGATGATCAATATGAAATCGATTGAATTAAGTCTCCAATGCTGATGGTACCTACAATCAATCATCCACTTTTTGATGGTACCCAAACAAGTTTGGGTCCTCTCAAGTTAGGAGCAACATACTTAGGCATAGCCTTAGTATGAATAGCGGGATGTTTTATAATAGCAACCATAGAGGTACCATTTCCATCCTTTCTAAGCACATTATTATCAATAATTGAAATAGGCTTAGAAATATCACCTAGGAGACATGAATGTGCCATGTATCCCCTTTCCCGGCATGAGTAGCACTTTCTCTTTAATTGAGCATTCTCTTCCTTGCTCATATGGTGCTTCTCATTGCCTTGCCTCTCATGGATTGCTTGATCCTTTTTCTCAAGCTTGGTAGGACACTTAGAGGCAAAGTGTCCCGTACTTCCACACTTGAAGCACTTGATGTGAGCATAATCTTTCTTCTCATCTCAATTCTTGCTCATCATCTTGGCATCTTGAGTTTGCATTGGATGCCTTGCCTTTCCACCCCTTCTTGTTTTCTTCTTCTTTATCATCAAATCACCACCATCTTCATGGTTGATCTTGATTTGCTCTTGGGGTGTCTTCTCTTGCTCAACTTATGGCTTTGGTTGGGGCTTCACTTGTTGCTTTACCAATTGCTTGGTTGGGCACATTGAGGTAAGGTGACCCCAAGTGCGGCACTTGAAGCACTTCACATGCTTGAGCCTATCTTCTTCTTTTATCTTCTTAAGCTTCTCAATGTTAGGGCAACCATTTGCAAGGTGTCCCGCTTCATGACACTGGTAGCACATGGTATGAGAAAGCTTTCTTTATTGTAGCTTCTTCATCTTTCTTTCTCTCTTTCTTTCGCCCATTGTCATCTTCTTTTTGAAGCCAAGGCCACACTTGTCACCATAGTTTCTTTGAGTCTTCAACATGTGCTCAAAGGTGACTTTTGAGTTATAGCACCTCTCTAGCTTGTTGCTCAATTTCTTCACTTCATTTTTGAGCTCATTGTTCTCCTTCAAAAGGTTAGTCTCACAAGACATAGAAGTAGAACAAGCATCTAATTGTGAAGAGTATGGCATATCTAATAAATCATCACAAGTGGTAGATACATGCTTCTTGCCTACATCACAAGGGTTAGCAACATTTTACAATTTATCATTTGATCCATGTGATGAGCCCTCATTATTTTTAAGTTTCTTTGTAAACACTTTAATGAGAGAAGCATGTTGTTCTAATAATTCATCATGAGATGCAAGTAGTATCTCATGATTCAATTTTAGCTCATCATGTGAAGATTTATAAGCATCAAGTAATTTCTTATGTTCTTCACAGGAGTTCTTTAGAAATGAGTTTTTGTTTTCTAAGTTCAATGTTTTAGCTTTCTCATTTTCTAAAGACATGGTCATGCTAGCAAGTCTACTAACAAGCTCATCATATGAATCAACATTATCAACCACATTGTCATTTGTTACCTTGGTGTCACCTTGTGACATGAAGCAATGTGGTGATGTAGTTGGAGAGCTTGTAGTAGCATCTTCATCATGGCTTGAGCATGAACCATCATCACCATCAAGTGTGCATGGGGTAGCATCATCACTTGCAACACTTGTGGCATCATCATCAACCTTGTCAAGTGAACTTGTAGTAGATCGATCATCATCATCATCACTTGACCATGAGGTGGAGCAATCTTCCACAATCACCAAATTGTGGTTATGCTCAACACACTCATGCACCTCCTTCTTGGGCTCATCTTCATCATTGGAGACCGTCCCATACTTCTCATTTAGATAACTCCAAATCTCATGGGCGGTCTTCATGTCAATGATCTCTCCAAATATACAATCATGCAAAGATCTGGGCATTTCTCTTGTGCTTGAGCTAGATTATCTTCATCCAACACATGAGAAAAGCCTACATCTACCATC
This sequence comes from Miscanthus floridulus, assembly GCF_019320115.1. Lineage (NCBI taxonomy): Eukaryota > Viridiplantae > Streptophyta > Magnoliopsida > Poales > Poaceae > Miscanthus > Miscanthus floridulus. Next base: position 105,850,283 of record NC_089584.1, read on the forward strand.
CACCACATTTGAGGGCAAATAAACTTAAAATTATATATCATCCAATTTTTTCATCGTGTAAAGTGTGTGCCATAAAAAATGTGTGGACAATCAACATCTAGCTCATAAACCGCAATCCTCTCAGGTCAGTGAAGACCACAAATGAGAGACCTAGCTCCGATACCACTTGTAGGGTCGAGATGGCAGACTAGAGGGGGTGAATAGTCCTTTCTAAAATTAATCGCATCGGCTAACCGAAACAAGTGCGGAATTAGAACTATCGGTCTAGCCAAGACTACACCCCTCTATCTATGTTCTCTAGCACCTTCCAAAGATACTAATTAAGTAACAAAGGTGCCGGGCTAGCTAGAGCTCACCTGACCAATTCTTGGAGCAAGGTCACACAAACCTATGCCACTAGTACTTTAAGCAACAAGAGAGCTCCTACACATGCTAGTAAGCAAAAGCACAAAGCCAACTAAGCTCACTAGCAATGCTCAATAACAAGGCAACCAATGCCAAATTAGAGAGCGCAAATACTTAGCTACGCAAACTAAGCAAAGTGACTAACAAGGTTACACAAACCTAATTAGCCATGCAAGGGAGCTACTTCTATGCTACACAAGCAAGAAGGTAATTAGTAAGCTACATAAGCTAACTAGTTACAAGAGCAACTACACAAGCAAAATGTATATGAAAGTAATTACAAGCTTGTGTAACGGGGATGCAAACCAACAAGAAGAACAATGTTGACATGATGATTTTTCTCCTGAGGTTCACGTGCTTACCAACACGCCGCGTCCCCGTTGTGTCAACTACGCACTTGGTGGTTCAGCGACTAATTGGCATCACCAGCCAAGCCCGCACATTAGGCACCGCAAGAACCTACCCCAAAAGTGAGGGTAGCTCAATGACACGCTCAACTAAAGTTGCTCTTCACGGCTCCCGCGGGGCGAGCACAATGCCCCTCACAAAGGTCTTCTCCGGAGCACCGCACAAGCTTCTTGTGGGCTTCAACGGAGACGACCACCAAGCCATCTAGAAGGTGGCAACCTCCAAGAGTTTCAAGCACCACCTAGTGCCACTCGATGCAACCTCAAGATGCAATCACACTAGAATCGCTCTCTCACACAATCGAATGATCACTATCAAGTATATGTGAGATGGAGGGCTCCCAAGCACTACTACACAAGCCACCAAGGCTCTAGTGTGCTCAGCTACTGGCCCAAGGCTGACCGTGGCTTCTATTTATAACCCCATGAACAAATAGAGCCGTTACCCCTTCACTAGGCAAAAGTCAGGATGACCGGACGCTTCGGTCCGATCGACCAGACGCTGGACCTCAGTGTCCGGTCATGCGATGCACACCACATGTCCCTACTTCAAATACTGTTTGCCCGATCTCAACGGTCATCTATCGACCGGACGCAGCAGCTTGAACTGATCGAACTCAGCAACCCCAGTGTCCGGTCGTTTCTAGTAAGGTACCAGACATGACCGGACGCGTCCGGTCGGTCGCGATCGGACGTAGCACCAGCGTCCGGTCACCTCCACCAACACTGCTCTGCCTGCATCATCATACGTCACCCTGACTGGACGCATATGGCTAGCATCCGGTCACTTCCAGCACCAGTGTCCGGTCAATGACCGACGCCAGCCCGCTGACCGCTACTACTAACCGGACGCTGGAACCCAGCGTCCGGTCACTGTGTGACTAGAGTCTGGTCCACTCTATGGGACCCTATCTTTTCTATATAGGGTGCCAATGGCACCATCAGACTGTCCGCACTCTATGGGTGGACACTCCGCCGGTGGAGTTTCAAACCCTTCTCGCCTCCGTTTCATCGCTGAGTTGATCCACATCAACTCCAACTTCATCTCCTTTGGAAATGTGCCAACACCACCAAGTGTACACCGCTATGTGTATGTGTGTTAGCATTTTCACAATCATTTTTCAAAGGGTTAGCCACTCAACTTGCCACGCCACTCAATCCTAGCGACGATGCAAAGTTAGATCACTCGAGTGGCACTAGATGATCAATATGCAAACAAGTTTGCCCCTCTTGATAGTATGGCCATCTATCCTAAACCTGGTCACAAACTTCTCTACACACCTATGACTAGTGAAATGAAATGCCCTAGGTTATACCTTTGCCTTGCGCATTCCATTCCATCTCCTCCAATGTCGATGCAACACATGCACCAACACAATCAACAATGATATGATCCACTTCATATCATCACGTGATCATATTGGTTCATCGATCTTGACTTCACTTGCTTTTCACTGTTACCTTCATCCATCGGCGCCAAGTCTTGCTTAAGCTTCACCGCCACACGGTCCATGGCTCGAAAGCCTCTGACTTGCCCTTCACGCTTGCAACCGATCCATCAAGCTAAGTCTTGTCTTGATCTTCTCCACCTTGATCACATGACTCATTTGCATGTCTCATGTGCAATGAGCTCCTTTATCATCACATGTGTGAGCTTTGCAACATCTCCAAGCCATTTTCACCTTCATGGCATATGTTGCTCACACATATGTACCTATGGACTAATCACTTGTGTATCTCACATAAACACAATTAGTCCACCTAGGTTGTCACTCAATTACCAAAAGCACACAAGGACCTTTCAATGAGCTGGGAGGAGGGGATGAGGTCTCGTCTTTGCCATGGGAGGGACCCTTCCAGTGGCATGCCCTAGGGTAGGAGGGGGAGGACATGCCCTTGGAGCCAGCAGAATCATGCCAGCCTGCTTCGTTCGGCCATTCTAAGGCGCCCCTAGAGCCGACGGGGACCGTCCATCCTGCTCCGTCTAGGCCTTCTGAGCAGAGGGAAGGTTCGACATAGCAGGACAGGGATGGGCAGGCTGGTCCCAAAACATCACCGTCCGATGGCATCGAGGTGAGTAAAAAACTTCACTCCTTCACTCTTAATGGATTTTACCATAGACTGATCATCTTGTCTTTTGTAGTGTTGGCGGAGGCGGGACTCTCCTGAGGCTAGTGCCAAAGAAGTGCCTCACCCTTCGGCAGATGCGCCAGGGGCCATGACGTCGACTAGAGGGGCGTAGCCGGTGGCTATGTCTGCGGGGGAGCAAATAGAGGAGGGCACGTCCAGGGCACCCGTGGTGAATGTGGCGCGACCGGGTGTGGCCACGACATCACAGGCAGGAACAACACAACTAGGGTCATCATCCGCACGGGTGGCCGTGACATCATAGGAAGAAATGGTGTAGCCAGAGCCATCATCCGCATCAATGGTAGCCTCTGCGGTAGGGCGGATGGAGGAGGACACACCTAAGGCATCCATGGCGGACGTGGCACAACCAGGTGCAGCCGTGATGTCATAGGTGGAGACGACACGATGTGAGCCATCGCCCATGTAGGTGGCCGCATCTATGGTGGGGTAGACAGGAGAGGGTGCACTCGAGGTGTCCTTAGCAGATGTGGCGATGGGGTAGGCCTCTGTGTCCACATCTCCCGCCCCCTCTACCGTCAGAGGGGCCGCTTTAGAGGAGTTGCTGCCACAAGAGGGGTCGGCGCCTCTTGGGATCGATGTGGAGCCATCTCGGTCTCCGGTCTAGGTAGGCGGTGACTCGCATGTGTGGGGAGGATTCCAGATCTAGTGGGTAGACCAGCAGGACCTAGGGGTTACACTTTTTGCCCTTGATGACGCCGTGGAGGAGAGGGAGTAGGGAAGCATCCACATGGAGGTTGGGACCACAGTTCATGCCCTAACCACCGCACTGAGCTCGTTGTGCAACATCATCACCCTAGTTGGCCAGGTATGATGTGATCATGTTTCTGACTCTCATTTTCATTTTCAGCGCCTCTAAGTCTTGTCCTCTCCACAATCCCTTATGGTCTGCAGCCAGGAGAAGTCCCAATTTCTTCATCGCCAGAAGGACATTTGGGACCACATTGCTGAGGAGACGTGGGTGCGTGAGGGACTGGCTGCATAGCTCGCTGTCTCCCATCAGCAGGTGGCTGAACTTGCCCCTGTTAGGCGGGAGCTGGCTGACCTCCAAGCTAGGGAGGCAGACACTCGCGATCATGCCTATGAGGTTGAGGAGAAACTCACAGCCCTGATTGATAGGGAGCGCATGGATGTCATAGAATCCGAGCATCTACAGAAAGAGCAGGACAATTTGTTCTGGGCCATAGAGGAACTCCACACAGAGCGTGACTTGGTTCACTAGGAGCACGCTGACGCCTAGCAATGGATCGACCTCCTCGAGGGCGAGCTTGAGGGGGAGAGGGACCTAAAGGTTGTGTCTAAGGGCATGGCTGCTAGACTCACCATGGAGGTCAGCCAGCACCAAGAAGAGGTTCAAAGCCTAGAGTCTGAGGTGATCTAGTAGTGCGATAAGGCGCACAAGCTTTGGGAAGACATGGATAGTAAGGCTCTAGTTCCCCTTGTTGTCTTTCTCCCTAGAATCCACGGTAGGCCTTTTGACATGGTCGGTATGTGACTCGGACAGGTCTCGACGATAAGGTTGGGGCAGAGGTGATGAAGAGCCATGGCCTGGAGAAGGAGCTCGGTGAGGTGAAGTCCTCCCTCCTAAAGGAGAACGGTGAGCATGACACCCTACACATCACCATCTAGCTAGTCTGCGATGACCTTGAACTAGCCTGGAGTAGGAGATAAGCTCACTCGTGGTCCACGCCATATGGATTATGGGTCAGACACATGAGATCATGAGGGACGCCATGAGGAACACACTTTGCTTTGGCGTTCATCGGTCGTTTGTGATCTCTCATTCTCATTACGAGAACATCGATCTGGTGATGATGAGCCAAGCCTTCGTGCCTGGTTACTCTAAGGCCGAGCTAGAGGAGATCGAGGAGTCGGTGGCACCCCTAGCGTAGGAGCTATCTATCAAGATTGAGGATGAGGTCATCTCCTGAGGGGTTAGTTAGTTAGGCCAGGCAGCAAACTTGTAATAAGTAGACAAATGTTTAACTTTTGTTATGGCCGAACAGACTTTTGGTTCTTCTACCCTTTTTTGTACAAAAAGGTTGATGTGATCTGACCCCTTCTAACATTAAGGTTGTAAAGCTTGAGGTGCGGGCAAAAAAACTCTAATCATGCTGGTGAGCCAAAACGCCGTAGCCACTGGGGCGTAGGTTTCTTGTGGTCCGACTAGTTTTACTCAGCATTTGTATCCGCAACTCTTGCTTCTAGATCTTAACGTAAGGAGGGGATAGGTGCAAAGAATGTTTTTGAATAGATATATTCTTATCTTATCAGCCCCCGAGTGAGGCCCGACCCCTTGCCATTGCTGGGGTTGGGTATCACTAAAGATAGAGGAAATGATACCGAAACCGATAAGAGAAAGCATCTTTGCATTTTAGAAATATCATTCTCGATGTTCCAGGCGTCGATGAAGACTTTGCCATCAATGGACTTGAGCTTGTAGGTGCCCAGTTAGAGCACCTCCGCGATGATGTATGGTCCCTCCCATGGTGGAGAGAGCTTGTGCCGTCAATGGACTATGAGCTTGTAGCTAGCTCTCAAAACTAATTACACTAAAGAGCTTAGCTACACTATGAATGTAAATACACAAGTGGTTGAGATGTTTATACTATCATGTAGAGAGGTGTGCCAATCATAAGATGAAGCCAATCAATTACAATAAAGTCCCGGTGACAAGAGGTGACAATGATTTTTCACCGAGGTTCACTTGCTTACCGGCAAGCTACTCCCCGTTGTGGTGATACACTCACTTAGAGGTTCACACGCTAATTGGCATCACATGCCAAACCCTCAATAGGGTGCTACACAACCAACACAAGGTGAGGATCACACAAGCCATGAGCAATCCACTAGAGTACCTTTTGGCTTCCTACCGGGGAAAGGGCAAGAACCCCTCACAATCACCATGATCGGAGCCGAAGACAAGCACCTTCCTCCACTCAACGATCCTCATTGCACCAAGCCATCTAGGTGGCGGCAACCACCAAGAGTAACAAGTAAAATCCATAGCGAGACACGAATACCAAGTGCCTCTAGATGCAATCACTCAAGCAATGCACTTGGATTCACTCCCAATCTCACAAAGATGATCAATCTATGATAGAGATGAATGGGAGGGCTTTGGCTAAGCTCACAAGGTTGCTATGTTAATACAAATGGCCAAGAGAGTGAGCTTGAGCTGGCCATGGGGCTTAAATAGAAGCCCCCATGAAATAGAACCATTAGGCTCTCACTTCAGCTCAACTCAGGGCGACCGAACGCGCCGATCAGATCAACCGGAAGCACCGGCCCTAGCGTCCGATCACCGATCGCCGTCCATGTGTCCCCTGAGTTCAACCTTGTGTGTATGATTTTAACGGTCGACTCGCTTCCTTGCATGTGTTAAAGAACAACCAGACTCACCAGCGAATGACCTGACTCACCCGCACTGCGTTAGATTAGTTCAACACCACGCACTTCCAACTAATGACCGAACATGCCGGTGCTCATGACTACACTATGTTAGGTCACTTCTAGAGAGGTTCCAAAGCTCCCAAACAGTGATCGGACACGTCTGATGCACCTCGACCGGATGCAGATCAGCGTCCAGGGCAACACCCTAAGCCGTGCTGCCATAGTTTCTACTGATCGGACTCACTAGGCCTATGTCCAGTCACTTCGTGGCATGAGTCCGATCACTGTAAAAAGTGAAAACCAACTCCTCCACTTCACCTACTTCTCCACCCTTGCTCAAATGTGCCAACCACCAAGTGTATCACCTTGTGCACGTGTGTTAGCATATTTTCACAAGCATTTTCAAGGGTGTTAGCACTCCACTAGATCTAAATGCATATGCAATGAGTTAGAACATCTAGTGGCACTTTGATAACCGCATTTTGATATGAGTTTCATCCCTCTTAATAGTATGGCTATCGATCCTAAATGTGATTTCACTCGCTAGGTATCTTAATCACCAAACCAAAAATCTCCTATCAAATTTCACCTTTGCCTTAAACTTTTTGTTTTTCTCTTTCTTCTTTTCCAAGTCCAAGCACTTGATCATCACCATAGTCACACCATCATCATGATCTTCATCATTGCTCCGCCACTTGGAATAGTGCCACCTGTCTCATGATCACTTAGATAAATTAGGTTAGCACTTAGGGTTTCATCAATTCACCAAAACCAAACTAGAGCTTTCAATCTCCCCCTTTTTGGTAATTGATGACAAGCCTTTCACAAAGATATGAATTGAATTTCAATTGAATCCATGTTGCTTGCCCAAGCATATTTACCATGTGTAAAAGAATATGGACAAGTTTCATGAACCCTAATTGGTATCAATTGCTCCCCCTACATATGTGCTAAGAGTTTGAATTGAAGATTGCACATATGCTTAGATTGGAAATGTAGGAGTCAATTTCTACCAAATGATGCTAAGGTATAAGAGATGGACCTTTGAAGTGTGATACCAATTGGAGTGCACCAATATACCATCCTTAGCACCATTAGTAACTAGGCATGCACATAAAAGCTAGAATACCCTGTTAGTGTTAGAGTATGGCAGGGGCCTATTGGGCCTGGGTTGGATGTATAGGCCATTAGTGTTAGGGTTAATTAGAGATAAGGGTCGCTTGCTTAGAAGTCAAGTAAACCTCTCTATATAAGGAGAGGAGATGTATCAATCTAATCAAGCAAGAATTAAGAAGGAAAACCCTTCCCTCTTGCCTGGCCGTGGGCAAACGCCCCGCGGCCAGCTCTCTCTCACCCTCGCAGCCCTAGCCATGAACAGTACCCATGGTACTATAGCGCCGTGGGTACTATAGTGCGGTAGCCACCGTCGCTCCCCTCGACTCTCTCCTCTCAATCCTAGCAGCCACATAACATACCCTGTGAGATCAATATTAGAAGCAAGGGTCTAATTTTCATAATATAAACACAAGTCTAGTTACTCAACCTATGCATACTAGTTTTTCATTTCATCATTCAAACCCACAACTAGTGTACACCAGACAAGCATGAAAATTGAAATTTAAAACTTGTGCCATGCAAGCAAACATATGAAATACACTTTCAAATGCACCAATCAAGTTTATGAGCTTGTTCTCCCTACTTGTGTGCTCAAATTTCTCAAATTTTTAATTAATCCCATTACTTTGTCATATCTCTCACCTATGTCAAAGTTCTCCCCCTTAGTGATTACTTTTCCCCCTATCACTTATATCTTTGTTTCTCTCCCCCTTTGTCATCAATGACCATAAAGGTTCAAATTTTAGATACGTTAAGATTATTAATATCGATCAATGGGGTGAGCATCATTTTACCCAATTTGGTTTAATCTAGATCACTTGTCAAAGATGTTTAACTTGGTTTGATCCAAGAACAAGTTTTTTCACACCTCATTTCAAGGGTTGTCTTATACCATGTTGAGTTAAATACTTATAGCTCATTTTCTAGATCAAACACTAGGTTCATAAGCCCACAAACATGTCATATGCTACCACTAGATCAAGTCAAGCATAGAAACAATAGTGGTACCATACACGCATCAAATTCATTTGATTTTCATGAATGAGCCTATAACATGTAAGGAATGACTAGATGCACTAAACAAGTCCTTAGCAACGGATGTATGCCATGCCAATCAACTTTTACCTTGGATTGCTCGAAGGAGAGGCATATCATATAAGTGGGGGTGCATCAACACATATTTGAGAAATCCAATATGTTCAACTTATTTCTTAGCTTACAAAACCTTTTCTCATCCAATGGCTTGGTGAATATATCGGCAAGTTGATCTTCGGTGCCCACGCTCTCAATGCAAATGTCCCTTTTTTGTTGGTGATCTCTTATGAAATGATGGCGAACATCAATGTGCTTTGTTCTTGCATGTTGAACCAGATTGTTGGTTAGCTTGATTGCACTCTCTTAGTCACATAGAAATGGTACTTCCTTTAACTTGATTCCAAAGTCATTCAAGGTAGCCTTCATCCAAAGTATTTGTGCACAACAACTACCGATAGATTTGTATTTGGCTTCGGCGGTTGATAATGCAACACTGTTTTGCTTCTTTGATGACCATGAAACAAGTGGTCTTCCCAATAATTGACATGTGCCTGAGGTGCTCTTCCTTTCATCCTTGTATCCTGCATAATCCGAGTCAGAGTAACCAACTAGCTCAAATTTTGCTCATTTGGGATACCACAAACCAACATTATGTGTATGCTTCAAGTATCTTAATATTCTCTATGTAGCCTTCAAATGACTTTCTCTTAGTGAGGCTTGGAATCTTACACACATGCATACACTAAACATGACATCTAGCCTTGATGTGGTTACATAGAGTAGGCTTCCAATCATAGATCGATACAACTTTGATCCACCATGTTGCCACTTGCATCACTATCCAAATTTCCATTTGTTCCCATTGGTGAACTAATGGCCTTTGCTTCATTCATGCCAAACTTCTTGAGCATGTCTTTTATGTACTTGCCTTGACTCACAAATGTACCATTCTTCAATTGCTTATTTTAAAGACCAAGGAAGTAACTCAACTCTTCAATCATGGACATCTCAAACTCATTAGCCATCATTTTTCCAAACTCTTCACAAAAGTCTTGATTGGTTGATCCAAATATGATGTCATCAACATAGATTTGCAACACAAACAAGTCTTACCAATCTTCTTAGTGAAAAGGGTGGTGTCAACCTAGCCCATTATGAACCCTTTGGACAGTAGGAAATCCCTCAACCTCTCGTACCATGCCCTAGGTGTTTGCTTCAAGCCATACAATGCCTTCTTCAACTTGTACACACGGTCAGTTTTCTTGTCATCTTCAAAACCGGGAGGTTGCTCAACATATACTTCTTCATTGATGTAGCCATTTAGGAATGCACTCTTGACATCCATTTGATAGAGCTTGATGTTGTGGGCACAATCATAGGCTAGCAAGATTCTAATTGCTTTCAATCTAGCAACCATGGCATATGTTTCTCTAAAGTCAAGACCTTCAACTTGTGTATAGTATTGTGCTACCAATCTTCCTTTGTTCCTTACTACTATCTCATATTGATCTTGCTTGTTTCTATAGACCCATTTGGTTCCAATCACGTTACGGTTCTTTGATCTTTTCACTAATTCCCATACTTGATTTCTTGTGAAGTTGTTCAATTCTTCATGCATAGCATTCACCCAATCAATATCCTTCAATGATTCTTTTATCTTGTTTGGTTCAATGGATGACACAAATGAGAAATGCTCACAAAATTATGCCAATCTTGATCTAGTTTGCACACCTCTAGAAATATCTCCAATTATAGTGTCCGATGGATGATCTCTTACAATATTAGTTGGTTGGAGTATTGGAACTTGATTGCTTACACTTGATCATTGGGTTGAGATGATGTGCTAGCCACTTGATCTTGTTCATTGTCATGAGAGCCACTTGTACTTGCTTGATTAGAATCAACTTGCACATTTGAGTTAGTGAGCACATGCATTTGATCATCTTCATCATCATTCACTTATCTAGGCCTTAATTCATCAACATCCATGTTCTTCATGGCATTTAAAAGTTGAATACCTCTAACAACTTCCAAGTTCTCATTCTCATGTCGGGAACCCTTGGTTTCATCAAATTCAACGTCATGCACTTCTTCAAGAGTACCACTTTCCAAATTCCAAACTCTATATGCTTTGCTAGTAGTGGAGTATCCACGTAAGAGCCCTTCATCATATTTTTTATCAAACTTGCCTAATCTAGTGCCTTTCTTCAAGATATAGCATTTGCAACAAAAGACCCGAAATGTTGGGCTTTCTACCATTCAAGAGCTCATAGGGTGTCTTCTCTTTCAATGGGTGACAATACAAGCGGTTGCCACAATAGCAAGCCATGTTGATAGCTTTGGCCCAAAAGGATTGACTCACATTGTACTCACTAAGCAAAGACCTTGCCATATCAATAAGTGTTCTATTCTTCCTCTCAACAAGGCCATTTGATTGTGGAGTGTACTTGGCCAAGAGTTGATGTCTAATTCCAAACTCATTACATAACTCATCAATTCTAGTGTTCTTGAACTCACTACCATTGTCACTTCTAACCCTCTTGATGGTTGTTTCAAACTCATTGTGTATGCCCTTGACAAATGATTTGAATGTTGTAAATGCATCACTCTTGTCTACTAGAAAGAATACCCAAGTGTATCTTGTATAGTCATCCACTATCACAAAGCCATATTTGTTTCCACCGATGCTAGTGTATTGTGTTGGCCCAAATAAATCCATGTGCAATAAATCAAATGCTTTACTAGTGCTCATCATGCTTTTCTTAGGATGGGTGTTTTAAACTTGTTTGCTGGCTTGACAAGAGCTACAAAGCTTGTCCTTCTTAAACACAACATCTTTCAAGCCTCTAACCAAGTCATGCTTAAACAATCTATTCAATTGTTTCATTTCAACATGACCAAGCCTTCTATGCCATAACCAACCCATACTAGACTTAGTGAATAAGCATGTTGACAATTGAGCTTCACTAGCATTAAAATCAACCAAGTATAGATTCTCATATCTAAAGCCTTTGAAGATCAAATTAGAGCCATCTACACTTATGATCTCTACATCATCTACCCTAAATATGCATTTGAATCTAAGATCACACAATTGAGCCACAGATAGCAAATTAAAGTTCAAGCTTTCAACTAGCAACATATTGGATATGCTCAAGTCATTGGATATTGCAATCTTAGCAAGACATCACTACTTCATCGCATACAAGCCAAGGAGAGGTGGAGGTCCAGCATGGGTGTCCAATTCATCTTTTTCATGGTGGAAGCCCAGTCCAACTCAAGTTCGAGTCCAGCTCGGGCTTTAGGACTAGTCCACCTTAAACTGGTCACCCAGGATGCATCCGGACTCCGTTTTCGACGATCCACATATGGTTGGAAAGATAATTTGATAACGAAGCCATTCCAGGTAGTTTCACATCAAAAGACCTTCAGAATAAACAGGAATCATCGAAACAAGTCAGTGTCTAGAATCTATTAGGGTGCTGCGACACCCTCTTTTGGTCCATTTGACCGTGTATCGTGTTTGGGCCTATTAGGGGGCGCGTCTAGGGGGGTGACGCCCAAGACTCTATAAATAACAGTCGTCACTCTCCTTAGGGTTTGTGTTTTGTTTAGTTCTTGATTTCCTCGTGAAACAGACATCGTTTTGCTGCAACTATCGCCGCCAAGGCCGTTTGCTGTGAACCAGGGCCCCAGTTCTTGTTCTTGTTCACCTGTGGCGATTAGTCCTTTTGAATAAATACTTGAACTCCTTCTTATTTTCATAAGCCTCATATTTATTTGCAATTTTAGATTGCATTCATCCTATTCTTGCTTGTGTTCTCGATTCGCTTACAGGAAAGCCTTCTCGGCAAGGTCAATCGCGTTCGCGCGGTTGATAACCAACGGAGCAGTGGTGTAATGGTTGCGGGGGTCCGAATCAGTCTTGGTTCGAAGCCTAGATCATGAACGTCGAGTCTCTACCAATAGACGCTATCATACCTTTCAGAAGATCGGGCCTAGTCTACATCAAGTGGTATCAGAGACCTTGTTGCTCGTTAGGTATAACTTTGTTTTCCCCTTTAGATTGTTACTGTTTTTGCATTACCTATAGTCCACAAAAAGTCAAAAAAAATATATACATAGTCACATATTCCCTATCCTATAGTCTCATTGCACCGTGCAATTTTGTCTCTGTTTCGCGTTGTTGAGTTTGTGCCCTAGGTCAAGTTTTTGTTGTTGGTTTTAGATCGTTTTTGAGTCCAGTTTGAGTTTTCCCCTTTGTTTTTCATCATAATCCATGAACATCTCCAAGTCTTGTTGAGTTTCCTTTGTATTCATCAAACCCTAGTCCACACCATCTTATTTGTTATACTTGTCTTCACCGTTTCCATCAAATCCTTGCTGCCGTGACTAATTTTGCGCGCATTGTTCCCGTTTTGTCCTCTAATTCGGAGTCCATTTTTAAAACTGTCCCATACGAACTCGGATTTTGACATTCCATATATCAAAATCGATCAGAAATTTTTTTTGGATCCGTCCATCCCTTGCCTTCTTAGGGTCAGAGATTTTTATTTTGGTCAAAAAGTGGTCACAAGATCCTCTTTTCGTGGTCACAAGGTCTTTGTCGATTTCGAGCACATCTTCTAAAATTTCCACAGGCCACGTCTTTCACTTGTTAAACTCATATTTTCTTTGGTTACTTCTTTTGTGCTCCTAAGTGAAGAAAAAATATCAAAAAAATAAAAAGAAAAAGTCAAAGAATCCCCAAAAAACAACGACAACCCAAAAATAGAGAAAAAAGAGGGGCAAAAGTGGAACAATATCTAGAGGAGCACATAGAGAGCGCCATTTGAGCTGTGTTTACGTGTGCTGATTTCTACCTTGTTCCTAATCATATTCTTGTTGTTCACATCACTTGATACATCTGGTACTTGGAACGTGAGTAGGCCAGCAACTAAGACAAGTACTTGGGATACTTATTTAGCTTTGCTATTCAGTTGCGAATATTGTTTTTCCTTGCTACTATATTGTGCCTATCCAAGCTCCACTTTCTTCTAACCAAGTACAGGTTCGCCTTGCAACTGTTACATTTAAGCTACAATGGTATCACAGTCACCGACCGATTGCACCGCCTGTTGCTTTGGTAAGAACACTTGTAAGACCATGATAAGACACTTGAGAGTTGAGTGCCTTATTTTTCCTTGTCCACAACCTAAGTAGTTGGTAGGGATAATACTATTTGTGTTGTCTTTTCCTTTCTACTAACCATGTCAGGAAAAGCCAGAGGCAGTGACCAAGGAAACGAGGACGCACCTACAGATTTCAATGACTGTGTTTCTAAGAATGAGCTTCATGCCGTTCTTGATGACAAGTTCAATGAGATCCTTCAACAAATCACCAATTTGGCCAAGAGGATTGAAGATGATGAACAACGACATCCTGAACCACGTCCTGAAGATGATGATGATGATCTCTCTGAGGAGGACGATGGCGACACGGAGGCTAAAGCCGAAGCTCAACAACGTGCTGAGGATGCACGTAACCGTAATCGGTTGAACTTTAACCGACGTAGTATGGGAGGTAACAACCAAGGTAATAATGATCCTTTCTCTAAAACCAAGTTTAAGATACCTCCTTTTTCTGGTTCTACTGATCCTGAAGCATATTTAGATTGGGAGATGGCTGTAGATCAAAAATTTAGCTCCCATCAAGTACCTGAAGAATATAGAGTTAGACTTGCTACTAGTGAGTTTACTAGTTTTGCTCTTTTCTGGTGGAATGATATTTGCAATAATGCTAATGCTAATGCTCAAATACCTCAAACCTAGACTGTACTTAAATGACGAATGAAATTGAGATTTGTTCCTCCATACTATCAGCGTGATCTATGATGAAAACTGCAACGTTTAAATCAAGGTAGAAAAACTGTTGAGGAATATTATCAGGAGCTTTTAATTGGTCTAGCACATAGTAACATACAAGAGGATGATATGGATAAGTGTTCTAGATTTTTGGAGGTTTGCGTCGTGAAATACATGATGTTCTTGACTATAAAGAATGGACTAGATTTTCCCAATTATATCATTATGCTATTAAAGCTGAAAGGGAAGTACAGGGACGACAACCTAGGCGATCCATGACTCCATCCGTGACTCCATCTCCATCCATTCCTTCATGTCCAACTGAGGTGAGTAAATTTTCTAATGTGCAGACACCACCAGCGCCTATAAAGAAGAGTTCTCCTATCACACCTCCTTCTAGTGGATCTGCTACACCTTCCTCTAGCAGCTCTTCTAAAGTTGTGTGCCACCGCTGCAAGGGCATGGGACATATTGCTAAAGAATGCCCCAGCAAACGCGCATATATTGCTACTGATGATGGTGGGTATGCTAGTGCTAGTGATGAAGAGAATGAATTTGCACTTGCAACTGATCTTTATGCAGATAAATTTGCGGATAGTGCTGACGATCCTGATGAGGTAATTGATAGTGTGGCATGCACTGCAGACTACAAATCAATCCTTGTTCAGCGTGTTTTAAGTACACAAGTTGAGCCAGTAGACAAGCTACAACGCCATAATTTGTTTCAAATGTTCCTCATTGTCAATAATTTCCATGTTCGTGCTATAATTGATGGAGGGAGCAGCAATAACTTGGTAAGTTCTGAGCTTGTCAAGACTCTTGGTTTATCTACACGTACTCTTCCACATTCATACCATGTTCAGTGGTTCAACAATAGTGGTAAGGCAAAGGTAACACAATCTGCTCATATGTATTTTTCTATCGAGTCATACCATGATTATGCTGATTTTAATATTGTGCCTATGCAAGCTTGTTCACTTTTGTTAGGCTGCCCTTGGCAATATGATAATAATGCTCTACATCATGGTAGGCAAAATAGATATACTTTTATGTTTAAAGGAAAGACCATTGCTTTACTTCCTTTAACGCCTGCTGAAATTGTGCAATATGAAAAGGAACTTGCTGAAAAGAAAAAGAAAGGCCTTGATAATGACTCTAGCAAACCAATAAATGAACCTTCAAGTAACATGAAAGAAGTTTTATTTGCTCTAAAATCTGTTCTTGCTGTTCATGATGAACCATATTATGCTCTAACTTGTACATCGCCTATATGTTCACTTGGTCCTACTCCTAGTGCTATGCCTTTTGTTGGTACTAACCTTTTGTAGGAGAAGGAGGATGAATTCCCAATAGGGAAGCCACCATGGCAGCCGCCTTTGCAAAGGATGGGGCGCCAAGATGAACATCTTCTTCTAGAACCATCGTTGCTGTCATCTAATGGAGGAGACGATCTACTTCAGTCGAGGTCGACTTCAATTCAAGGAAGGGAGGATGATGAGGACAACACTACTTCATCGCATACAAGCCAAGGAGAGGAGGAGGTCCAGCATGGGCGTCCAATTCATCTTTTTCATGGTGGAAGCCTAGTCCAACTCAAGTTCGAGTCCAGCTCGGGCTCCAGGACCAGTCTGCCTTAAACTGGTCACCTAGGACTCATCTAGACTCTGTTTTCGATGATCCACATATGGCTGGAAAGCTAATTTCATAAGGAAGGCAATCCAAGTGGTTTCACATCAAAAGACCTTCGGAGTCAATAGGAATCATTGAAACAAGTCAGAGTCTAGAATCTATTAGGGTGCTGTGACACCCTCTTTTGGTCCGTTGGACCGTGTATCGTGTTTGGGCCCATTAGGGGGCGCATCTAGGGGGGTGACGCCCAAGACTCTATAAATACCAGCTGTCGCTCTCCTTAGGGTTTGAGTTTTATTTAGTTCTTGATTTCCTCGTAAAACAGACATCGTTTTGCTGCAACTATCGCCGCCAAGGCCATTTGCTGTGAACTAGGGCCCTAGTTTTTGTTCTTGTTCGCCTATGGCGATTAGTCCTTTTGAATATAGACTTGAACTCCTTCTTATTTTCATAAGCCTCATATTTATTTGCAATTTTAGATTGCGTTCATCCCATTCTTGCTTTTGTTCTTGATTCGCTTGTAGGAAAGCCTTCTCGGCGAGGTCAATCGCGTTCGCGTAGTTGATAACCAACGGAGCAGTGGTGCAACGGTTGCAGGGGTCTAAATTAGTCTTGGTTCAAAGCCTAGATCATGAATGTCGAGTCTCCACCAATCGACGCTATCATACCTTTCGGAAGATCGGGCCTAGTCTACATCACTTACCAAGCCCTTTGACCTTGTATTTGCCATTATCACCAAATATAATACTATCATAACCATCATTGCCATTGGTATTGAATGAGTTGAACATTCTTGCATCACCGGTCATGTATTGAGTGCACCCACTATCAAGAACCCAATGCCTTCCTCCGACTTTGTAATTGACCTACAAAAGAAGATCAATTCCTTTTAGGTACCCAAACTTGCTTGGGTCCTTGAAGCTTAGTTACTAAGCTCTTTGGCACCCAAATGGCTTTCTTCTTTGAGCCCATCCATGGTGCACCAATGAACTTAGCCTTCACACCATTTGACCCTTAGTAATCACATAGAAAGAATCAAGCTTAATTGAGGATACATTGGCTTGTGGCTTCTTTTTCATGCACTTTTGCTCTACATGACCAACTTGCTTGCAACTAGTGTAAAACCAACCATTGTTCTTTACAAAACTAGTCTTGTGAGGAGCAAAGGCTGCCTTGCCTTTCTTGGAGGTATAGCCCAATCCCTCTTTGTAGAGAGAAGCTCTTTGGCTACCCAAGCACATAAGCAAGCGGTCCTCACCACCATAGGCTTTAGCTAAGGTGTGATTGAGCTCTTTTACCTCCTTCTTGAGTGTCTCATTCTCAACCATTAGTGATGCATCACAAGTGAAACCATCAATACTAGATGAGGTAGAAGTGGATGTGCTACAAGAAGGGTTAGTGGGAACAACAATGATAGGCTTATATGATGATTCTTCAATTATGTCACATGTTAAGCCTACTTCACATGTTACAACATGCTTCTTCTCATTTTGCTCATTAAGTAGAGAGGAATGAGCTTTTTCAAGCTTCTTGTGAACCTTGCAAAGCTCCTCATGGTCTTCCTTTAGACTCTCATGAGATGCATTGAGCTCATTAAAGGCTTGCTTAAGGGCTTTTAGTTCCTTACGCAAGCTTTTGCATTCCCTTATCTTAATGTCAAAATGTTCCTTAGCGTCATCTAATATGTTAAGTAGTTCATCTTTAGTAGGTTCATCATCATCACTATCACTTTTATTTTCATTTTCGTTATCATGGTCCTCATCATCGCACTCATCATCAGATTGTACCTTAGTGGCCTTAGCCATGAAGCATGATGGAGTGTCAAAGAGAGAAGGCTTCTCATTGATAGCAATGCTTGCAAGAGCCTTCTTGTTGGTGGTCTTGTCATCATCACTATCATCATCATCTTAACTTGAGGAAGCATCACTATCCAAGTGACCACATATGAACCACCCTTCTTCTTCTTGAAGGTCATCTTCTCCTTCTTCTCTTTCTTTTCCTTCTTGTCCTTCTTGCTCTTCTTGTCCTCATCATTATTGTCGCTATTATATGGGCATTGAACAATAAGATGATCCTTGCTTCCACACTTGAAGCACCTCCTTGACTCTTTTTTGTTCTTGGATGAAGACTTCTTTCTTCTATCACGGTAGCCTTTCTTCACCATGAACTTGCCAAATCTCTTGACAAAGAGAGAGTCATCTTCTCATCATCATCATCATCATCTTCCCATGAGCCATCATCTTCACTTGATGTATCTTGCTTGGCCTTCCCCTTAGATGATGTGGCTTTGAATGCCACACTCTTCTTATCATCCTTCTTCTCATCTTTCTTCTCCTTTTCTTCCTTCTCATCATCATCTCTATAAGTGTCATAGGTCATCACATCTCCCAACACTTGATTGGTGTCATGGTGTCCAAATCACTCCTCACTAGCAAGGTGACCAACATACCAAACCTTGTGGGTAAATATCTCAAGAACTTATGGGAGAAGTCCTTGTCCTTCACTTCTTCTCCAAGTGCTTTGAGATCATTGACAAGCACTTGAAGCCTATGGAACATCTCTAGCACACTTTCATCACTTTCATCATCCTTCATCTTAAAACTAACAAACTTCTCCTTGAGGATGTATGCCTTGGCACCCTTCACGGCTTGAGTTCCCTCAAATATTCTTCCAACTTCTTCCTAGCTTCATGAGCCATCTCAATGTTCTTGATTTGCTCAAATGTTCTCTCATCAATAGCATCATGAATGGCACTAAGAGCAATGCCATTATTTTGGAGAAGCACTTCTTCGGCCGTGGTGGGATTCTCTAGATCGGCTATCTCAATTTTGGTCTCCACCAACTTCCAAACTCTTCTATTGATTGACTTGATATATGATGTCATCTTAGCCTTCTAATAAGGATAGTTTGTGCCATCAAATTGGGGTGGCTTCTTGGTGTTGTTGACTTGAGCCATTTTAACACCAAAGGTTGTTAAGCCTCAAATCATGGTGACCACGGCTCTGATACCATTTGAAAGGTCCTAATGGCTAGAGGGGGTGAATAGCCTATAAAATTTCTACAACAACACTAAACAAAAAGGTTAGACAATTATGAGGCGAAGCAAATATTGTGCTAGCCTACTAAAATGCAACCCACCTACCACAATTCTAGTCCTTATGATCTCTAGGCACACAAAAGCTATGTCACTACACTAAGTGAACTCTCAATGACTAACTAAAGAGACTCACTAACCGCTAGATACGACACAAGCTAGCTCTCAAAACTAATTACACTATAGAGCTTAGCTACACTATGAATGTAAATACACAAGTGGTTGAGATGTTTATACCACCATGTAGAGAGGTGTGCCAATCACAAGATGAAGCCAATCAATTACAATAGAGTCTCGGTGACAAGAGGTGACATAATGAATTTTCACCGAGGTTCACTTGCTTGCCGGCAAGCTACTCCCCATTGTGGTGATACACTCACTTGGAGGTTCACGCACTAATTGGCATCACACGCCAAACCCACAATAGGGTGCCACACAACCAACACAAGGTGAGGATCACACAAGCCATAGCAATCCACTAGAGTACCTTTTGGCTCTCCATCGGGGAAAGGTCAAGAACCCCTCACAATCACCATGATCGGAGCTGGAGACAAGCACCTTCCTCCACTCAATGATCCTCGCTGCACCAAGCCATCTAGGTGGCAGCAAGCACCAAGAGTAACAAGCAAAATCCATAGCAAAACACGAATACCAAGTGCCTCTAGATGCAATCACTCAAGCAATACACTTAGATTCACTCCCAATTTCACAAAGATGATCAACCTATGATAGAGATGAATGGGAGGGCTTTGGCTAAGCTCACAAGGTTGCTATGTCAATACAAATAGCCAAGAGAGTGAGCTTGAGCTGGCCATAGGGCTTAAATAGAAGCCCCCAAGAAATAGAGCCATTGGGCTCTCACTTCAGCCCAACTTAGGGTGACCGAACGCACCGATTAGATCAATCGAACACACCAGCCCTAGTGTCCGGTCATCGATCGCCGTCCACGTGTCCCCTGAGTTTAACCTCATGTGTATGATTTTAACAGTCAACTTGCTTCCTCGCGTGTGTTAAAGAATGACTGAACTCACCAGCGAATGACCTAACTCGGTCGCGCTGTGTCATATCAGTTCAACACCACGCGCTTCCAACTAATGACCGGTCACACCGGTGCTCATGACTACACGGCGTCAGGTTGTTTCCAGAGAGGTTCTAGAGCACCCAAACAGTGATCGGACGCGTCCAATGCACCTCGATCGAATGCTGGTCAGTGTTCGGTGCAACACCCTAAGCCGTGCTACCATGGTTTCTACTGATCGGACTCACCAGGCCTATGTCTGGTCACTTCATGGCCTGAGTCCAGTCACTGTAAAATAGTGAACACTAACTCCTCCACTTAACCTACTTCTCCACCCTTGCTCAAATGTGCCAACCACCAAGTGTATCACCTTATGCATGTGTGTTAGCATATTTTAACAAGCATTTTCAAGGGTATTAGCACTTCACTAGATCTAAATGCATATGCAATGAGTTTGAACATCTAGTGGCACTTTGAAAACCACACTTTGATATGAGTTTCAACCCTCTTAATAGTACATCTATCGATCCTAAATGTGATCTCACTCGCTAAGTGTAACAGAACCGACCAATTATATAAGATTAAGTAAGGAAAATCTTCTGCCGAAGCAGATAATTCAGCAAACTTAAGCCTGTATAACCCGGTAGTCCATGAAACCATGAAGGATTTCAAACCAATCGACATACAAATGAAGATCATACAAGTTTAGCAAATACCGTCACATGTTACATAAAGTTTGCAATGACAGTAGGATACATCAGAGTTTGGAATATAAAGTTATTACAAACCAGGTTCAATCTGAAATAGCGGAAGCAAATAGTTTTGAAGTCACACATACACACTTTTAGTTCAGATACAGTGCTAGTAGGCAGTCATCTCCAACAAAAGCATCAGATGAGAGATACGGAGTGACCATTGCCCTTGGTCCTAGTTGTCAGCCATCACCGGGTACAGGCAGTTAATGCAATAGCCGTAGTACATTTGACCATCTACAACAACAATGGGAACAACGCCCTGAGTACAAGAAGGTACTCAGCTAGACTTATCCGTCTTAAACCAAAATAAAGCGACACCAAGGATTATGCAAGGCTTTCTTTAGTGGGCTAGCTAACTTGTTTGCGAAAAGAATAAGCTATCATAAAGAAACCATTTTAAATACTTTGCATCATCTTTATTATAACCTATCCATCTAGGTAAGCACCTGTACTATAGCAATCACTTGATTAGCCAATAACATCCCATTACCAATTTAGATTTAGCATATCCCATACCATCCAGATAACCATCATTGTTCCATAATAATTACTACGATGCCATAGCTCAAGTCAAGTGCTCACTATCCAGGAGCGATGGCGATTCGAATCGATTCCAAACCAGCTGGTGATTTATTCCTCACACAAACCATGCTTCCCTTGCTAGGGTAGCTTAGATCACCAAGGATACTATTCAGGTAGCCGCGGGACAATCTGGGGCTGCAGTACCCAGGGACCGCCCGACTGCTAGGAATCAGGGCACACCTGCCCTTGGGCTCACTCTTCGCGTCCCTGTCATACCCCCATCAGCACCAATACGTGCACCCGTGTAGATCCCGGCCCAAATAGTGTCACTAGCTTCACGGTCGAAAGGTACTTTATTCGGCGAGCTAAATGTGAGGCATGCGTTCAACATGACAAAAGGGACGAGCAACGATCGGTCCTTAATCGACACAGATGGAAACTAACAGCACCCCAGAACCCTGTCTAGTTGCCTCTAACTTTTTCTGTCTGGTCTCCAATTATCCATCACACATGGTTAATTTCAGGATATCATTCTTTCCATAGCTAAATTCTTCCAGTAACCACCTATAATGTAGGTGACCGGATATCACCGATCGCTACCGGTCTAAGCAAGGCTAAGCAGTTATTCAATCCTGACCTAACAGGGTAACAAGGTAGTAAGGTAGGCAAGGATAGTCATAAATGCATCAACGGTTTCAATCAACTCCTACCACTTAATGCAACAATATATAAACTCATATATATAGAAAGAATTGCTTTTATAAATTAGGAGACTTAGAATGCTCCGGGGCTTGCCTCGTTCGAACGAACTAGGTTGATGATCCATGCACTCGGGCAAGTCCTCTCCGGCTGCTCTTCCTTGAGCACCTCCTGTGCCTGGACTTCTTGTGGATCTGTCCCGGTCTGCTCTTCCTGAACTACTGCTAGCAACTCCTCCTGCGATCCTATATGATGCAGATGTATGAGTGCTAATGCATAGGTGCATCGAAGAGATGACATGTAATGATCATGATATATGAAATGTAGATGAACATGTTTAACTTTATTGGACATAGTAGAAGTAAAGCCCTTCTACAAGGTAGCCAACATCATCCAAGAACATGTACTACTATACCACTACTACAACCATGGTACTAACATGCCAAGTCACCACAGCAAGTTAAGGTGCTTCAAAGATACACCAAAGCAAACATTATTAACTAATCATGCATTAAAGAAGATTTGTTTCTTTCATTTTAAACTAGGAATACAATAGCAACATATATTTCTAGTGCTCATAAAAATCGAAGAAAATTACAGTAGCATAGTACTACTCTAAGTAGTCTACCATAAAATTTTCATTGCATTTAGATAAGTATAACAACCTACACAAAAATGACAAGCTATGGTGGATAATTGAGCATGAAAATACTTTGTACTACGAAAAGCGTCAAACAACAGATTTGGTATTTTTCCCATGATCTACATAGCATACAATCACTGTACAAAAAGTTTCACCAACATGTATTATTCATATTTTTAGCCCTAGCAATTTTACAAGAAATCAGCAATTAATACACATAACATACCTAGCCATATTTTTCCACATAACATGCATGACATATATTTTTCACAGAAAGTACATCTCAAGAATAGATAAACCAAATTGGACTCATATTTTTCTGATACATATAGGATTTACTAAACATTTCACAAGATATCAGCAATATCAAGAATTAAATAAAGCTCTACATTAAAGTATCTCAAAAATGACATGCAATATTTTTATCATATAGATCTGGTGACAAGGAACACAACAAAATTTGTTTCATCTATTTTGGAGCAATATAACTTGAGCTAGACATTTTACAAGCTTTTTAATCAATTTTTGAAATCATTTTCTTTAAAACTGAAATTCCACCGAACCCTAATCTGCTAGGTGCACCCGGTGCAGTGCACCTAGAGGTGCTGCCACGCGGGACCCATGGTCAAGCCAGGCCCATGTGTCAGCCAGAGCCGAGGCAGGGGCCGCCGTTGACCGGCCGGCTTTCACCGCTGGTGAGGTCACCACCAGCGGCTTCACGCTATGAGGCGGACCCGATGCGTCAAGAGCGGGCACTGGAGGAGCTCGGAAGTGAGCTCGCTGGCACGCATGGCGGTGCGGCGGCGCGGCATGCCCACGTGCAGGCACTTCCCAGCCACAGCAAGGCACGGGGAGGCGCGCACGAGGTTCGCAAGGGCAAGGCGGTGCTAACGCGCGTGAAATCGGAAGAAGAAAGGGAGCGAAAAGGGGAGGTCCACAGAGCCGTGCTGCTCCGGTGAGAACGGCCGTGCTCCGACGAGCAATAGCGGCCGGCTCAAGCCTTACCATGTCAAAAGGAGACGAGCAAAAGCTACGCGATGCCAGGGTGAAGGCGTGGCGAAGACGTAGCGAGCTCCGGTGGTTGGGTGTGGCTGGGATGGCTACTCCGGCGAGGCAGCACGGCGGTGGCGGAGCGAGGGTGCTATGGCTGCTGCTTTCTGAGCGAGAGAGCCAATGAGATGGAGGAGGGGGAGGTAGGATGGAGTGGGGTGCGCGTGGTCGGACAGCCTTGAAGCAGCGCGGCCAGTCGGAACGGCACAGGCCGGTGGTGCTGCGCGGCGTGCGCTCTCTAGTGCCGGTTGGGAGTGGGCGCGGTGAACGGGCGAGGCGCGGCGTAGAGGCAGGCCAGGTGAGGTGTGGGGCAGGCCAGGCCGGCTTCGCGAACTGGGCCAAAAGCGAGGCGTGAGGCCCACTAAGGTGAAATGCGATTTTTCAAATTATTTTCTATTCCTATTTCATTCAATGCAAAATTTGAGCAATTTCAAAGCAGTTTCAAACTTTGGCCCAAAAATAAAAGTTGCTCAAAAATTTATTCTCTACAACTTTGCTTTTAGGACCAAAGTCAAATTCCAAATAGATTTTGAATTACAAAATTAAAATCAATATTAATTTGAAACCCTAATTTTGAAGAATTGTTTTTGAAAGCAAAATTTCGCCAAAATTTAAATATAAACTTTGCTCCAAATTGTATCCTAAATATTTATAAGCTATCTTAGTGATCAAACCAAGAAATCATATCACCCAAACATGAGCATGGCATTTCAAATAGTTTAAACATGATGAATTTCAATTTAATTTCAGCACCACATGAAATGACACTTCCTTTCTTTAGAATGGAATGCATAGATGCTGCTTATGCATAATGAAATGATGATTATGCTCATGAGATGGAATGTTAATGTATGCTTAACACCGAGGTGTTACAGCCCTCCCCACTTATAAGAATCTTGTCCCAAGATTTTGAGTTACGAACCATTTGTTATAAAAATCCTTATAAGCGTTTTGTAGATATTCTCCTGTTTCCCACGTCGCATCACCATCATCGTGATGACTCCACTGTATCTTATATGTTCTCACCACTTTATTCCAAGTGACTCGGTCCTTAGTGTCCAAAACTCGAACCGGTTGCTCATGGTATTCCAAGTCTGATTTGAGCTGAATGCTCTGAGGTTCTATTCTCTCTTCCAGAACACGCAAGCACTTCTTCAACTGCGATACATGGAAGACTGGGAAGATCGAACCCATCGCTTCTGGTAACTATAACTTATAAGCCATGGGACCCTTCTTCTCTATGATCTTGTATGGTCCTACAAATCTAGGAGTAAGTTTTCTCTTTATTCCAAACCATTGTACTTTCTTCATTGGAGTAACCTTCAGATAAACATAGTCACCTACCGCAAACTCAAGCGGTCTCCTTCTCTTATCGGCATAACTCTTCTAGCGTGACTGTGCTGCTTTCATGTTTTGTTGGATAATACGGACCTTTTTCTTAGCCTCATCAACAAAATCGATTCCGTAAAACCTTCTTTCTCCAGGCTCAACCCAATTCAATGGTGTCCTACATTTCCTGCCATACAATGCTTCAAATGGAGCCATCTTGATACTCTCTTAGTAGTTGTTGTTGTAAGCGAACTCTGCCAAAGGTAACCATGATTCCCATGAACCTTTAGACGATAACACACAAGCTCTAAGCATATCTTCAAGAACAGCATTAACTCGCTCTATCTACCCATCTGTCTGTGGGTGGTAAGCTATACTCCGAATCAAGCTAGTACCCAAACCTTTATGAAGATGCTCCAAAAAATGAGTGGTAAACTATGACCCACGGTCAGACACGATAGTCTTTGGTATACCATGTAATTGGACAATCTCTGCAATGTACTTCTCAGCATACTAAGGTGGTCGAAATGTTGTTTTGACTGGTAAAAAGTGAGCTGATTTGGTAAGTCGATCTACAATTACCCAAATCAAATCATTCCCCTTTTGTGTGGTGGGGAAACCGGTGATAAAATCCATACTTATATCATCCCATTTCCAATCTGGTACTGACAAAGGTTGCAACATTCCTACGGGTCTCATGTGAAGAGCTTTCACTCTACAACACATGTCGCAACGAGCAACATACGCTGCAATCTCCTTCTTCATCTTCGTCCACCAATAACATGGTCTCAATTCTTGGTACATTTTGTTACTTCCAGGATGGATAGATAGCTTAGAGTGATGAGCTTCATCCATCAATTTGTTCTTGAGCTCTCGATCTTTAGGTACAACCAGACGGTCCTTAAACCATAACACTCCTTGTTCATCCACTCTAAAGTGCTTGGTCGGTTCTTTCTTCATTTTCTCCTTGATATGGAATATTCCCTTATCTGCTTTCTGACCCTCCATGATCTTACTCTCCAAGGTACAACTGACCTGGATATTATGCAATATAGCAGGATGCAACAAATTGAACCCATCTTCAAACAATGGTTGCACAACAAGAGAATGTGACTTCCTACTTAAGGCATCTGCCACAACATTTGCCTTTCCCAGATGATAGTGCACATTCAGATTATAATCCTTTATTAGCTCTAACTATCTTCTTTGTTGCATATTCAACTCAGACTAAGTAAATATGTACTTGAGACTCTTATGATCTGTAAAGATATTGCACACATTCCCAAGCAAGTAGTGTCTCCAAATCTTTAGAGCATGCACAACAGCCGCAAGCTCTAAATCATGCGTAGGATAGTTAACCTCATGCTTCCTCAACTGATGTGAGGCATAAGCAATGACCCTTCCATCTTGCATTAGAACACATCCTAAACCATTCTTTGATGCATCGCAAAACACATCAAATGGCTTCTCTATATCCGGTTGCGCCAGAACATGAGCAGTGGTTAGCAAATTCCGCAAGGTGTAGAAAGCTGCCTCACACTCCTCTGTCCAAATGAACTTATGATCCTTTTGTAGCAAACTTGTCATTGGCTTGGCAATCTTCGAGAAGTCCGGTATAAAACGACGATGGTAACCGGCTAATCCAAGAAAACTCCGAACCTCATGAACTATGCTTGGTGCCTTCTGGTCCATAACCTCTTGTACCTTACTAGGATCTACTGAGATTCCATTCTCAGATAGCACATGACCGAGAAAAGGAATTGTCTTCAGCCAGAACTCACATTTACTAAACTTAGCATACAGCTAGTGATCTCTGAGTCTAGTCAAGACAATTCTTAGATGCTCTTCATGATCCTGTTCGTTCTCTGAGTATACTAGAATGTCATCAATGAACACAATCACGAACTTATCCAACTCCGGCATAAAGACCAAATTCATCAGATACATAAAGTATGCAGGAGCATTTGTCAAACCAAAGGACATGACAAGATACTCGTACAAACCATATCTAGTGGAGAACGCGGTTTTGGGTATATCTTGTGGTCTAATCTTGATTTGATGGTACCCTGATCTCAAATCTATTTTGGAGAACACCTTGGCTTTAGACAATTGATTAAACAAGATATCAATCTAAGGTAGAGGATACTTGTTTTTAATTGTCACCGCATTCAGTGGTCGGTAGTCCACGCACATCCATAAGGAGTTATCCTTCTTCTTCTTCTTCACGAACAGTGTGGGACATCCCCACTCCGATGAACTTGGACGAATTAAACCCTTAGTCAATAGATCTTGGAGTTGTTTCTTCAACTCGGCTAATTCATTTAGAGGCATCCGATAAGGCCTTCTTGAGATTGGTGGTGTTCTAGGGATTAACTCAATGGCAAACTCAACATCTCTGTCCAGTGGAAGACCGGGTAACTCATCTAGAAACACGTCCGGAAACTCACACACTACTGGAATCTTGGCTAGAAGAGTAGTTTGGACTGCACAAGTTGTACTGGTCAGATCTATTCTCTGAGGTAAGGTTACTTGAAATGTACCTTCTCCAATAGGTTCTTTGAGAGAAATGCTTCTTCCTCCAACATCAATTACTACTCCCATCTTAGTCATCCAGTTCATTCCTATAATCACATCCAGAACTAGCCCTCGCATAACTATCAAGTTAAGCTTATACTGCCTATTTGCTATACTCAGGGTTATCCCTCGGATTATCTGATTAGTTAATAGATCAGCCCTAGCTGAACTGATCTGATAAGCATATTCCAATTCAACTATCTTTTGCTCATACTTTCTTGCAAATGCTTGACTTATGAATGAATGCGATAATCCAGAATCAAACAAAACGACTGCAGGATGATTGTTGATAGAAAACATACCAGCTGTCATGGGATCTCCTTCTAGGATGTCATCAATGGTGGTGTGGTGCACACGAGCTTAGTACTGATTCTGCTGCCTCTTGGGATATGGGCAAAACTTCGCAAAGTGCCTAGTTTGATTGTAGTTGAAACACGATCCTCTTACTTGAGTAGCAGCTCCAGATGAACTGCCTTGTCTAGTCTTGGCTTGTGGCACCGCCATCTTGAATGGCTTCTGGTTCCTTTGAGGTTGCTGGGCATTCTGATTCCTCCGCTGGGGTGGCGTAAACCTTGCACCAGGGGCAGGCGGACGATACGTAGAACGATTTGCCATTGGGGCCCTTAGCTGGGATGGACCTAACTCAAAAGCTCTCTTGCGAGTCTTGGATGTAGCATATACATTATTGTTCTTTTCTTGCTTTAAGCAGTCACTAACAAAGTCATTGAAACCAGTTCTTGTGTTAGTACCCACGTGCTTCATCATCTTGGGATTCAGACCTCTCTTAAAACTAGCGATCTTTTTGGCATCGGTATTCACCATGTTAGAGGCATAGCGACTTAGATTATTGAATGCATGTAGATACTGGGTCACCGTCTTGGTGCCTTGGTTCAGTGCTAGAAATTCTCCAAACTTCATTTCGGTCAAACCCGGTGGAATGTAAACTCCACGAAAAGCCACCGTGAACTCCCTCCAAGTAATGTGGGCATTGGGGGGGGGGGGGAAGTGGTGCGGTGGTACTTCCACCACATTCCTGTAGGGCCTTGTAGCTGATGAGCTGCATACTCAGTTTTTAACACTTCTGTCATCCTTAGAACATGAAACTTATCTTCCATGGTGTTTATCCACTCTTCCACATCCAATGGCTCTGCCGCTTCCTTGAAAATTGGTGGTCTGGTGTCCATAAAGTCCTTGAAACTACTATACTAATTCGCTTCATGTCCACCTAGGTTTAACCCACGGCGGGTGTTGTCAGCAATATGGCGCAATGCAGCTTCCATGTTCTATTGCATGCCCTCCATGTTGCGCTGACTTCCAAGGAACTATGCGAAGAACTATTTCGCTGTGTACGGTGGAGGAGGCGGTGGTGGTGGTGGATCACGGTTCTCATTTCTAGTGGTACTGCCACCTGCCTCAGTCGCATCATACACAGTACGACGAGTGTTCGACATCTGCATATTTCAGCAACAGTAATTATTAGGCGATGTTGTAGAAATTGCAGGTGAATGAAAAATTATGCCGTACTGAATTCACTGGAGAAAAATAAATTCATACAATAAGACAGGGGCACAATAAGTCATTCCAATTAACACAATATTACTAATTTGATTACTTAAGCGCACACATCACATCCATTACAACCAAATTGCTAGCTTACATACACTAGACTTTTGACGTTCAGATATCGCCACAAACACATCCAAGTTTTCCAACATTACATCAAGGTCTTAGTCTTTCTACTCATGAGTACATGCCAGACATGTCAACCATGCAAAAGGTCATCGCAAACGAAACCCTAGTAGCTAGTGCAACAACTACTAGTCTACTCATCGTGGTCGCTGTCTAGGTCGGAGATGTCGACATCATCACTATCTACATCATCGTCGTCATCATCAGCTGGTGCCTCAAGCTCTTCGGGATCCTTGTCCTCATCTAGATCCATCTCTATGGCTCCAGGCGGAACGTAAGGGTGGAGCTAGTTATTTAGCTGATGAACCTCCTCACGTAGGTTGTCGTTGTACTCTTCTGCATTGGCCAGCTGCTGCTCTAGCTCAACCTATCGAGCTCTTAGAACATCTTCTGCGGACCAGGCTTCATTCCTCTAGTGGAGCACATGGATCAACATGTGCTCAGCATTCCTGTTGGTGGTGGTTAGACGCTTGACCTACTCTCTCAGTGCATGCATGTCTCTCTCATAGGCTCTAGTCCTCTAGGTCGCCTGATCCCTCTAACGAGTCAACTGAGCCATCTCTGCACTGAGCCTCTCAATCTCGGCATCGTGATCCCTCTGAAGCTGACGTCGGTCATCGTGGGCATGACCAAGAGCACTAGACACACGTCTAAGGCTACCTTCTACTCCATCAAAAGCCTTCATCACTATGAACATGGCGCTCATGGCAGGGTTATCACTGTTCTATCCTTCTGCTGCACCAATCTCTAGAGATCTTCCTCTTGCTTGCTGCCATGAGTCAGTGGAGGGGTTGCCCCTCAGAAAGACTCCAACTAAAGCGACTACCAACTCCTAAGGAAAACAATCCATGATATCCCTTAGTATCCCAAAGGCTGCCCTGTTAGCTACTTCTTCATCAGTCCTGCCAGTTGACTCATAACGCCAACTAGTCCACTCAGAATTGTCACCTCGGGGACGAACAATGGCCTCCACAATAACCAAGAGACCTTCTCCCAACTGCTCATTTGTCTAGAAGTAGCGGGGCTCCATTCCATCAGGATAGCCTACATAGCTGAGCACTCTCCACAAGAGTGTAGGCATCCCAAACTCTCCAAGAAACATGTGGCGCTGATGGGTACATGGAGCAAGCTGATGGCGGGGAGCTCTGCCTTTGGTGGACTTGCGAGCGGTCTGCTTTGTGCGTGCCATCTATAGCAAATTTGTTTTATTACTCATGTGAGAACAAGGTTAAGTTGTCATTTTTATCAAAATGAGGTAATCAACTTATAAGGGGAGGAACAATGCCATGAATGATTTGTAACAACATGATGCATGCACGTTCCGTACGTTCTCACAAACTTAGGAAAAATAACAATTGCTAGCGGCATGGACGGTGGCATACAATGGTCTCTGATAAACGTAGCTAATACGTACTACACGACAGCGCTGTTATGCACCTGCAAAAGATTCACTTCAGCCCAAACCCTGACAGTATGAAAAATATGCACGAAAATAGTAAAGTAATCTACTCATCCTACACGCATCCCTAGATATACGTACAACGGTAGCAACTACCCGAACCATCGTCCTATCGATGGCATCGTCACCACAGGATGGAATTTCCCCACACATTGGATACCTTCATACAAACATGCGTATGGCATGTAAATAATCCAGCATCATATAAGCACTTCCCTAGATCGGCAGTGTATCCGATCATGCTCTCACAACTCTCACTTACCGAGGCGTAGAGGCAATGGATCCATACATTACCACTCAAGTGAATGGCACTCATACAATAGCACGCCGTATGAGCAACGAAATAGAAATATGATGCAAAGACCCCTAAGTCAGTACTTAAATAAGCCACCTAGAGTCCTTAACTGGGCATAAAGGATATGACCACTGGCACACTCTTAAGTTTTTAATTAGAGGTTAAAACACCTATATACTATAGTTTGCAATTAGTTTTGTAACACAAAATCCTTTTGTTTTAAATACACGCATGAACAGTAACCTGCTAAACCTTGCTCTGATGCCAGCTGTAACAGAACCGACCAATTATACGAGATTAAGTAAGGAAAATCTTCCGTCGAAGCAAATAATTTAGCAAACTTAAGCCCGTATAACCCAGTAGTCCATGAAACCACGAAGGATTTCAAACCAATCGACATACAAACCAAGATCGTACAAGTTTAGCAAATACTGTCACATGTTACATAAAGTTCGCAATGACAGTAGGATATATCAGAGTTTAGAATATAAAGTTATTACAAACCAGGTTCAATCTGAAATAGCGGAAGTGTGGGGGTATTAACCCCTATACCCTTACGGCTAAGCTTGGGCTGGCCCGGATCGATGGGTTCGGTCCACCTGAAAGACGACGTGCGGCCCGGTTAACCTGATCGGAGTCCCGCACAAGGAATCAAGACGGATTTGGCGACCAAGCAGGATCCTGGTCGGTTAGAATAGGAATCCTTATCCGGCCACATATGGCAATTGTAACTGACTAGGATTAGTTTCCAGATCTGTAACCCTGCCTCCCAGACTATATAAGGCGAGCAGGGGACCCCTCTAAAAAACATCTCTCATTGACATACAGCAATACAAATCAGACGTAGGACGTAGGTATTACGCCTTCTTGGCGGCCGAACCTGGATAAAACCTCGTGTCTGTCTTGCGTCACCGTCTTGTTTGGGGCTTGCGCATCTGTCTGCCGATAATCTAATACCTTGGGCATACCCCTAGGTAGACTGTCGACCATATTTCGTCGACAGTGGCACGCCAGGTAGGGGGTGTGCGTACTGCTCTCCAAGCAAACAAGATGGTCATCATCTCTGGCTCCGTGGCTACGCCCAACGGCCCCACGTTCACCGTCGGCCAGATCACCTGGACCACCGGCTCCGACGACTCCATCGCCATGACCACGGAGGAGGCATGGATTCAACCTGCGCCGATGACTACTTCACCTGCATCGGCTACAGCTCTGACCACGGTGAACATGGCTCCGACCACGGTGAACACGGCTCCAACCACAACGGATACGGCTCCAACCATGATGGACCTGGCTCCGACCATGGGACATCTGGCTCCGACCACACCTATAGCCACGCTGACAACCCGTCGTCCGCTTCCCCGCTACAGAGGAAAGCAGATCGACAACACCGACCTGCTCGACTCCGTTGATCGGGTCGGCATCCAACTCGCTGAAACCCTAGCTCTAGTAAGTACGATTCAAAGCCAACCTAACGAGCAGGTAACAGCTCCCCACAACAGATCTATCCGACCAGCTCGGACCAGTCGTCCTGCGCGACTTGGAACAGATCTTGTGGTCATATCAACTCCTGAGGGGCGTTTCGCTCGTCGCCAGCCAGCCATCGCGACGGGTCTCCGACTCTATGAGTACAAAGTCTCGATGGAGAACCACCAGGTCTAGCCCTACGGCCTGCAAAACGCTGCCTCCAGCTACGCGTACAACCTGCGACGCCGCTCGGATCTGTGCCCTATACACCGATCTCAGCCGAAGCCATGCAACATCGTCAACATGGTCTGGATTGAAGATTATCAAGAAGGATCCATCCACACAGTCCGAGAGGGTGACTCCAGCTCCTCATCCGGCATCGCATCCAACGCATCTGTCCACACCGAGCTTCAGCGTCACAAAGATGAAGGCGTCAAATACGATCTGGATCTACTAGACTATGCCCTGGGTTTCCCCCATTTTCCGTCTTTCCCGCCAAGACGAGGGGATTTGATCCATGTTGTCAGCAACGACGAGCCGCCAGCAGTTGGCGAAACAGAACAAGAAAAGACTGCACGCGAAGCACGCAATATTAACCGGTTTAATCGTCGGCAAATCGAAGCTGAAGCAGACCAGGAGGCACGACGCATAAGGGTCCAACCACGTGACCTCAACAATGCTTTCGATAGGGTGGGGGACAAACAAGTCTTCAAGACCCCAAGCACCAACGTAGCCGTCGCCATGGCGACAATGCAGCGGCTGCCCAACACTCCCGAGACCCAAGCAATCCGTGATGACATACAAGCTTATCTGATGGCTGCTATGGCTCAGACCACAGAGATGAATCAAGCCCGGGCTCCATCCGTTTATGTCGAATCAAGCCACAGCCGCCAATACTCAAGTCGCTCACAGTCACTCAACCAACGTGGCTCGCACAATAACGACCCATCGGACAACCGTCAAGGCGGAAACAGTGGTCATGATGGTGGTCGGGACGACAACCGCCGCCGGGAGGATAACCACCATGACGTTCGAGGCGACAACCGCCGAGATAACCGCGACAATCGCCGTGATAACCACGGTCGCAGGGCTAATCCAGATGGCAATCGAGATTGCCGCGATGGCAATAACGATCTCCGCCATTACCTCGTCGGACGTGATCTGCGCGCTCGCATCAACCAGAGAGCCAACGATCGTGCATCCCATGAAAGTTATCGCCGTATGGAATATGACACTGCCCACGGCCCGCCGGGTTTGAAGCAGTTCACTCCACACCTTCGCCAAGTCATATGGCCCAAGAATTTCAAACTCGAGAAACTTCAGAAGTACGACGGCAAGGAAAACCCCGAATTATGGGTCATGCTCTACGAAACTGCGTGCCGCTCAGCCATGGCTGACGAGCACGTCATGTCTAACTACTTCCCAGTCGCTGTTGGTCATGCAGGTCACCAATGGCTGGTTAGCTTGCCAGCGAACTATTTTGACTCTTGGCAGGAGCTCAGGTAGGCCTTCATCGACAATTTCATCGCTACTTGTGAGCAACCCGGCAACAAGTACAATCTGCAATGGATCCGAGATCGGAAGGATGAACCACTACGCAAGTATGTTCGGCTTTTCTCGGAGATGCGCATCAAGGTCCCATCAATCTCCGACAACGAAGCAATCGAGGCTTTCGTCACCGGCCTCCGCTTCCACGACGCATTAAGAGACAAGCTCCTCCGGAAGAGACCCGAATTAGTCACAGTGCTTTTGGCCACCGCTAAGAAATACGCGAACGCTGACGACGCTAAAAAGATAATCGTTGAAGAAGCAGCAAGGGTTCCACGCTCCGACCACCCCCCACACCGCGACGATTACCGCGGCAATCGTGGCCAAAACGACAATTTTGACCGCCGCAACCAGCGCAACGACTCCCGCGACCACCGTGATCAACGTAATTAGCGGCGCAACCGCCGTGACGATTACAGGAGCAAGCGCGCTCGGGAAGACGACGGTGAGGTCAATACCGTGAAAAAGGGCAGCGGACGTCGTAACCATGAGGACGACTACGCCAAAGCATTGAAGGGGCCCTGCCAGCTCCATCCTAAGTCAAACCACACCATGGAGAATTGCCGCGTCCTCAAGACTATCTACACGCGTCAACAGGCTCCGGATACGTTCGACAAGCCTAACGATGCGGGGGAACAGCGCAACGAGGACAACGACGACGACGATGCAGACCCTCATCATAAATACGTCAAGCCAACTGATCGCGTGCACACAATCATCGGCGGCAAGGTGTCCATTGAGACCAAACGAGAACGCAAGCTGCTCGCCCGCGCTTGCTTGAACGTGGCAAACACCGACAACCTTCTCACCGATCCGCGGCTTCCTCCGTGGTCTCACCGTGAAATCTACTTCAGCAGGAAGGACCAATGGGCCGCCATACCCGAGCCAGGGCGTTTTCCCCTGGTCCTCGATCCTTGTATCAACAAGGTTCAATTCGATAGGGTACTGATCGACGGCGGCAGCTCCATTGATATACTGTTCAAGAACAGCCTGCCCGCTCTGAAAATAGCCCAGGCGGACCTGAAGCCATACGAGGCATACTTCTGGGGCGTTCTCCCCGGACAGAGCTCCACACCTCTCGGGCAGATCACGCTACCTGTGCAATTTGGGACTCCGAACCACTTCCGCACCGACTACGTGGAGATCCCAGAGCTTGAGGCTCCGCGCAAGAACATCAGGTCCAAGGAGCACAAGACGATCCAGCTGGTCGAGGGCGATCCCAGCAAAACGGCCCTCATCGGGGCCGACCTGGATCCCAAATAGGAAGACGCGCTCGTTAGGTTCTTGAGGGGCAACGTGGATGTGTTTGCATGGAAACCTTCCGACATGCCCGATGTACCTCGGAACTTGATTGAGCACTCCTTAAATGTCAACAGCAAGGCCAAACCAATCAAGCAGAAGCTACGACGGTTCGCTCACGACAAAAAGGAGGCGATTAGGGTAGAAGTTACACGGCTTTTGGCAGCCGGATTTATCAAAGAAGTGTATCATCCGGAATGGTTAGCTAACCTGGTTCTTGTACGCAAAAAGAATAATGAATGGAGAATGTGCGTTGATTACACTGATCTCAACAAACACTGCCCTAAGGACCCCTTCGGCTTACCTCGCATAGACGAGGTCGTAGATTCAACCGCCAGTTGCGAGCTGCTTTCCTTTCTCGATTGCTACTCTGGTTATCACCGGATCGCTCTCAAAAAGGACGACCAGATCAAGACATCTTTCATCACGCCTTTCGGTGCCTACTGCTACACGACTATGTCGTTCGGGCTCAAAAACACCGGGGCTACCTACCAACGTGCTATACAGGCCTGCCTCAACGACGAGATAAAAGACGGCCCCGTCGAGGCTTATGTTGACGATATAGTTGTCAAAACCAAGGAAGCACATACCCTTGTTGACAATCTAGAACGCACCTTCGCAGCCCTTAATACGTTCCAATGGAAATTAAACCCAAAGAAGTGCATCTTTGGTATCCCTTCTGGCATATTGCTCGGCAACGTCGTCAGTTACGACGGCATACGCCCTAACCTGGAGAAAGTCAAAGCTGTCTTAGACATGAAGCCCCCAAAAAAGGTGAAGGATGTCCAGAAGCTTACCGGCTGCATGGCTGCTCTAAGCCGTTTCATATCAAGATTAGGAGAAAAAGGACTACCGTTCTTCAAACTGCTCAAAGCGTCCGAGAAGTTTGAGTGGTTGGAGGAAGCAGACGCTGCCTTCACGCAGCTAAAACAATACCTCACATCACCTCCGGTACTTACTGCTCCCAGAGAAGACGAAACTCTCCTACTTTACATTGCGGCAACCGATCGGGTGGTTTCCACTACAATGGTGGTCGAGCGCGACGAGCCGGGCCACGCCTACAAGGTACAGCGGCCAATTTATTTCATTAGTGAGGTACTCAACGAATCCAAGACCAGGTACCCATAGATTCAGAAACTGCTCTACGCCATACTGATAACATCCCGAAAGTTGAGACATTACTTCGACGGATATCGTGTGGTGGTCATGACCGAGTATCCTTTGGGGGACATCATTCGCAATATGGATGCGAACGGGCGCATCGTCAAATGGGCAATGGAGCTATGCCCCTTTTCCTTGGAATTTGCAAGCCGTACTACAATCAAGTCTCAGGCACTCGTCGATTTCATCGTCGAGTGGACAGACTTAAGCACGCCTGCCTCTCCGGGATCCGACGAATATTGGACGATGTACTTCGACGGTTCTCTCAACATTGATGGTGCGGGAGCAGGAGTTCTTTTTGTGTCACCATCCAAGGAGCAGCTCCGGTACGTCCTCAGGATTTATTTCCCTGCATCTAATAATGCCGCTGAGTATGAAGCATGCCTGCATGGTCTACGAATTGCGGTTGAGCTTGGAGTTAAACGTCTCTATGTCTACGGAGATTCGGCTCTAGTCATCAACCAACTCAACAAGGACTGGGACACGACCAGTGAAAAGATGGACGCATATTGCAAATCGATAAGAAAGCAGGAAGGCAGGTTCTATGGCATCGAGTACATACACGTGGTCCGGGACAAGAACCAGGCAGCGGATGCGTTGTCAAAGTTAGGATCATCCCAAGCCAAAATCCCACATGGCGTATTCGTCCAAGACCTGCTCACGCCTTCCATTGAAGACGAAGATTCAACGACCGACAAAGTTTCAGACCAGCAATTAGTGGCTACGGTTCCGGCGCCGAGCACAACCGAGCCGCTTCCGACCACTCATGAGCCGGATTGGAGAACACCTTTCATCAAGTACTTAACAGATGGTAGCGGTTATATCGATCGAACAGAAAATGAGCGCCTGATGCGTCGTAGTAAGCAGTATCTGCTCGTCAATGGCAAGTTATGGCGCAAAAACGCTAAGGAGGAAATCTTGATGAAGTGCATAACCCAGGAGGAAGGCGAGCATCTCCTAGACCAAATCCACTCTGGCTCCTGCGGCAACCACGTGGCCTCAAGAACACTAGTCGGTAAGGCTTTCCGAGCAGGGTTCTATTGGCCGTCAGCAGTGGCCGACGCAGAGAAGCTAGTCCACCACTGTGAGGGTTGTCAGTTCTTCTCCAAGAGAATCCATGTACCAGCACATGAGATCCAGATGATTCTAGCCTCTTGGCCCTTCGCATGCTGGGGACTGGACATGATCGGGCCTTTCAAACCAGCTCCTGGGAAATTTACATGCGTCTTCGTGCTAATTGATAAGTTTTCTAAGTGGATAGAATACATGCCTCTGGTACAGGCATCCTCAGAGAAAGCTGTCACATTCCTCGACTAGGTCATCCACCATTTCGGCATGCCCAACAACATCATTACTGATCTGGGTACTCAGTTCACCGGGAACGCTTTTTGGGACTTCTGCGATGAAAGGAGCATAGTTGTAAAATACGTCTCGGTGGCGCACCCTAGAGCTAATGGACAAGTCGAGCGGGCTAATGGCATGATCTTGGACGCATTGAAGAAGAGGATGTACAGAGAAAATGATAAAGCTCCTGGAAGATGGCTCAAGGAGTTACCAGCCATGGTCTGGGGCCTCCGAACTCAGCCCAGTCGTAACACCGGCGTCTCACCATACTTTATGGTTTACGGCGCTGAGGCAGTCCTCCCACCAGATATAGCTTTCAGATCAGCATGGGTAGAGAACTTCGATGAAGGCAAGGTCAATGAAGTACGGGAGCTAGAAGTCAACAGCGCAGAGGAGAAAAGGCTTGATTCTTGCGTACGCACGGCCAAATACCTTGCTGTTTTGCGCAGGTACTACAACAAGAACGTTAAAGAGCGTTTCTTCGTGGTCGGGGACTTAGTCCTGAAGTGGAAGACGAACCAGGCTGGTGTCCACAAACTCGCAACCCCATGGGAGGGACCCTTCATGATCAAGGAAGTCACACATCCAACGTCTTACAGGTTAGCTCATCTGGACGGCATGGATGTACCAAACTCATGGCACATCGACAAGCTTAGACGTTTCTATGCTTAACTACTGAGATATGTACTCTACTTGTATTTTCGATTTACTTTACTAAAGCAACTATGATTTCTCTGACCACTCTAATGTGTCACTCCGAATTTTATGGTTATTCTAACTTAAGCCAGTACAAGCCGACCACCACTCCTTCTACGGTTTTCAGAGCAGGCCCTATCCCCGGTTCCTCCCAACACGTGCACGAGATCCGCTCTCTACGTTGCGGGTGATCGGCAGGTCCCCCCTGGTTTGACTTGTCTATGTCCACGTGTGCACAGGTCATAAGTACCTCACACTCCGACCACATGCTAGACTAGGGCCGCACAAACTTTTCAGGATGACATGTCGAGCAAAACGGTACAACTAAATAGAACGTTAACACGTTCCCACTTAGTTACACCAACAAAAAAAATTCAAGCTAAAGTGCGTTTTGTATAAAACAAACAAGCTTATAATGATATACAGTTACGTTATTACAAGCTTGCCTGAAGAGGCTCAAGTTTACAATAACACAACTATGTCCTCCTTCTACAGCTCTAAGCCTATTACATTGGCTGGTCGGGGCGCATGGCATTTACTGCTCGCCGCCTCTGATACCCTACTCGAGTCTCGGGGACTCTTGAGCTACTCAAACTGAAGGGGATGGCCCCGCCGGTGCCTGGCTGGTCGAGACCACAGGCTTCGTTGGTTGGCTTGCAGCTAATGGCATTTCCAGCTGGCTTGTCGATGGCATACCCTGCACAGGTGCTGTCCCACCTTCGCACAGGTTAATATCGCCAATTATCTTTGACGACAAGTCCAGCTAGGCCGTCCGAAGCTCTTCGGCCTTGTCTGGGTCTATCTCCTTCGGGTACCCAGCCTCCAAGCGTTTGAGATCGATCAGGGGGTAGTGAGCACGCACCATGCTTAGCACATGGGCACCCGTGTACTCACCCGCCTCCTTCACGAATTCTTGGAACCATCCCCATGCTTTCTTGCATCTCTCGACCAGTCTGAGCTAGGGCGTCCTTAGCTCTTCCTCTATGAGCGCCGGGTCGATAAGGTCGAGGACGGGCACAATGCCAGTTGCCATTTCTTGGCACCACTTGTTCCACGTGTCCTGCTCCTCGGTGGCCTTAAGGCATTGTGCTTTCCAGTCGTCACGCTCCTTGATCATGGCCTCCAGGTGCCTCTTGGCATTGACTTTCAAAACTAAAAACAGTACAAGACATCAAACGTGATGACACGACAAGGCAAGGTGGGCAATAGAATGAGAAAGGTGGTATGGGGTGCCCACTTTTCAGGTCGTCCTTCATTCTGGTAGTGTGGTCTTGGAGTTCCGACTGGCTGCGTGCCAGTTTCTCGTTGTCCTCCTTCAGGCGACCACATTCTGCAAGCACACGGCTGTTCTCCCCCTGGAGGCGGGTCACTTCAGCTTCTAAACCTGCATTACAGCTATTACTGCCAAGAACACAATAACACAAGTCCCGCACTTGCTATGATACGGTGAAAACTTACCTGTTCTCTCTCGCTCTTTGTTTTTGAGCTGGCCGACCAGGTTTTGGTTCTGTGCTTCTCGGTCTGTCCTCTCCTGGTCGGCGGCTTCAAGTTGGCGCCGTAGGCGTTCCACTTCAGCCGTCAGCTCCTTATTGGTCGTCGTGATTCCTTCTATCTGGTCGAAGCACCTTTTTCGGTATCTTGCAGTTTTCATCAAGTCCTGCATACAGACAAGCTACGTCAGACAGTTCGACTACATAACAGGGTCAAGGACTCAAGCCAAATATACCTGGACTTCCGTCACCAGACGCTTGGCCGCCCGTTCGACTCTTAAGGTCTCTTCGACCTCTGGGATTTCCTCGTGCATGACCCATTCGTCGTTCCGATAGCGCGACACATATACATGTTGTCGCCTATCTTGGGGATGGCCTAGGACTTCTTCCACTTCTTCCTCTTCAGCCTCCTGTTCAGGAGGCGGCACTGGTCTGGAGTTCACAGACTCCACGACCACCAGGGCTTTCCCACGAGCCGTCGCGTCGGCAAACATGTTCTGGGCAACTTCTGGCTACTGCCCCTCGGCTAGATCTAGCTCCCTTGGTGCCGTGGTATCCGCCTCAGCAGGGTTCATGCTTGGAGCACTTGTATTCTGCTCGGTTGTCTTCTTGACCAGCTGCTCGGGGACTGGCGTCTGGTCGTCCGCCTGCTGAGGCCCAGGCGGAGTCCCTGCCATGGGCTCCTCCATGGCTGGTTGCTGGGCAGTTTGTCCTACCGTTGTTGGTGAGGACGTTCCGCACCCAGCTAGCTGGTCGGGGCTTTCGGTGGACGCCGATCTAATGCATTCAGAGACAAATTCAGAAGATAATAGCATCCAATGCAAAATGCAAGCTTACATCAAAAATATAGATACTTACAGTTTCGACTTGCGGAAGGATGTGGCGAAGGAACGTCTCCTCGATCGCCCCTGCTCCGCTTGCTCGGCAGTTTCCACCGGGACTTTTTCAACCTCCGGTACGGGCGTCGGAGTATGATGTGGCATGTTTCCTTTGTCTGTCCTCTGTGTTGCAGTGGTCGGTGCTGTGACCACTGCTGGCCTGGAGGAGCCACCCTACTCCGTCGGTCCCACCTGCCTTCTCCTCTTTCAGGGGACGAGCCGGAAGATGTCCGCATCCTCTGCTTCGTCGTCCGACAGGGGGAAGATGGCTTGACGTCGTTTGCTGGCAGCCGGACGCTTGCCAGCGGCTCTGGTCGAGGCGTCCTCTACGGTCTCGAGTACCGCCCAGTGAACGTCGTCGGTCCTGGCGCTGGTCTGGGCGGCTGGGCCAGTAGCTTGCGGCCATTCTACACCGGGGGGAGGCGACACGAACACTTCTACCCGGTCACGGCCATTACACTGAGACACAAAATGAAGGAAAAAAACAGTTATTTTCTTGATACAACATGACTCTACAGTTAAAAGGAGGCGTCATTTACCTTTGGGGGAGGTCGAGCCAGCTTGAAGGCGTGCTCGATGGCGTTCAGCGCAACATAATTGGGATCGGCCAGGTTGAACAGCTCTCCAATCCTGGCCTTGATCTCCGTCTTGTCGAGCGGCTCTTTCCTGGTCCTTGTTGGATCCACGCCCCCATGGTACTCGAAGCCAGGATGAATCCTTTTCTGGCATGGCTGAATTCGTCGGCTAATGAAGTTGCCGACCACGCTCGGGCCATCAAGCCTTCCCCACGGGATCATCCCGAGCAGTTCGGCGATCTGTTCCAAGTTCTTGGGCTTCTCCGACCAGCTATTTTTCTTCTCTAGAATTAGCCCCACGTCGCACAGAGTGATGGTGTTCGGCTCTTCACAGATGTAGAACCATTTCTTGTACCACTCGTCCAATGAGGTGTTCCAGGGGTAGTGCAGGTATTAGGCCTTCATGCCGTCACGCAGGTTCAGGTAGACGCCTCCGGCGATCTTCGAGCCACCGCTCCCTTTTTTCCGAAGATAGAACAGGTGGCGAAAGAGGTCGAAATGGGGCTGGAAGCCACCATACGCCTCGCAGAGATGGATGAAGGTAGAGACGAGAAGAATCGAGTTGGGATGTAGATTGCAAATCCCAATCTCGTAGTACAAGCAGAGACCCTGAAGGAAAGGGTGCACTAGAATCCCAAAACCCCGTTTGAAGAAATCTTCGAAAACCACGATCTCACCTGGTTGTGGATCGGGGAAGCTTTCTCCTTCTGGTGCGCGCCATCCAGCGAGGGCCTTGTTGTGGAGCACCCCCATGGCGACAAGGTCTTCGATGGTTTGCTCGTTGCTCCGAGACTTCCACCACTCCTTCGCCATGATTCCACCTTTCTTCTGGGCGTCTCTCCTCGCCATTACTCTGTCCTTTCTAGGGGGGTGGATGCGGTGGCAAGGGGATTTGGCGATGTTTATCGGAGGAATAGGGTTTGGCAAGAGGAAGACGAAGATGGCGGCGGCGAATGACGATGGGGAACGGTGACAGTAACTTGCCAGATCTATATTATAAATAACAAAGAGTACCGTCGTTTCGTCCGCCCGAGTTTCTTGGGAGACGTGCGCACGCGCGGCGGATGGTTGTTCACACCACCTTGAGATCTACGCCAATAAATGCGCTCCTTCATTAACAGTGTACGTGCCTCTTCGTTGATGGTGTAGGAGGGCCCACACTGACACACCTCAATACAGGTGTCAACCGACTGTTTGCCAGAAAAAAAAAATAAGAAGACAGAATGACGTACTATACCTATTTGCTTTTTTGACCAGACGTGTCAGACTGGACTTGGCAGAAAATAGAGAAAAATAAATACACCAAATAATAGTACAAGCAGCGCACGTGACCATGGATTTGCCCTGACCACTACTGTGCTCGGGCACTGCCCAGACCACTTTTTGTGCTCGGGCACTGCCCAGACCACTTTTGTGCTCAGGCACTGCCCAGACCACTTTTGTGCTCGGGGACTGCCCAGACCATTCTCTCGCTCGGGGACAACTCCGACCACGGTGACTGCTCCGACCACGGCCGTGCCCGGGGACTGCTCCGACCATTACCATACTCAGGAGTTGCTATGACCACCGCTGTGCTCGGGGACTCTTCCGACCACTTCTTGGAGTTTTGCTCTCCTCGGCTACATGTGATTTGTACTCACATACAGTTGAGAGACATTTATTTGGACCTTGCTACAAGGCTCATACTTCGCCTTCCAGCAAGCTCGGGGACTACGTCGGTACGATGCGCCTGCCGGTGTATCTTGTTTTGCCTGTACGGCAATTGGATTCTTAACTTCAGTGGAATT
The DNA here is from genome assembly GCF_019320115.1 of Miscanthus floridulus. NCBI lineage: Eukaryota > Viridiplantae > Streptophyta > Magnoliopsida > Poales > Poaceae > Miscanthus > Miscanthus floridulus. Next base: position 105,893,631 of record NC_089584.1, read on the forward strand.
TCTTTCTAGACCCTGGCACTACGTGCCTGCGTCACCTACTACCAGGCTCGGGGACTAAGTGGGCACACATCACCTTGCGGTGAATGTGTTTGTTTAAATCGACCCCTGTGTTTTCAATGATTGTAAGGATTATTAACATGCTCGGGGACTGCCCCGACCACTGCTTGAATAATGGTTCTCCTTGGCTACATGTGATTTATACTCACATACAGTTAAGAGACATTTCTTTAGACCTTGCTACAAGGCTCATACCTCGCCATCCAGCAAGCTCGGGGACTACATCGGTACGATGCACCTGCCGGTGCATCTTGTATCGCCTGTACGACGGTTGGATTCTCAACTTAACTGGGAATTCTTTTTAGACCCGGGCACCACGTGCCTACGTCACCTACTACCAGGCTCGGGGACTAAGTGGGCACACTTCACCTTGCGGTGAATGTGTTTGTTTTTCGACCCCTACGCCTCTGATGATCAAGGATGCTATGCTTCAAGACCACTTACATTTCTTTTCAGAAATACAAGTGGGCACACTTCTCATGACAGAAATCTATTTCTTTTTTCTTAAGAGCACCATACATTCTTCGGACAACCTACTTCTCCGGTGATGACGGTGGTCGGAGGCGTCAAGGATTCAAGCCTCACTTATCGGAGAAGGTTAAAATGGCGTGTCGCAGCATAATACATGATGCTCGGGGACTAGCTGTGGGGGTATTAACCCCTATACCCTTATGGCTAAGCTTGGGCTGGCCCGGATTGATGGGTTCGGTCCACCCGAAAGACGATGTGCGGCCCGGTTAACCTGATCGGAGTCCCGCACAAGGAATCAAGACGGATTTGGCGACCAAGCAGGATCCTGGTCGGTTAGAATAGGAATCCTTATCCGGCCACATATGGCAATTGTAACTGACTAGGATTAGTTTCTAGATCTGTAACCCTGCCTCCCGGACTATATAAGGCGGGCAGGGGACCCCTCTAAAAAACATCTCTCATTGACATACAGCAATACAAATCAGACGCAGGATGTAGGTATTACGCCTTCTTGGCGGCCGAACCTAGATAAAACCTCGTGTCTGTCTTGCATCACCGTCTTGTTTGGGGCTTGCGCATCTGTCTGCCGATAATCTACTACCTTGGGCATACCCCTAGGTAGACTGCCGACCATATTTCGTTGACAGGAAGCAAATAGTTTTGAAGTCACACACACACTTTTAGTTCAGATACAGTGCCAGTAGGTAGTCATCTCCAACAAAAGCATCAGATGAGAGATACGGAGTGACCATTGCCCTTGGTCCTAGTTGTCACCCATCGCCGGGTACAGGCAGTTAATGCAATAGCCGTAGTACATTTGACCATCTGCAACAACAATGGGAACAACGCCCTGAGTACGAGAAGGTACTCAGCTAGACTTACCCATCTTAAACCAAAATAAAGCGACACCAAGGATTATGCAAGGCTTTCTTTAGTGGGCTAGCTGACTTGTTTGCGAAAAGCATAAGCTATCATAAAGAAACCATTTTAAATACTTTGCATCATCTTTATTATAACCTATCCATCTAGGTAAGCACTTGTACTATAGCAATCACTTGATTAACCAATAACATCCAGTTATCAATTTAGATTTAGCATATCCCATACCATCCAGATAACCATCATTGTTCCATAATAATTACTACAATGCCGTAGCTCGAGTCAAGTGCTCACTATCTAGAAGCGATAGCGATTTGAATCGATTCCTAACCAGCTGGTGATTTATTCCTCACACAAACCATGCTTCCCCTGCTAGGGTAGCTTAGATCACCAAGGACACTATTTAGGTAGCCGCGGGACAATCTGGAGCCGCAGTACCTAGGGATCGCCTGACTGCCAGGAATCAGGGCGCACCTACCCTTGGGCTCACTCTTCACGTCCCTGTCATACCCCCATCAGCACCAATACGCGCACCCATGTAGATCCCGGCCCGAATTGTGTCACTAGCTTCGTGGTCGAAAGGTACTTTATTCGGCCAGCTAAATGTGAGGCATGCATTCAACATGACAAGAGGGATGAGCAACGATCGGTCCTTAATTGACATAGATGGAAACTAACAGCACCCTAGAACCCTATCTGGTTGCCTCCAACTTTTTCCGTCCGGTCTCCAATTATCCATCACACATGGTTAATTCCAGGATATCATTCTTTCCATAGCTAAATTCTTCCAGTAACCACCTATAATGTAGGTGACTGGATATCACCGATCGCTACCGGTCTAAGCAAGGCGAAGCAGTTATTCGATCCTGACCTAACAGGGTAACAAGGTAGTAAGGTAGGCAAGGATAGTCATAAATGCATCAACGGTTTCAATCAACTCCTACCACTTAATGCAACAATATATAAACTCATATATATAGAAAGAATTGCTTTTATAAATTAGGAGACTTAGAATGCTCCGGGGCTTGCTTCGTTCGAACGAACTAGGTTGATGATCCACGCACTCGGGCAAGTCCTCTCCCGTCTCCTCTTCCTCGGGCACCTCCTATGCCTGGACTTCTTGTGGATCTGTCCTGGTCTGCTCTTCCTGAACTACTGCTAGCAACTCCTCCTGCAATCCTGTATGATGTAGATGTATGAGTGCTAATGCATAGGTGCATCGAAGAGATGACATGTAATGATCATGATACATGAAATGTAGATGAACATGTTTAACTTTATTGGACATAGTAGAAGTAAAGCCCTTCTACAAGGTAGCCAACATCATCTAAGAACATGTACTACTATACCACTACTACAACCATGGTACTAACATGCCAAGCACCACAGCAAGTTAAGGTGCTTCAAAGATACACCAAAGCAAACATTATTAACTAATCATGCATTAAAGAAGATTTGTTTCTTTCATTTTAAACTAGGAATACAACAGCAACATATATTTTTGGTGCTCATAAAAATCTGAGAAAATTACAGTAGCATAGTACTACTCTAAGTAGGCTACCATAAAATTTTCATTGCATTTAGATAAGTATAACCGCCTACACAAAAATGACAAGCTATGGTGGATAATTGAGCATGAAAATACTTTGTACTACGAAAAGCGTCAAACAATAGATTTGGTATTTTTCCCATGATCTACATAGCATGCAATCACTGTACAAAAAGTTTCACCTACATGTATTATTCATATTTTTAGCCCTAGCAATTTTACAAGAAATCAGCAATTAATACACATAACATACCTAGCCTTATTTTTCCACATAACATGCATGACATATATTTTTCATAGAAAGTACATCTCAAGAATAGATCAACCAAATTGGACTCATATTTTTCTGATACATATAGGATTTACTAAACATTTCACAAGATATCAGCAATATCAAGAATTAAATAAAGCTCTACATTAAAGTATCTCAAAAATGACATGCAATATTTTTATCATATAGATCTGGTGACAAGGAACACAATAAAATTTGTTTCATCAATTTTGGAGCAATATAACTCGAGCTAGACATTTTACAAGCTTTTTAATCAATTTCTGAAATCATTTTCTTTAAAATTGAAATTCCATCGAACCCTAATCTGCTAGGTGCACCCGGTGCAGTGCACCCAGAGGTGCTGCCACGCGGGACCCATGGTCAAGCCAGGCCCACGCATCAGCCAGAGCCGAGGCAGGGGCCATCGTTGATCGGCCGGCTTTCGCTGCCGGTGAGTTCGCTGGCGGTGAGGTCACCACCAGCGGCTTCCCGCTACGAGGCGGACCCGATGAATCAAGAGTGGGCACTGGAGGAGCTCAGAAGTGAGCTCGTCGACACGCATGGCGACGCGGCGGTGCGGCATGCCCGTGTGCAGGCACTTCCCGGCCACAACAAGGAACGAGGAGGCATGCACGAGGTTCACAAGGGTAAGGCGGTGCTAACGCGCGCGAAATCGGAAGAAGAAAGGGAGCAAAAAGGGGAGGTCCATAGAGCCGTGCTGCTCTGGTGAGAACGGCTGTGCTCCGACGAGCAATAGTGGCTGGCTTGAGCCTTACCACATCGAAAGGAGACGAGCAAAAGCTACGCGATGCCGGGGCGAAGGCATAGCGATCTCTGGTGGTCGGGCATGGCCGGGACGGCTACTCCGGTGAGGCAGCGCGGTGGTGGCGGAGCGAGGGTGCTATGGCTGCTGCTTTCCAAGCGAGAGAGCAAATGAGATGGAGGAGGGGGAGGCAGGATGGAGTGGGGTGCGCGTGGTCGGACAGCCTTGAAGCAGCGCGGCCGGTCGGAACGGCGTAGGCCGGTGGTGCCACGCGGCGTGCTCGCCGGCGCATGGCCGCCACGTGGCGTGCGCGCTCTGGCACCGGTCGGGCATGGGCGAACGGGCGTGGCACGGCGTGGAGGCAGGTCGGGCGAGGTGCGGGGCAGGCTGGGCCGGCTTCGCGAACTAGGCCGAAAGCGAGGCGCGAGGCCCACTAAGGTGAAATGCGATTTTTCAATTTTTTTTCTATTCCCATTTCATTCAATGCAAAATTTGAGCAATTTCAAAGCAGTTTCAAACTTTGGCCCAAAAATAAAAGTTGCTCAAAAATTTATTCTCTACAACTTTGCATTTAAGACCAAAGTCAAATTCCAAATAGATTTTGAATTACAAATTAAAATCAATATTAATTCGAAACCCTAATTTTGAAGAATTGTTTTTAAAAGCAAAATTTGGCCAAAAATTAAATATAAACTTTGCTCCAAATTGTATCCTAAATATTTATAAGCTATCTTAGTGATCAAACCAAGAAATCATATCACCCAAACATGAGCATGGCATTTCAAATAGTTTAAACATGATGAATTTCAATTTAATTTCAGCACCACATGAAATGACACTTCCTTTCTTTAGAATGGAATGCATAGATGCTGCTTATGCATAATGAAATGATGATTATGCTCATGAGATGGAATGTTAATGCATGCTTAACACCGAGGTGTTACACTAAGTGTCTTAATCACCAAACCAAAAAGCTCCTATCAAATTTCACCTTTGCCTTGAGCTTTTTATTTTTCTCTTTCTTCTTTTTCAAGTCCAAGCACTTGATCATCACCATGGTCACACCATCATCATGATCTTCATCATTGCTCCACCACTTGGAATAGTGTCACCTATCTCATGATCACTTAGATAAATTAGGTTAGCACTTAGGGTTTCATCAATTCACCAAAACCAAACTAGAGCTTTCAATCTCCCCCTTTTTGGTAATTGATGACTACCCTTTCACAAAGATATGAATTGAATTTCAATTGAATCCATATTGCTTGCCCAAGCATATTTACCATGTGTAAAAGAATATGGACAAGTTTCATGAACCCTAATTGGTAGCAATTGCTCCCCCTACATATGTGCTAAGAGTTTGAATTGAAGCTTGCACATATGCTTAGATAGGAAATGTAGGAGTCAATTTCTACCAAATGATGCTAAGGTATAAGAGATGGACCTTTGAAGCATGATACCAATCGAAGTGCACCAATATACCATCCTTAGCACCATTAGTAACTAGGCATGCACATAAAAGCTAGAGCTTTCAATGGCGTGCGAGCTATTGGGCCTCTGTTTTATCCATTGGGAGCACCTCATGGAGGAGGTAATCGAGGTAAGGTGCCCTCCAGTCAGCTAGAGGGTTAAGCTCTACCACTGGATCTTCATCAAGCTCCATGACTTCGAGGTTAGAAGGAGCCAATAGTCGGTTAGCCTCAGAGCCCAAGGCAGGTGGCCTATCACCAATCTATTCCCGCTCCTCATAGCAGATTGAGAGCTTGTTCTGATCGCTGGTGAAGATGCCCATCGGCATCAGCTCATGGCCGGATGCCATTTTCGCTAGCGTGTTGGTCGCCTCATTGAGCCGCCTTAGGATATGGTTGAGTTCGAGGCTATCGAACTTGTCCTCCAGCTAGCGAACTTCTTGGTAGTACGCGACCATCTTGGTGCTGTGGCAGATTAACTCCTTCATGACTTGATCAATGACTAGCTGCAAGTCACCTTAGACGTCTAGCCGTCGGATGCCCAACTTGATGGCGATGCATAGGTCATTGATGAGTGCCATGTATTTGGCCACATTGTTGGAGGCAGGGAAGTGGATGCGAACCATGTACCTCATGTGCACTTAGAGGGGCAAAACAAAGACCAGCTCCATGCTGGCGCCTTTCTTCGTTAGCGATCCGTCGAAGTATATCGTACAATACTCTTGGTCGACGGCTGTTGGTAGCATCTAGACCTCGGTCCATTTTGCAATGAAATCGGTCAGCGCTTGGGACTTGATGGCCGTCCGGGGGGCATACGAAATGCCCTGACCCATCAGCTCGAGTGCCCTCTTCATGATTCTCCCTATGGCATCCTAGTTTTGGATGACCTCGCCAAGAGGGAAGGATGTCATGACTGTCACCGGGTGTGACTCGAAGTGGTGACACAACTTCCTCTTGGCGATCAGGACAGCGTACAAGTGCTTCTAAATTTGGGGGTAGCGAGTCTTGGAATCATACAAGACTTCACAAACAAAGTATACGAGATGCTACACCATGAGGGCATGCCCCTCTTCTTCCCGTTCCACCACCAGGGCGGCTGTAGGGTCGAGATGGTGGATTAGAGGGGGCTGAATAGTCCTTTCTAAAATTAATCATGTTGGCTAACCGAAACAAGTGCGGAATTAGAACTATCGGTTTAGCCAAGACTACACCCCTCTATCTATGTTCTCTAGCACCTTCCAAAGATACTAATTAAGCAACAAGGGTGCCGGGCTAGCTAGAGCTCATCTAACCAATTCTAGGAGCAAGGTCACACAAACCTATGCCACTAGTATTTCAAGCAAAGAGGGAGCTCCTACACATGCTAGTAAGCAAAAGCACAAAGCCAACTAAGCTCACTAGCAATGCTCAATAACAAGGCAACCAATGCCAAATTAGAGAGCGCAAATACTTAGCTACACAAACTAAGCAAAGTGACTAACAAGGTTACACAAACCAAATTAGCCACGCAAGGGAGCAACTTCTACGCTACACAAGCAAGAAGGTAACTAGTAAGCTACACAAGCTAACTAATTACAAGAGCAACTACACAAGCACAATGTATATGAAAGTAATTACAAGCTTGTATAACAAGGATGCAAACCAAAGGGAAGAACAGGGTTGACACGATGATTTTTCTCTCGAGGTTCACGTGCTTGCCAACACGCTACGTCCCTGTTGTGTCGACCACTCACTTGGTGGTTCGGCGGCTAATTGGCATCACCCGCTAAGCCCGCATGTCGGGCACCGCAAGAACATACCCTGAAAGTGAGGGTAGCTCAATGACACCTCAACTAGTGTTACTCTTCATGGCTCCTACGGGGCGAGCACAATGCCCCTCACAAAGCTCTTCTCCGAAGCACCACACAAGCTTCTTGCGGGCTTCGACGGAGACCACCACCAAGCCATCTAGGAGGTGGCAACCTCCAAGAGTAACAAGCACCACCGGCTTGCAACTCGATCACCTAGTGCCACTCAATGCAACCTCATGATGCAATCGCACTAGAATCGCTCTCTCACACAATCAGATGATCACTATCAAGCATATGTGAGATGGAGGGATCCCAAGCACTCACAAGCATGGACACAAAGTGCCCAGAGGTGCTCAGCTCAAGCCATGGCCGAGGCCACCTTCTATTTATAGCCCCACAGGCTAAACTAGCCGTTACCCCTTCACTGGGCAAAACTCGGGACAACTGGATGCTCCGGTCGTATCGACCAGACGTAGGACCTCAGCGTCCGGTCAATGGATGCTCTCCACGTGTCACCTCCGTTCAACCTTAGTCACTTGATCTCAATGGTCAAGTGATGACTGGACGCAGCTGCTTAAACTGACCAGACGCAGCAACCCCAGTGTCCGGTCGTTTCTAGTAAGGTACTAGACATGACCGGACGCGTCCGGTCGGTCACGATTGGACACATCACCAGCGTCTGGTCACTTCCAGCTTCTCTGCTTTGCCTGCGTCACCACACGTCACCTTGACTGGACGCATACATCCAGCGTCCGGTCACTTCCAGCACCAGCGTCCGGTCGATGACCGACGCCTACCCGCTGACTGCCACTACTGACCGGACGTTGGAACCCAGCGTCCGGTCACTACGTGACCAGAGTCTGGTCCACTCTGTGGGACCTTTCTCACCTCCGTTTCATCGCCGAGTTGATCCACATCAACTCCAACTTCATCTCCTTTGTAAATGTGCCAACACCACCAAGTGTACACTACCATGTGTAAGCGTGTTAGCATTTTCACAATCATTTTCCAAAGGATTAGCCACTCAACTTGCCATGCCACTCAATCCTAGAAATGATGCAAAGTTAGATCACTCGAGTGGCACTTAGATGACCGATATGCAAACAAGTTTGCCCCTCTTGATAGTATGGCCATCTAGCCTAAATCCGATCATCAACTTCTCTACACACCTATGACTGGTGAAATGAAATACCCTAGGTTATACCTATGCCTTGAGCATTCCATTCCATCTCCTCCAATGTTGATGCAACACATGCACCAACATGTTCAACAATGATATGATTCACTTCATATCATCATGTGATCATATTGGTTCATCGATCTTGACTTCACTTGCTTTTCACCATTACCATCGTCCATCGATGCTAAGTCTTGCTCAAGCTTCACCACCACGTGGTCCATCACTCCAAAGCCTCCAACTTGCCCTTCATGCTTGCAACCGGTCCATCAAGCCAAGTCTTGTCTTAATCTTCTCCACCTTGATCACATGACTCAATGTCATGTCTCATGTGCAATAAGCTCCTTCATCATCACAAGTGTGAGCTTTACAACATCTCCAAGCCATTTTCACCTTCATGGCATATGTTGCTCACACACATGTACCTATGGACTAATCATCTGTGTATCTCACATAAACACAATTAGTCCGCCTAGGGTTGTCACTCAATTACCAAAACCACACAAGGACCTTTCAATCTCCCCCTTTTTGGTAATTGATGACAACTCTACAAAGATATGGAAATTAAGCTCTTTTGGATTCATGTTGCTTGCCCAAGCAATTTTACCATGTGTAAATGATTTTGGACAAGTACCACAAACCCAAAATGGTAGTATTAGCTCCCCCTACATATGTGCTAGAGTATTTGTTTTTAAGCTTGCACATATGCATAGATTAAAATTGTGGGAGAGTAATTACTACTAAATGATGCTAAGGTGTATAGAATAAACCTTTGAAGCGTGTACCAATCAGAGTTGCACCTTTAAGTTCATCCTTAGCACCATGGTTAGCTAGATATCACATGGAAATAAAAGCACTAGATACCTTGTGAGATCAACATTAAAAGCAAGGTACTAGCATTACTTGAAAAGCATACCAAGTGTCTAGCTATCATCCTATGCATGCTAGTTATCAAATCATCATTCAAGTTCTACAACTAGCATACACCACACAAGCATGCATATTGAATTTGAAGGCTTATGCAATGCAAGCAAGCACATGAATATGCACATATCAAATGCAATCAATCAAAGTTCATGAGCTTGCTCCCCCTACTTGTGTGCTTCTCTTATCCAAGAATTTTGATCCATCTCTTTTCTTTAATGTTGCTCCCTCTTTGTCATGTCCATGTCCAACCTCTACTTCTTTGAGCTTTTATATCTTATCTCTCCCCTTGTACAATCTCAATCTCAAAGCTTTCATATCTTTGTACAATCTCTCCCCCTTTGTCATCAATTTTCATAAAAGGTGTGCTTCTCATTGATGCAAAGGTATGCATTTTGGGGTAGATGGTTGAGGCTTGAATCTTGCATTTTTTATGGACATCACTTGATTGTTGGAATGACACCACTTGTAGATACCACTTGTAACTTGTACTACTTGTATCTTGTGTAGGGCTTCTTGAGATATCACACATAGAATCTTTGATATTGATATCAATTTGTGTGACACCTCCCCCTATGTGATAGCATGGGTCATCCATTTGATACACTTGAGATCGCGCTTCTTGAGGGATGCATACACCACAATGTGAAGTTCAATTATAAGCTTGGTCAAGACCAATAGATACCATGTTGAATTCCATTCTTCACCCATATGAAATGAATACCACTTATGATCAAGTGCACTTTCTTGTTGTGGTTGGCTTGTTTTATCTTTTGATCTTTGTTTGCATGAGAGCATCAATTTGAGAATACTACTTAAAATATCATGACTAGCTCTCTTTTTGGGTGTTGCTTGCTTTTCTTGATCAACCCTTTTGATTGCTTCAATTAAGCATCTCAAATGTTCCTTGGATCACCACTTCTATGTTAGCCTTCCAAGTACCACACTTGGTTCACCTACACATAGGCGGCAAGCCCCTACACTAGGGAGAAGTGACATCTCTCCAAGAACCATTCTTGACACTCACTTGAAATAACTTGATTGATTGATCCAAGTGATGGACTTAACTTGATGAGTAACCTTGATTCCTTATTTAAGTCCTTTTCTTTCTACTTGTTTAAGTCATTTTCTTTCTACCAAATGATCTCCAATCATCACTAGAACTTAAACTTCATCTTTATCTTAAGTTTGATCTTGATCTTCCAATTTGAGTACCGAATGTGTGCAAAGTACACTCCACAATCAAATGGCCTTGTACTCTTTTCTTGTCATGCTTCTAGATCATCTCAAAATCAAACTTAGGTATCTCAATTACTTATAAACATGTTTCCAACTTGAGGACCTTTCAATCAAAGTGACTCTAGATTAATCCAATATTTGTCACTTTTCTGACAGATTCTGTACCCTTCAAAGAAATAAACATATCTCCCAAAGTACAAATCCAAATGCCACGAAATTTGGTGGAGGTGTGCAATAATAAGTTATCTAGCATCTGTAAAATTTGAGCTTCATTTGACTTCTAGATTGCTACTAGATTTTAGTTCTTTCACCACGCTACATGCTGAAAACAGCTGCACTATAGCTGACAAGATCCACTCCAAAACCGAAGCATTTCTTATTCAATTCTCATGAAAATTGTACAGCATTTTATACCATAAGTTTAGAGCATGTACACCAATTTTTATGCCAATCCAATTAGTGTTGATTACTCAAACATGGCTAAGATCACAGCTAGCTCAGATTCTCAATTATAGGACAGATTTCAACAATTGAGCTATACTTCATCAAATGTGAATCAAACTTGAAAGTAACTTGTTGGAATACTTCTATAAGACATATATCCATTCAAACCACTTACTAAAAGTCACCTCATGAATTTATCCAACACAAATCAATCCAAACTTGACTACTAATCAATTATCCATTCAATCATCTCATAGCAAGCAACATTGCATATTTATCCAATTCAATCAACTCATATGCACCCAAATAAAATGATAAACAAGAGATATACCTTGGTTGGCTCATGATCATCCAACTTGCAAGCTTCAGCTCAATTATTTGCAAACCATCAAATATATCCAATGAATCACCAACAACTTGAATTTGACACTTGTATGTTGTAGCACATTTGGACTTCACTCAATTTGTCATGGCATTGGGATAATGATCATCTTTTAGCAATACTTGGCTCAACTATATGATCAACAAGGTGAAATATCATTTGAACCAAGTCTCCAATACCAATGATACCTACAAACAATCATCCACTTTTTGATGGTACCCAAACGACTTTGGGTTCTCTCAAGTTAGGTGCAACATACTTAGGCATAGCCTTAGTATGAATAGTGGAATATTGTGCAATAGCAACCATAGAGGTACCATTACCATCTTTTCTAAGCATATTATTATCAACAATTGAAATAGGCTTAGAAATGTCACCTAGGGGACATGAATGTGCCATGTGTCCCCTTTCCCGGCATGAGTAGCCCTTTCTCTTTGATTGAGCCTTCTCTTCCTTGCTCATATGGTGCTTCTCATTGCCTTGCCTCTCATGGATTGCTTGATCCTTCTTCTCAAGCTTAGTAGGACACTTAGAGGCAAAGTGTCCCGTACTTCCACACTTGAAGCACTTGATGTGAGCATAATCTTTCTTCTCATCTTCATTCTTGCTCATCATCTTGGTATCTTGAGTTTGCATTGGATGCCTTGTCTTTCCACCCCTTCTTGTTTTCTTATTCTTTATCATCAAATCACCACCATCTTCATGGTTGATCTTGATTTGAACTTGGGTGTCTTCTCTTGCTCAACTTGTGGCTTTGGTTGAGGCTTCACTTGCTTCACCAATTGCCTGGTTGGGCACATTGAGGTAAGATGACCCCAAGTGCGGCACTTGAAGCACTTGACATGCTTTAGCCTCTCTTCTTCTTTTATCTTCTTGAGCTTCTCAATGTTAGGGCAACCATTTGCAAGGTGTCCCGCTTCATGACACCGGTAGCACATGGTACGAGAGAGCTTTCTTTGTTGTAGCTTCTTCAACTTTCTTTCTCTCTTTCTTTCGCCCTTTGTCATCCTCTTCTTGAAGCCAAGGCCACACTTGTCACCATAGTTTCTTTGAGTCTTCAACATGTGCTCAAAGGTGACTTTTGAGTTGTAGCACCTCTCTACCTTGTTGCTCAATTTCTTCACTTGTTCATTGAGCTCATTGTTCTCCTTCAAAAGGTTAGTGTGGGGGTACGGCCGCCGGTATCCTCAAGACAAGACATGGGCCACAACATCAGAGGTGGCCCTGCCCACAAAATCAGGGTGTGCACGGCGCTGCTTAGCGTGCACCGCAAGACATTGTATAGTACTAAATAGGCTACTTTACTTGTAACCCTGTCCCTCCAGACTATATAAGGAGAGGTAGGGGTCCCCTAGCGGACGAGATCCATCTAGATCTATCTACTACATCTCAATACAACACACCAAAGACATAGGACATAGGGTATTATGTTGATCAGACGGCCCGAACCTGTCTAAATCGTTGTCTCTGAGCCTTGTGTCACCATCCGGTTCCTAATTACGTGCATCCCCACCGACAAATCTACCACCATAGGATACCCCTCGGTGGACTACCGACGATATTCTATCGACAGTTGGCGCACTAGGTAGGGGTGTGCGCTTGATCCATGGCGAGCTAGATGGACCTTCAAATCAACAGCGCGTTCTCGTCGTCAATCTCATGGAGATCCATGCTGGTCCACAATGACAATTCATCGATGTCTACACCAGCCCTCGCGACAGCAGATCCGATCTCAGAACCACCTCCGAGGTCGTCTTCACCAACAACTCACTGCCTGTTAGGTGCTCGCCGTCAACGCCAACCAGATAACACCATACGTCACTGACCAGACACTCCGTCCAAAGCTAAGTCACGCTTTAATATTCTTCTAAATATTCTCTGATCTTCGTATATCGCCATAATGTTTCTTCGAACTGTTTTCTCCATATTTGCTCTCCAAACGATTTTTTGAACCCTCGAACAGTCCTATTGATGCTCGAACGCCTCCAGAGATGGCCCTATCTCTGGCTCCTCCCTACACGTGCATGAGCGTCTGCCCTCTGTGTTATGGGTGGTCAGCAGTGGCTCCTTGGTCACGCCTATTCCTCCTACACGTGCACGAGCTCTGCGCTCCACGTTATGGTTAACGGGCTAGCTAGGGCTGGAGACTCAGCTACACACTAACTGTTTGGGCGGTTTATATTAAATATAAATATATCTTCACGCCAACTTATCACTGAACTGCATACGTCATTTCATCACCATTGTTGATTTTTCTCCAGAGTTCATTTATTTTTACAACATGTACTACCCATTCTACATGTTTATATTGCAGGATCATCGTCCAAGTGATCGGATCACCTGGTGCTCGGACTTCTCCATCAATCAACTGATCGGACCGCTTGGTTCATGGACTTCATCGCCAACCAGTTGATCGGATTGTTCATCGGTCGCTTCTACTCAATGCTCACTTCGTATGATCCATCGTATCGACCGGACGTAGGACCTCAGTGTCCGGTCAACGGATGCTCGCCACATGTCACCTCCGTTCAACCTTAGTCACTTGATCTCAACGGTCAAGTGATGACCGGACGCAGCTGCTTAAACTGACCGGACACAGCAACCCCAGTGTCCGGTTGTTTCTAGTAAGGTACCAGACATGACCGGACGTGTCCGGTCGGTCGTGATTGGACACATCACCAGTGTCTGGTCACTTCCAGCTTCTCTGCTCTGCCTGCGTCACCACACGTCACCTTGACCGGATGCATACGTCTAGCGTCCGGTCACTTCCAACGCCAGCGTCCGATCGATGACCGACGCCTACCCGCTGACTGACCAGATGTTGGAACCCAGCATCCGGTCACTGTGTGACCAGAGTCCGGTCCACTCTGTGGGACCTTTCTCACCTCCATTTCATCGCTGAGTTGATCCACATCAACTCCAACTTCATCTCCTTTGTAAATGTGCCAACACCACCAAGTGTACACCACCATGTGTATGTGTGTTAGCATTTTCACAATCATTTTCCAAAGGATTAGCCACTCAACTTGCCATGCCACTCAATCCTAGCAACGATGCAAAGTTAGATCACTCGAGTGAAACTTAGAAGACCAATATGCAAACAAGTTTGCCCCTCTTGATAGTATGGCCATCTATCCTAAATCCGGTCATCAACTTCTCTACACACCTATGATCGGTGAAATGAAATGCCCTAGGTTATACATTTGCCTTATGCATTCCATTCCATCTCCTCCAATGTTGATGCAACACATGCACCAACATGATCAATAATGATATGATTCACTTCATATCATCATGTGATCATATTGGTTCATCGATCTTGACTTCACTTACTTTTCACCGTTGCCATTGTCCATCGGTGTCAAGTCTTGCTCAAGCTTCACTACCATGCAGTCCATCACTCCAAAGCCTCTGACTTGCCCTTCACGCTTGCAACCGGTCCATCAAGCCAAGTCTTGTCTTGATCTTCTCCACCTTGATCACATGACTCAATGTCATGTCTCATGTGCAATAAGCTCCTTCATCATCACAAGTGTGAGCTTTACAACATCTCCAAGCCATTTTCACCTTCATGGCATATGTTGCTTACACACATGTACCTGTGGACTAATCACCTGTGTATCTCACATAAACACAATTAGTCCACCTAGGGTTGTCACTCAATTACCAAAACTACACAAGGACCTTTCAGCGGCGCTGACCACTTGCGTGGTGGCTGCACCAAGCGGGATTTCCCCACCATGGGGAGTTTTGCGAGCGGGCTGGCCTCGCATGGGCCGTGCGTGTGGGCCGAGCGGACGAAATCGTTTTTCTTTTTCTTAAGAAATTAGAAATAGTTTTCTAATTTAATTTTTGAGTTGATCTTTGGTAAATCATATAAAATAATGTAGGTGTCCAAAAATTATGAAATAAATTTTGTTAGGTTCCTAAAATTGTGCTCTATCTGTTAGTGTATTTAGTTCATATATGTACATGTTGATACCAGGAGCTATTAAATCATTTGAAAATGTTCAATATTATTAGGTTAAATATTGTAGGAATTTTTGTAGAAAATTGGTGATAGCTTTAGTCCTAAAATTTGTATGGTAGCTTCATTTTATTATTATGTGCTCACTATAATTTTTGTAGCCTTAGAATAGACTAAACATTAGGGTTGTTAAATACTCTTTGTTTCAATATACATTAAATCATTAGTAGAAATAAAGATATATCCTTCATTTGTAAAGCTAGGTGTTTGTTAGTTGAACCCAACACTTTGCTTGGTAAAGATGATAGTTAGCACAGTACCTTAGTCATTAGAGCTAGCTTATTAGCTTACTATGCATATTCTTAGTTTAAGAGTTGTTGTTGCCTAAATGCTAAGTATTACATCATCATCGCATGCATGTAGAGAACGAGTTCGTAGAGATCATGACCACCGGCGATCGTGAGTTCGAGGAGATCATCAAAGAGTATGAGGAGGAGATTCTCATGCAGGAGGAGGTCCTAGAGCTGCCACTGATTGACTCAGCTGACACCACACCTACCCAAGGCAAGCCCCGGTGCATAACCCCTTATTTTTTATAATTATTGTTTTTATATGTTATGTGCATTTACATTACAGGAATTTTATGAAAACCACATGCATAGATATATCTATCCTATGAGTCTTACTAGTGCAAGTTTGAGTAGCTGCTATGCTTAGGTTTTTGGTAGTGTAACCTGCCGTTACTCACAATAGGTGATTATTATAATCACTCTCATGATAAAAAAAGTGTGAAAGGAAAATGGAGATAAGGCAGGGATATGGTATGGGTATTGGTGGGTATAATAGGTTGTGTCCTGCAGCCAATGGGGCTTAGCTTGGTTACACTGTTTTCCCTGTTTGTGTCGATTAAGGATCGTCCATTGATGTGGATTGTTGTCAAGTCACAGATTTATTATCCTAAGCACATACTTGCTTATGGACCGATTGATTGGAGGCGAGGAAAGGTGGAGGTCTAGACACCATATTGAGACCGAGTCTCAAGTGTGGGGGCTAAGAGTCCAAGTTTGGATAGGGACCTAGACCCCTTGATAGGAGTGGAATGGGTTGATCTTGTTTGTGTCTAGGGTATAAACGGGGCATGTGTTTCAGGATACCCAGCTGGGATACATTGGTTTGAGAATCATCGTTTCTGTGAGACGGTATGACTTGGCTATGGTCTAGCACCATAGTAAGAACTAGAAAATGAAAGATGGTGAAATGATTCTGATTGCTTAACCCTTGCTTGAAAGTAGAACATGTGCTTACTTAGAATGGTTAGCTAATGAAGTAATCATGACTGCTAATAAAACTTGATCTTAAGGACATACTCCTAGTAATGCTTTTTGCAAACAAAAGAAAACAGCAAACCCATATTGCCTATCATATCCTTGATAGTCGGGAAACTATTCCCACTAGTCGGGTAAGTCTTGAGAGTACATTATGTACTCAGGGTTTATTTTACCCATGTTGTAGGTACAGCTTGAGGAGTAGCTCTTGTGTAGAGGATTCTTCTGGCGGGCATAGACGGATCCTTATATCTTTTCTGCTAGATGTTTATTTTCATTCTGCTATTTAATTATCACACTCTGAACTCTGGTATTGTAATAAACAATTTCTAAGAACTCTTGTTGTATGAAATGGACTAAGTATTGTAAGCTCATACTCATTATTAGATTCTAGATGTAAAACGTAGATTGTCTTGAGCTCTCCCTTAGGGTGTGCTTGATGGAACTATCCGATGTAGCTCACTTTTGAGGTGCTTAGTGTCTAGTGGAAGATGAGCACCTCAGAAAGCGTGTTATTTTGGGCGGTTCTACCACAGGTGGTATCAGAGCCAATAATGAGTCTACGAGTTTAAAAACTCTTTTCAAAACCTAAAATTTGACCAACAAAAGCTTTGCGAAAAGTAGGATGTGATAAATTACGTAAATAAGTATAAGCCCTAGTAATATGGTCTATCTAGGATAGCAGCACTGGTTTTATCTAACCAATCTTCTGTAGGTACACTAACTTACGCTGCGTAAGAACCATTTAGAGTACGGGAAGTGAGTGTGCGTTGTGCCAAAAAATATATATGAATGTCGCTATATTCCGGCCTAAGCGAACAAATAGGTCGATCCATGCATCATGAAAAGAGAATCTTGCTTAAACTAAACTCCCCCACGTAAAATTTTTGGATAGTAAATTGATAGGATAATAAATAAAGAGTAATGCTTTAACTCTTAAGGAAAAGTATCGCTAGTAACCATTTATTGGGCCTTACAATCTCTTTAGCTTTTTGTTTCTAAATATGGAGGCCTTGTCCTTAATGGTGGGTTCCTATCTTTTTATAGATGAACCTGAGGTCTAGTCGTGGGAGCACTAGTGCTAGGACGAGCCATGGTCTTGGTGATGATTAGGGCAAAAATGGTCGTGGCGATGATCATGGCAATGCCAATAGGGAGAGCCACGAGGCCCCATTCCTTGCTCCTCCTCCTCCACCACCACCACCGCCTCTGATGCCCCATGCCGAGATGATGGCTGAGATATTGGCTGCTCGTCATGAGTCAGCCCATGCCCTAGAGATGCTGGCATAGGCTATTGGTGGCTTCGCCTATGGAGGCCTAGGTGGCAATGGCAGGGAACGGGGGTGGTGCCCATGGTCTTGAGAGGCCCTATTCCTATTAGGACTTCTTGGGGACACACCCACCCACATTCACACTGACTGTTGAGCCTTTGGACGTGGAGCATTGGCTTCGTATTCTGGAGCAGAAGTTTTAGCTGCTCAATGTGACTAATGAGCAGAAGGTGCGCTTTGCCGCACAACAGCTTCTAGGATCTGCTAGTGCTTGGTGGGACACTTTCAATGCCATGTAGCTTGTGGACCACCATGTGACTTGTGGGAGTTTACCACTGCTTTCCATCAGTACTATATTCCTGTTGGTTTGCTAAACAGGAAGCTGTCCAAGTTTCTAGAGCTAAAGCAAGGAAATATGACTGTGATGGAGTATGTGAACAAGTTCAACCATCTTGCATAGTATGCTAGGACTCATGTGGATACCGATGAGAAGATGGATCATTTCAATCATGGACTCTCTTGCATCTTACAAGAAAAGTTGTATACCAGGGGCTATCAGACCTTTGGTGCTTTGATGAATGCTGCCATTGCTATGGAGGGACTTTAGCGTGACTCTTAGGCTGAGTGGAAGCACAAGAGGGTGATCACTGGGTCTTCTAGTCACCCATAGTCTCAGAAGGTACATGTTGTGAGGAGGATGTCCAATCACTCTTTGGGTGGACAGTCATCTTGTTAGACTCAGCAGACCCACCAGACACACCTCCCACTCAGTACTGTGCACCTACTCAGCAAGTGTAGCAGCCTTAGGGATAGTAGGTTCTGCCTCATCAGGGACAGGGAAACAAGTTGGGTGCTTGTTTCAAGTGTGGCAAGGAAGGCCACTATGCTCATGAATGCCCCCAGAACTAGCGTACTTAGTCTTCTCAGCCTTCAGCCAACACTTGTTTGGTCAAGAGGACTATCATCGAGAAGAAGGTGCCCATGAGCCGCTCGGGATGGGTTAACTTCACAAAGGCTGAGGAGATTTCAGTAGGGAGAGCCCGGATGGCTGGTACGTTCACCATTGATTCCCACTTAGCATATGTATTATTTGATTCTGGTGCATCACATTCATTCATGAGTATGGGGTATACACAAAGGCACAATATACCTACTATGGCTATTCCTATTGCCTATAGAATCAGAACCCCTGAGTGCGCAATTGTGCATTAAAACTCAGACAGACACAATGAGACTAGTGCTAGCCACTCACTCTTATCGTCTTTAGTTCATGGTGCTTGCCTGGTCAAGGCATAGATGTAATTCTAGGGAATGAGCTAGTTGAGAAACTATGGGGTAGTCCTAAACCTTAGGCAGAGAGTTCTTGAGTTGAAGCTTCCTTCTTCTAAGGATAGAATGTCTCCCCTGATGCCCTCAGTCTCTGCCTTGCCACTCATTGCTCATACTAAAGCTTCTCTTGATCTTGCTTCTATTCCTATGGTTTGTGAGTTTCTGGATGTCTTTCTCGAAGATCTACCTGGGTTACCACCAGATTAGGAGGTTGAGCTTGTAATTGAGTTAGAACCTGGTACTGCTCCTATTTTGTGGCACCCCTACCGCATGGCTCCAAAGGAACTGGCTGAAATGAAGAAATCGTTAGAAGAATTGTTGGAGAAGGGATTCATCCATCCTAGCTATTCACCATGGGGTTGTCCAGCTATTTTGTGAAGAAGAAGGACGACACTCTTTGGATGTGTGTGGATTATTGCCCTCTTAACACGATAACCATTAAGAACAAGTATCCTTTACCATGTATTGATACTTTGTTCGATTAGTTGGCTAGTGCAAAAGTGTTTTCAAAGATTGATCTTCATTCTGGGTATCACCAAATTAAGATCTGGCCACAGGATATACCAAAGATAGCTTTTTCTACTAGGTATGGGCTCTATGAGTACCTAGTCATATCTTTTGGTCTCACCAATGCTCCTACATTCTTCATGTATCTCATGAACTTAGTCTTTATACCAGAGTTGTACAAGTTTGTAGTAGTGCTCATTGATGATATTTTGATATACCCTAGAACAATGAAGAGCATGCACAGCATCTTCGGATAGTACTGACTTGGTTAAGGAAACACAACTTGTATGCCAAATTCAGCAAGTGTGAGTTTTGGTTGGATCGAGTATAGTTTTTAGGCATGTCCTGACACCTGAAGGTATCTCTATGGATCCTAGCAAGGTGTAGGACATGTTAATTTGGAAATCTCCAAAGGCAGTGCATCAAATTCGTTAGTTCCTTGGTCTTGCTGGGTATTATCAGTGCTTCATCCCTGATTCTTCCAAAATAGCTCAACCAATAACCAAGTTGCTTTAGAAGGATGTCAAGTTTGTATGGAGTCTAGCTTGTGAAGAAGCTTTCTAAGCCCTAAAGAAGTTTCTTACCTCTGCTCCTATTCTTGCCCAACCAGATATTGATAGGCCATTTGATATGTATTGTGATGCCTCTAGGACTGGACTAGGATGTGTGCTTATGCAAGACGGACGTGTGATCGCTTATGCTTTACGTTAGCTGAAAAAGCAAGAGTTGAGTTATCCCACCCATGATTTAGAGCTAGCTACAGTGGTGCATGCTCTAAAATTTTGGAGACATTACCTGTTGGGAAATAAAGTACACATTTTTACGGATCACAGGAGTATAAAATATATTTTCACTCAATCCGAGCTGAACATGAGACAATAGAGGTGGCTTGAGTTAATCAAAGATTATAAATTAGAAGTTCATTATCACCCTAGAAAAGCTAATGTGGTGGTTGATGCCTTAAGTCAGAAGTCGCATCAAGTTAAAGAAGAATCTTTGTCTCTCAACCATTCTTAGGTGTTAGCCCATATTGCTCTAGTCTCGGACCTACTTGAGCAAATTATTATAGAGCAAAGGCAAGATGTTTTGGAAATTCCGCATATCAAGAAGCTAATTGTCGAAGGGCATGGTCCTCATTTTAGTATTGATGATTAAGGTGTAGTGAAGTTCAAGAACCGATTGGTGGTTCCCTCAAGTGATGAGCTTAGGAGAAAAATTATGGATGAAGCTCACAATTCCAAATTATCCATGCATCCGGGAAGTAACAAGATGTATCATGATTTGCATCACTTGTATTGGTGGCCAGATATGAAATAGGATATTACCAAATATATATCAGAATGTGACATTTATGGAAGGGTTAAGCTGGACCATATGTGTATGCCTAGATTTCTACAGCCCTTGCCTACCCCTGTTTGGAAATGGGAGGATATTTCTATGGACTTTGTTGTGGGTTTACCCCACACAACAAAGGGGTATGACTCTATTTGGATTATTGTGGATCACCTTACCAAGTTCACTCATTTCCTCCCAGTGGATACAAGGTATTCAGCCAAGAAGTATGCCAGGTTGTATTTTGATCGGGTTGTGGCCCTACATGGAGTTCCTCTTACCATAGTTTCCGATAAAGGGTCAGTCTTTGTCTCTCGTTTCTGGGAGCAACTCCAGAAATGCCTTGGTACTCATCTCCTTAGAAGTTCCGCTTATCATCCACTAACTGATGGTCAAACAGAAAGGGTCAATCAAGTACTTGAAGACATGTTGAGAGCTTGTGCCATTTCTTATCTAGAAAAGTGGGGTGAATGCTAAACTTTAGCTTAGTTTTCCTTGAAAGGGACCATGACGCCTAAGAGGGGGGTGAATTAGGCAACTTAAAAGTCTAACTCTAAACTATGGCCTCTTTTTCTACCCTTAGCAAAACCTATGCAAAAGATAAATTATCTAAATGTGTAACTATGGTTTTGCTAGTGTGTTGCTATCTCTACTGAAAAAGGAGTTATGCAACCTAGGTTGCAAACCTATCAACTAGCTTATCACTAAGCTAGGAAAGTAAACCACACACCAAGATTACAATGTAAATGCAGAAGCTAAAGAGTAAGGTAGAGATATACAAACTCCCATCGACAACTCCTGGTATTTTTACCGAGGTATCAAGAAGCACGCAAGCTTCCCCCTAGTCCTCATTAGAGCCCCTCGCGAGGGCCACGCTCCTAATCGGGTAACTCCATAGATAGCCCCAGGCCTTCCCCACGCTGCAAGTGAGTCTCCTAGTGTGCCTTCCGGCAAGCCTCTCCCGGACCGCTCCTCGTCGTCTTCACTATCAAGCTTCCGTCCGAACCACCGCGGGCCTTGTTCCCTCCGGTACACGGCGGCGACCACACCACAAACACAGGTTGGTGTGATATTCGCAAGATTACAAGCCCCTCCTGATGTACAACTAATGGTGTGCGCTAAGCACCAAGTGGTAAGAGGTATGCAAACCTCACTAAACACTAGGCCTAAACCTAGAGCAAGCGCATAAGCGGTGGTCTAATCAACTTAAGCACTTCGCAAAGCACCTACGCTAATCACCTAATGAATCACTAAGCACTATGCAAGTGGAGATTACTAAAATGGTGTATCAACACCCATGGTGTGTTTCTCAGCTCCACTCTTCTCAAATGGCCGGTTGGGGGTCTATTTATAAGCCCCACTAAGAAAGTAGCCGTTGGGGACAAAACCCACTTTTTGCTACTGACCGGACACGTCTAGTCGTCCCGACCGTTGGAGCGCGCGTGTTGATTGGACTCTAGGCTGAGTCCGGTCATCAATGATCAAACACGTCTGGTCACGCTGGTGCCGCTCTAGAACCTCTCTGGAAATGATCGGACACTGCACTTCGTGCGTCCGGTCGTCTAGTGCCGCTGCATCCGGTCACGCTAAAAACATTGCCGTGATGATGAACAGTGTCACTGATGCGTCCGATCACTGCTTCGCTTAGTGTCTGATCACAACAATCGGCGCCTGGTGTTGCCGAGAAACTGATCGGACACGTCCGGTCCTTGTTAGGGCCACGCCCGGTCAACTCTGCCAAGCTCATTTTTCGTGATCTTGCGTCCAGCTTGGTTCCTATCTTCGTGGACTTTGCTTGATATCTTGGGTCTTCTCTTGTGCTTCTAGTGTCTTGCTTATGGTGTTGATCATGGGATCATCATGTCGCCTTCGTCCAAGTCACGTATTGCACCCTATTGAAGTACTAACACAATTACTTGTAAATTCATTAGTCCAATTTGGTCGTGTTGGTCATCAAACACCAAAATCCAAAGTAAATGGGTCTAGGGTCCATTTTCCTTATAATCTCCCCCTTTTTGGTGATCGATGACAACACGACCAAAATAAGCAAATAATAAAAAATTTGGAATTTAAAAACCATTTACTTGCTAGGATGCAATGCAAATGGGCAAGGTTGTAAGATGCCTAAAAGATACCAATTGTAAAGCTAAAGGATACCACATGTAAATATCTTTGTAAACTTATCTTGCCCTTGCAAACCTCCCCCTAACTCCATAATTCACTATCCTCCCTCTCTCAAACTATTACCACTTGTAAATTATTATGATCGGGCTTGCTTTTGGTCCTACAAACTCTCCCCCTTTGGAATCAAACACCGAAAAGGAAGACATTAGTAGCACAAGGGTGGGTCAAACTTTGTGATCCTTTGTATATAGAGTGGAATAGGTCACAAAATTTGACTCTCACATTACATAGACTAAGCTCCCCTTAAATATATACATACATATGATGAAGCATGTAGTCTATGCATAATTGGCAAATTAATGCTCAAGGGAGTTTAATCTATATAATGCATGGAGAAAGCATATAAATACCAAAGTGAAACCAACATGATGATATCGGTTTAGAAATACCACATGTAGAAACCAATTTGATTTGCACCACTTGCAATAGGTGATGGATATTTGAAGTATGATGCTTAACTCCGGGGACTCCATTTTTCTTGCAATGAGACTACTACACACATGATAAGCTTGAAAAGGTGTTTGTATCAAGGCATCCAACTTGTAGAGTAACCTCCCCCTAAATTTGAGCACATAAGTATGGAATACTTGTAGAAGACATGCACATTGATTTTAGAATAAAAATACCACTTGAAAGACGACATAACATGAATGTGAGAATCATTTTCGAAAGTAATATTCGAGAGAAATTATCTACAATTTGGACTTTGGCACACATTAGATGAACAATTGTAAAACAAGCTATGTGTCATGCTCCTAAATAATTTAAACCATGTAGGTTTGCTCTAAGGGTTAAGAGTGAAACCGAGCAAGCCTATCATAAGATATACCTAGTGTATGCAAGACAAAATATGTAAGCATGCAAATGCAAACCTAGGCATGAAAAGGAACTAGATGCTAATTGAGATTGCAAGAAATTAAATCTAGTTACCTAACATGGGAAGGGGAATTTGGGTCCATAGTATTCACTAACCCACTTGACAATTTACATGATCCAATGTGATGCACCCCATGAAATGCACCCATACTTTGCTAAGTCTCCAAATTCCTCGAAGTCCATCGGACTTCTCACTTCCCTTTTAGGATCCAAACCTTCTTAGTACTCTTCAGTTGGAAATGATCTCCTTTGGCACACAAATGCGTTTGGCCCCATTATTGGCTTGCTTGTTCACCTTGATAGCCACCACCTTGTCATTTTTCTTCTTCTTCAAGAGATAAGGTGTGGAGGCCTTTTTGTCCACCTTGTTGGTGTAGGTGTTGGAGAGCTTGCTTGTTTGATTTTTGTTTTTCTCTTTCTTCTTAGCTCCTCCCCCATTCTTCACCTTGCACTCATAGGACTTGTGGCCTTCCTTGTAGCATACGTAGCAAACCATGGTTTGTCCTTCGTCAAGCTTCTTCACTCCCTTGATGGTGTTATCTTGATGAAGTTGGGCTTGCTCTGTGTTGCCTTTCACTTGAGTCAAGTCCTTGGTGACGCGAGCCACTTCTTGCTTGAGTTGCTCATTCTCCATTTCAACCTCTTGTGTGCATGTATCTATAACAACTTTCTCAACACAAACTTGGTTGCACATGGGTGAGTCTAACCATAAATCATTGCAAGAAGTAGATGGCATCCTTTTTAGGCATGTCAACAATTGAACCTTTCTTTTTAGGGTGCCTCGGTGGGGGTTGTACCGATGGCTTCAAGATTAGCAACTTTATTAGTAAGCTCATCACAATATTTGCACATGGTTTCCATTTTAGCGAGCAAACTTTTATAATCATCTTGTGAGCTAGCTAACTTTACCTTTAATTTTTCATTTTTCTTTACAAGTTGCTCATCATTGATCGTGTAATTATTTGTGTTTGCACTAGTCTCAAGTTGCTCAATTTTAGTAGATAGCTCCATATTAAAATTGGCAAAAGTTTCATATTGTTCATGCAAAGTAGCATAAGCTTGTTGTGAGCTATCTAGTTTTTCTTTTAATTTTTCAAGCTTCTTTTGTTGACTAGTGCAAACTTTAGCAAAGTTAAGATTTTGTTGCACAACTTCATCATAAGAAGGTAGCTCATCATTACTATTACTATCATTGCCACTATCACTAGGGATAGGCTTTTTGTTACCTCATGCCATAAGGCACACACCTGAGGTGCTTAAGGATGAGTGCTTGTGCCCGTGCCTCATGTGGTGGTCTTCTTTTTCACTTGAAGAATCATCCCATGACCTTATTGATGTGAGGGCTTTGTCCTTACACTGTCTTCTTCTTTGTCTTGGGTGTGGCCTTTTTGGACAAACTTCCACAAAGTGCCCCAACTCACCGCATCCATAGCATTCTTTCTTTCTTTGCTCATTTCTTTGATTGGTGAAGATGAAATCTTGAATTTGGATGGGCACACCCTTGACATTGAGTTTTTGGATCATCTTCTCCACCTTGTTGATAAGCTTGATAGATTCTTCATCAAGGTCAGAGGTGGAGGAGGAAGATTGATCATCATCACTTGATTCTTCATCATCATCATCATCCTCATCTTCTTCTTCATCTTCACTTGAGGAGCTTGAGCTTGAGCTTGTCTCAACTTGCTTGCCCTTCATCTTCTTTTCTCACTACATGTGAGAGCTTTGCCTTTGCTTGATGAAGAGGCTTCTTCTTGACCCATCTTGTGTGACATTTCAAATACCACTATCTTGCCAATGACTATGGCTAGGGTCATGGTGCTCAAGTCCTCCATGTTGTGAAGGACGGTGATGATGCTTGCATATTTCTTTTGTGGTAGCATGGAGATGATGTTCCTCATGATGTCCGCATTATCTAGCTTTGTTAATCCTATTGAATGGAGCTCATTGATAATTAGATTCAAACGAGAATACATATCATGAACAAGCTCATCATCATTCATTTTAAAGGAATCATAATTTTGTTTCTAGCTTTAACTCTTAAGGAAAAGTATCGCTAGTAACCATTTATTGGGCCTTACAATCTCTTTAGCTTTTTGTTTCTAAATATGGAGGCCTTGTCCTTAATGGTGGGTTCCTATCTATTTATAGCTAAACCTAAGGTCTGGTCACAGGAGCACCAGTGTTGGGACAGGCCATGGTCTTGGTGAAGCTTAGGGCAAAAATGGTCATGGCAATGATCATGGCAATGCCAATGGGGAGAGCCACGAGGCCCCATTCCTTGTTCCTCCTCCTCCACCACCACCACCGCCTCTGATGACCCATGCCAAGATGATGGCTGAGATATTGGCTGCTCATTGCGAGTTAGCTCATGCCCTAGAGATGCTAGCATAGGCTATTGGTGGCTTCGCCCATGGAGGCCCAAGTGGCAATGGCAGGAACAGGGGTGGTGCCCGTGGTCCCGTGAGGCCCTATTCCTATTAGGACTTCTTGGGGACACACCGCCCACATTCACGCTGACTGCTGAGCCTCTAGACATGAAGCATTGGCTTCGTATTCTAGAGCAGAAGTTTTAGCTGCTTAATGTGACTGATGAGCAAAAGGTGCGCTTTGCCACACAGCAGCTTCTGGGATCTGCCAGTGCTTGGTGGGACACTTTCAATGCCATGTAGCCTGTGGACCACCATGTGACTTGCGAGTACATTGTGTACTTAGGGTTTATTTTACCCATATTGCAGGTGCAGCTTGAGGAGTAGCTCTTGTGTGGAGGATCCTTCTAGTGGGCATATATGGATCCTTGTATCTTTTTCACTAGATGTTTATTTTCATTCCGATGTTTAATTATCGCACTCTGAACTCTGGTACTGTAATAAACAATTTCCAAGAACTCTTATTGTATGAAATGGACTAAGTATTATAAGCTCATACTCATTATTAGATTCTAGATGTAAAACATGGATTGTCTTGAGTTCTCCCTTAGGGTGTGCTCGATGGAAGTGTCTGATGTAGCTCACTTTTGAGGTGCTTAGTGTCAAGTGAAAGATGAGTGCCTTGGAAAGAGTGTTATTTTGGGCAGTTCTACCACATGAGGTACCTCATAACTCGATGTACTCTCTTTAGATTCTAAATTGGGCCCATCCGCATGATGACTGAGATCTTCTCCGGGTTGGCTTTGATGCCGCGCTAGGAGATGATAAACCCAAGTAGCATACCCCTCGAGACCCCAAAAATGCATTTCTCTAGGTTGAGTTTGATGCCGGTTGCTCAGAGTTTCATGAAGGTTTGCTCCAGGGTCTGCTATGAGTTGGTTCGCCTATTTGGACTTGACCACGATGTCATCTACTAAAGCCTCAACGATTCAGTCGGATGAGGTCCCCAAAATACTTGAGCATACAACACTAGTATGTAGCCCCTGCATTTTTTAGACCAAACGATATCATGATATAGCAGAACGATCTGAATAGGGTGATGAAAGAAGTCACGTGAGATGGTCAGATTCTTTCTTCATGATCTAATGGTACCCTGGAGTACGCATCAAGGAAGCAGAGGGTTTCGCACCCCGAGGTCGAGTCGACTACTTGGTCTATACATGGCAAAGAAAACGAATCATTTGGACACGCCTTGTTGAGACTTGTCTAGTCAACACACATCCTCCATTTCCCATTCTTTTTTTTTGTAAAAGGATGGGATTAGCTAACCACTTGAGATGATACACTTCCTTGATGAATCCAGCCACTGAAAGCTTCATGATCTCCTCGTCGATGGCCCTATGCTTCTCCCCAATGAAGTGACATAGGCGCTGCTTTACCGGCTTAGAGCCTGGCTTGATCTTCAAGGCATGCTTGGCAACTTCCCTCGGAATGCCTAGCATGTCTAAGGGTTTTCACGTGAAGATATCTCTATTGGCATGGAGGAAGTCGATGAGCACGCTTTCCTATTTGGAGGAAAGCGTGGTAGCCGATGTGCACCACTTTGTCCTCAGAGCTGCTAGGGTCTATGAGGACCTCCTTGATGCCCTTCATAGGCTTAAAAGATCTAGCCGACCGCTTGGAGTCAAGTGTTTCCTCGGTGGTCCCCTTCTTGATGACCGCGAGCTCCTTAGAGGCAATAATCGTCGAGGCATGTTCGCAGCACTCAACCTCGCACTCATAGGCGTGTAGGAAGGAGGTGCCGACGGTGATGACCCCACGTGGGCCTGGCATCTTGAGCTTTAGGTAAGTGTAGTTGAGGACAGCCATGAACTTCATGTAGCACAGTCGTCCTAGGATGGCGTGACAGGTTTTGTGGAATCTGACCACCTCGAAGGTGAGGGTCTCGGTCCTATAGTTGGCTAGATCTTCGAAGGTGATGGGTAGGTTAATCTACCTAAGCCGTATGGTTTGTTTCCCTAGCACGACGTCATGGAAAGGCACCCTTGGTCGGTCGGACATGCAACCGATCGATGCCCATGGCATCAAGCGCCTCGGCGTACACAATGTTGAGGCCACTGCCCCCATCCATTAGTACATAGATGCTGCTTATGCATAATGAAATGATGATTATGCTCATGAGATGGAATGTTAATGCATGCTTAACACCGAGGTGTTACACTAAGTGTCTTAATCACCAAACCAAAAAGCTCCTATCAAATTTCACCTTTGCCTTGAGCTTTTTATTTTTCTCTTTCTTCTTTTTCAAGTCCAAGCACTTGATCATCACCATGGTCACACCATCATCATGATCTTCATCATTGCTCCACCACTTGGAATAGTGTCACCTATCTCATGATCACTTAGATAAATTAGGTTAGCACTTAGGGTTTCATCAATTCACCAAAACCAAACTAGAGCTTTCAATCTCCCCCTTTTTGGTAATTGATGACTACCCTTTCACAAAGATATGAATTGAATTTCAATTGAATCCATATTGCTTGCCCAAGCATATTTACCATGTGTAAAAGAATATGGACAAGTTTCATGAACCCTAATTGGTAGCAATTGCTCCCCCTACATATGTGCTAAGAGTTTGAATTGAAGCTTGCACATATGCTTAGATAGGAAATGTAGGAGTCAATTTCTACCAAATGATGCTAAGGTATAAGAGATGGACCTTTGAAGCATGATACCAATCGAAGTGCACCAATATACCATCCTTAGCACCATTAGTAACTAGGCATGCACATAAAAGCTAGAGCTTTCAATGGCGTGCGAGCTATTGGGCCTCTGTTTTATCCATTGGGAGCACCTCATGGAGGAGGTAATCGAGGTAAGGTGCCCTCCAGTCAGCTAGAGGGTTAAGCTCTACCACTGGATCTTCATCAAGCTCCATGACTTCGAGGTTAGAAGGAGCCAATAGTCGGTTAGCCTCAGAGCCCAAGGCAGGTGGCCTATCACCAATCTATTCCCGCTCCTCATAGCAGATTGAGAGCTTGTTCTGATCGCTGGTGAAGATGCCCATCGGCATCAGCTCATGGCCGGATGCCATTTTCGCTAGCGTGTTGGTCGCCTCATTGAGCCGCCTTAGGATATGGTTGAGTTCGAGGCTATCGAACTTGTCCTCCAGCTAGCGAACTTCTTGGTAGTACGCGACCATCTTGGTGCTGTGGCAGATTAACTCCTTCATGACTTGATCAATGACTAGCTGCAAGTCACCTTAGACGTCTAGCCGTCGGATGCCCAACTTGATGGCGATGCATAGGTCATTGATGAGTGCCATGTATTTGGCCACATTGTTGGAGGCAGGGAAGTGGATGCGAACCATGTACCTCATGTGCACTTAGAGGGGCAAAACAAAGACCAGCTCCATGCTGGCGCCTTTCTTCGTTAGCGATCCGTCGAAGTATATCGTACAATACTCTTGGTCGACGGCTGTTGGTAGCATCTAGACCTCGGTCCATTTTGCAATGAAATCGGTCAGCGCTTGGGACTTGATGGCCGTCCGGGGGGCATACGAAATGCCCTGACCCATCAGCTCGAGTGCCCTCTTCATGATTCTCCCTATGGCATCCTAGTTTTGGATGACCTCGCCAAGAGGGAAGGATGTCATGACTGTCACCGGGTGTGACTCGAAGTGGTGACACAACTTCCTCTTGGCGATCAGGACAGCGTACAAGTGCTTCTAAATTTGGGGGTAGCGAGTCTTGGAATCATACAAGACTTCACAAACAAAGTATACGAGATGCTACACCATGAGGGCATGCCCCTCTTCTTCCCGTTCCACCACCAGGGCGGCTGTAGGGTCGAGATGGTGGATTAGAGGGGGCTGAATAGTCCTTTCTAAAATTAATCATGTTGGCTAACCGAAACAAGTGCGGAATTAGAACTATCGGTTTAGCCAAGACTACACCCCTCTATCTATGTTCTCTAGCACCTTCCAAAGATACTAATTAAGCAACAAGGGTGCCGGGCTAGCTAGAGCTCATCTAACCAATTCTAGGAGCAAGGTCACACAAACCTATGCCACTAGTATTTCAAGCAAAGAGGGAGCTCCTACACATGCTAGTAAGCAAAAGCACAAAGCCAACTAAGCTCACTAGCAATGCTCAATAACAAGGCAACCAATGCCAAATTAGAGAGCGCAAATACTTAGCTACACAAACTAAGCAAAGTGACTAACAAGGTTACACAAACCAAATTAGCCACGCAAGGGAGCAACTTCTACGCTACACAAGCAAGAAGGTAACTAGTAAGCTACACAAGCTAACTAATTACAAGAGCAACTACACAAGCACAATGTATATGAAAGTAATTACAAGCTTGTATAACAAGGATGCAAACCAAAGGGAAGAACAGGGTTGACACGATGATTTTTCTCTCGAGGTTCACGTGCTTGCCAACACGCTACGTCCCTGTTGTGTCGACCACTCACTTGGTGGTTCGGCGGCTAATTGGCATCACCCGCTAAGCCCGCATGTCGGGCACCGCAAGAACATACCCTGAAAGTGAGGGTAGCTCAATGACACCTCAACTAGTGTTACTCTTCATGGCTCCTACGGGGCGAGCACAATGCCCCTCACAAAGCTCTTCTCCGAAGCACCACACAAGCTTCTTGCGGGCTTCGACGGAGACCACCACCAAGCCATCTAGGAGGTGGCAACCTCCAAGAGTAACAAGCACCACCGGCTTGCAACTCGATCACCTAGTGCCACTCAATGCAACCTCATGATGCAATCGCACTAGAATCGCTCTCTCACACAATCAGATGATCACTATCAAGCATATGTGAGATGGAGGGATCCCAAGCACTCACAAGCATGGACACAAAGTGCCCAGAGGTGCTCAGCTCAAGCCATGGCCGAGGCCACCTTCTATTTATAGCCCCACAGGCTAAACTAGCCGTTACCCCTTCACTGGGCAAAACTCGGGACAACTGGATGCTCCGGTCGTATCGACCAGACGTAGGACCTCAGCGTCCGGTCAATGGATGCTCTCCACGTGTCACCTCCGTTCAACCTTAGTCACTTGATCTCAATGGTCAAGTGATGACTGGACGCAGCTGCTTAAACTGACCAGACGCAGCAACCCCAGTGTCCGGTCGTTTCTAGTAAGGTACTAGACATGACCGGACGCGTCCGGTCGGTCACGATTGGACACATCACCAGCGTCTGGTCACTTCCAGCTTCTCTGCTTTGCCTGCGTCACCACACGTCACCTTGACTGGACGCATACATCCAGCGTCCGGTCACTTCCAGCACCAGCGTCCGGTCGATGACCGACGCCTACCCGCTGACTGCCACTACTGACCGGACGTTGGAACCCAGCGTCCGGTCACTACGTGACCAGAGTCTGGTCCACTCTGTGGGACCTTTCTCACCTCCGTTTCATCGCCGAGTTGATCCACATCAACTCCAACTTCATCTCCTTTGTAAATGTGCCAACACCACCAAGTGTACACTACCATGTGTAAGCGTGTTAGCATTTTCACAATCATTTTCCAAAGGATTAGCCACTCAACTTGCCATGCCACTCAATCCTAGAAATGATGCAAAGTTAGATCACTCGAGTGGCACTTAGATGACCGATATGCAAACAAGTTTGCCCCTCTTGATAGTATGGCCATCTAGCCTAAATCCGATCATCAACTTCTCTACACACCTATGACTGGTGAAATGAAATACCCTAGGTTATACCTATGCCTTGAGCATTCCATTCCATCTCCTCCAATGTTGATGCAACACATGCACCAACATGTTCAACAATGATATGATTCACTTCATATCATCATGTGATCATATTGGTTCATCGATCTTGACTTCACTTGCTTTTCACCATTACCATCGTCCATCGATGCTAAGTCTTGCTCAAGCTTCACCACCACGTGGTCCATCACTCCAAAGCCTCCAACTTGCCCTTCATGCTTGCAACCGGTCCATCAAGCCAAGTCTTGTCTTAATCTTCTCCACCTTGATCACATGACTCAATGTCATGTCTCATGTGCAATAAGCTCCTTCATCATCACAAGTGTGAGCTTTACAACATCTCCAAGCCATTTTCACCTTCATGGCATATGTTGCTCACACACATGTACCTATGGACTAATCATCTGTGTATCTCACATAAACACAATTAGTCCGCCTAGGGTTGTCACTCAATTACCAAAACCACACAAGGACCTTTCAATCTCCCCCTTTTTGGTAATTGATGACAACTCTACAAAGATATGGAAATTAAGCTCTTTTGGATTCATGTTGCTTGCCCAAGCAATTTTACCATGTGTAAATGATTTTGGACAAGTACCACAAACCCAAAATGGTAGTATTAGCTCCCCCTACATATGTGCTAGAGTATTTGTTTTTAAGCTTGCACATATGCATAGATTAAAATTGTGGGAGAGTAATTACTACTAAATGATGCTAAGGTGTATAGAATAAACCTTTGAAGCGTGTACCAATCAGAGTTGCACCTTTAAGTTCATCCTTAGCACCATGGTTAGCTAGATATCACATGGAAATAAAAGCACTAGATACCTTGTGAGATCAACATTAAAAGCAAGGTACTAGCATTACTTGAAAAGCATACCAAGTGTCTAGCTATCATCCTATGCATGCTAGTTATCAAATCATCATTCAAGTTCTACAACTAGCATACACCACACAAGCATGCATATTGAATTTGAAGGCTTATGCAATGCAAGCAAGCACATGAATATGCACATATCAAATGCAATCAATCAAAGTTCATGAGCTTGCTCCCCCTACTTGTGTGCTTCTCTTATCCAAGAATTTTGATCCATCTCTTTTCTTTAATGTTGCTCCCTCTTTGTCATGTCCATGTCCAACCTCTACTTCTTTGAGCTTTTATATCTTATCTCTCCCCTTGTACAATCTCAATCTCAAAGCTTTCATATCTTTGTACAATCTCTCCCCCTTTGTCATCAATTTTCATAAAAGGTGTGCTTCTCATTGATGCAAAGGTATGCATTTTGGGGTAGATGGTTGAGGCTTGAATCTTGCATTTTTTATGGACATCACTTGATTGTTGGAATGACACCACTTGTAGATACCACTTGTAACTTGTACTACTTGTATCTTGTGTAGGGCTTCTTGAGATATCACACATAGAATCTTTGATATTGATATCAATTTGTGTGACACCTCCCCCTATGTGATAGCATGGGTCATCCATTTGATACACTTGAGATCGCGCTTCTTGAGGGATGCATACACCACAATGTGAAGTTCAATTATAAGCTTGGTCAAGACCAATAGATACCATGTTGAATTCCATTCTTCACCCATATGAAATGAATACCACTTATGATCAAGTGCACTTTCTTGTTGTGGTTGGCTTGTTTTATCTTTTGATCTTTGTTTGCATGAGAGCATCAATTTGAGAATACTACTTAAAATATCATGACTAGCTCTCTTTTTGGGTGTTGCTTGCTTTTCTTGATCAACCCTTTTGATTGCTTCAATTAAGCATCTCAAATGTTCCTTGGATCACCACTTCTATGTTAGCCTTCCAAGTACCACACTTGGTTCACCTACACATAGGCGGCAAGCCCCTACACTAGGGAGAAGTGACATCTCTCCAAGAACCATTCTTGACACTCACTTGAAATAACTTGATTGATTGATCCAAGTGATGGACTTAACTTGATGAGTAACCTTGATTCCTTATTTAAGTCCTTTTCTTTCTACTTGTTTAAGTCATTTTCTTTCTACCAAATGATCTCCAATCATCACTAGAACTTAAACTTCATCTTTATCTTAAGTTTGATCTTGATCTTCCAATTTGAGTACCGAATGTGTGCAAAGTACACTCCACAATCAAATGGCCTTGTACTCTTTTCTTGTCATGCTTCTAGATCATCTCAAAATCAAACTTAGGTATCTCAATTACTTATAAACATGTTTCCAACTTGAGGACCTTTCAATCAAAGTGACTCTAGATTAATCCAATATTTGTCACTTTTCTGACAGATTCTGTACCCTTCAAAGAAATAAACATATCTCCCAAAGTACAAATCCAAATGCCACGAAATTTGGTGGAGGTGTGCAATAATAAGTTATCTAGCATCTGTAAAATTTGAGCTTCATTTGACTTCTAGATTGCTACTAGATTTTAGTTCTTTCACCACGCTACATGCTGAAAACAGCTGCACTATAGCTGACAAGATCCACTCCAAAACCGAAGCATTTCTTATTCAATTCTCATGAAAATTGTACAGCATTTTATACCATAAGTTTAGAGCATGTACACCAATTTTTATGCCAATCCAATTAGTGTTGATTACTCAAACATGGCTAAGATCACAGCTAGCTCAGATTCTCAATTATAGGACAGATTTCAACAATTGAGCTATACTTCATCAAATGTGAATCAAACTTGAAAGTAACTTGTTGGAATACTTCTATAAGACATATATCCATTCAAACCACTTACTAAAAGTCACCTCATGAATTTATCCAACACAAATCAATCCAAACTTGACTACTAATCAATTATCCATTCAATCATCTCATAGCAAGCAACATTGCATATTTATCCAATTCAATCAACTCATATGCACCCAAATAAAATGATAAACAAGAGATATACCTTGGTTGGCTCATGATCATCCAACTTGCAAGCTTCAGCTCAATTATTTGCAAACCATCAAATATATCCAATGAATCACCAACAACTTGAATTTGACACTTGTATGTTGTAGCACATTTGGACTTCACTCAATTTGTCATGGCATTGGGATAATGATCATCTTTTAGCAATACTTGGCTCAACTATATGATCAACAAGGTGAAATATCATTTGAACCAAGTCTCCAATACCAATGATACCTACAAACAATCATCCACTTTTTGATGGTACCCAAACGACTTTGGGTTCTCTCAAGTTAGGTGCAACATACTTAGGCATAGCCTTAGTATGAATAGTGGAATATTGTGCAATAGCAACCATAGAGGTACCATTACCATCTTTTCTAAGCATATTATTATCAACAATTGAAATAGGCTTAGAAATGTCACCTAGGGGACATGAATGTGCCATGTGTCCCCTTTCCCGGCATGAGTAGCCCTTTCTCTTTGATTGAGCCTTCTCTTCCTTGCTCATATGGTGCTTCTCATTGCCTTGCCTCTCATGGATTGCTTGATCCTTCTTCTCAAGCTTAGTAGGACACTTAGAGGCAAAGTGTCCCGTACTTCCACACTTGAAGCACTTGATGTGAGCATAATCTTTCTTCTCATCTTCATTCTTGCTCATCATCTTGGTATCTTGAGTTTGCATTGGATGCCTTGTCTTTCCACCCCTTCTTGTTTTCTTATTCTTTATCATCAAATCACCACCATCTTCATGGTT
Organism: Miscanthus floridulus; assembly: GCF_019320115.1. Classification (NCBI taxonomy): domain Eukaryota; kingdom Viridiplantae; phylum Streptophyta; class Magnoliopsida; order Poales; family Poaceae; genus Miscanthus; species Miscanthus floridulus. The sequence continues at coordinate 105,929,611 of NC_089584.1, forward strand.
GATCTTGATTTGAACTTGGGTGTCTTCTCTTGCTCAACTTGTGGCTTTGGTTGAGGCTTCACTTGCTTCACCAATTGCCTGGTTGGGCACATTGAGGTAAGATGACCCCAAGTGCGGCACTTGAAGCACTTGACATGCTTTAGCCTCTCTTCTTCTTTTATCTTCTTGAGCTTCTCAATGTTAGGGCAACCATTTGCAAGGTGTCCCGCTTCATGACACCGGTAGCACATGGTACGAGAGAGCTTTCTTTGTTGTAGCTTCTTCAACTTTCTTTCTCTCTTTCTTTCGCCCTTTGTCATCCTCTTCTTGAAGCCAAGGCCACACTTGTCACCATAGTTTCTTTGAGTCTTCAACATGTGCTCAAAGGTGACTTTTGAGTTGTAGCACCTCTCTACCTTGTTGCTCAATTTCTTCACTTGTTCATTGAGCTCATTGTTCTCCTTCAAAAGGTTAGTGTGGGGGTACGGCCGCCGGTATCCTCAAGACAAGACATGGGCCACAACATCAGAGGTGGCCCTGCCCACAAAATCAGGGTGTGCACGGCGCTGCTTAGCGTGCACCGCAAGACATTGTATAGTACTAAATAGGCTACTTTACTTGTAACCCTGTCCCTCCAGACTATATAAGGAGAGGTAGGGGTCCCCTAGCGGACGAGATCCATCTAGATCTATCTACTACATCTCAATACAACACACCAAAGACATAGGACATAGGGTATTATGTTGATCAGACGGCCCGAACCTGTCTAAATCGTTGTCTCTGAGCCTTGTGTCACCATCCGGTTCCTAATTACGTGCATCCCCACCGACAAATCTACCACCATAGGATACCCCTCGGTGGACTACCGACGATATTCTATCGACAGTTGGCGCACTAGGTAGGGGTGTGCGCTTGATCCATGGCGAGCTAGATGGACCTTCAAATCAACAGCGCGTTCTCGTCGTCAATCTCATGGAGATCCATGCTGGTCCACAATGACAATTCATCGATGTCTACACCAGCCCTCGCGACAGCAGATCCGATCTCAGAACCACCTCCGAGGTCGTCTTCACCAACAACTCACTGCCTGTTAGGTGCTCGCCGTCAACGCCAACCAGATAACACCATACGTCACTGACCAGACACTCCGTCCAAAGCTAAGTCACGCTTTAATATTCTTCTAAATATTCTCTGATCTTCGTATATCGCCATAATGTTTCTTCGAACTGTTTTCTCCATATTTGCTCTCCAAACGATTTTTTGAACCCTCGAACAGTCCTATTGATGCTCGAACGCCTCCAGAGATGGCCCTATCTCTGGCTCCTCCCTACACGTGCATGAGCGTCTGCCCTCTGTGTTATGGGTGGTCAGCAGTGGCTCCTTGGTCACGCCTATTCCTCCTACACGTGCACGAGCTCTGCGCTCCACGTTATGGTTAACGGGCTAGCTAGGGCTGGAGACTCAGCTACACACTAACTGTTTGGGCGGTTTATATTAAATATAAATATATCTTCACGCCAACTTATCACTGAACTGCATACGTCATTTCATCACCATTGTTGATTTTTCTCCAGAGTTCATTTATTTTTACAACATGTACTACCCATTCTACATGTTTATATTGCAGGATCATCGTCCAAGTGATCGGATCACCTGGTGCTCGGACTTCTCCATCAATCAACTGATCGGACCGCTTGGTTCATGGACTTCATCGCCAACCAGTTGATCGGATTGTTCATCGGTCGCTTCTACTCAATGCTCACTTCGTATGATCCATCGTATCGACCGGACGTAGGACCTCAGTGTCCGGTCAACGGATGCTCGCCACATGTCACCTCCGTTCAACCTTAGTCACTTGATCTCAACGGTCAAGTGATGACCGGACGCAGCTGCTTAAACTGACCGGACACAGCAACCCCAGTGTCCGGTTGTTTCTAGTAAGGTACCAGACATGACCGGACGTGTCCGGTCGGTCGTGATTGGACACATCACCAGTGTCTGGTCACTTCCAGCTTCTCTGCTCTGCCTGCGTCACCACACGTCACCTTGACCGGATGCATACGTCTAGCGTCCGGTCACTTCCAACGCCAGCGTCCGATCGATGACCGACGCCTACCCGCTGACTGACCAGATGTTGGAACCCAGCATCCGGTCACTGTGTGACCAGAGTCCGGTCCACTCTGTGGGACCTTTCTCACCTCCATTTCATCGCTGAGTTGATCCACATCAACTCCAACTTCATCTCCTTTGTAAATGTGCCAACACCACCAAGTGTACACCACCATGTGTATGTGTGTTAGCATTTTCACAATCATTTTCCAAAGGATTAGCCACTCAACTTGCCATGCCACTCAATCCTAGCAACGATGCAAAGTTAGATCACTCGAGTGAAACTTAGAAGACCAATATGCAAACAAGTTTGCCCCTCTTGATAGTATGGCCATCTATCCTAAATCCGGTCATCAACTTCTCTACACACCTATGATCGGTGAAATGAAATGCCCTAGGTTATACATTTGCCTTATGCATTCCATTCCATCTCCTCCAATGTTGATGCAACACATGCACCAACATGATCAATAATGATATGATTCACTTCATATCATCATGTGATCATATTGGTTCATCGATCTTGACTTCACTTACTTTTCACCGTTGCCATTGTCCATCGGTGTCAAGTCTTGCTCAAGCTTCACTACCATGCAGTCCATCACTCCAAAGCCTCTGACTTGCCCTTCACGCTTGCAACCGGTCCATCAAGCCAAGTCTTGTCTTGATCTTCTCCACCTTGATCACATGACTCAATGTCATGTCTCATGTGCAATAAGCTCCTTCATCATCACAAGTGTGAGCTTTACAACATCTCCAAGCCATTTTCACCTTCATGGCATATGTTGCTTACACACATGTACCTGTGGACTAATCACCTGTGTATCTCACATAAACACAATTAGTCCACCTAGGGTTGTCACTCAATTACCAAAACTACACAAGGACCTTTCAGCGGCGCTGACCACTTGCGTGGTGGCTGCACCAAGCGGGATTTCCCCACCATGGGGAGTTTTGCGAGCGGGCTGGCCTCGCATGGGCCGTGCGTGTGGGCCGAGCGGACGAAATCGTTTTTCTTTTTCTTAAGAAATTAGAAATAGTTTTCTAATTTAATTTTTGAGTTGATCTTTGGTAAATCATATAAAATAATGTAGGTGTCCAAAAATTATGAAATAAATTTTGTTAGGTTCCTAAAATTGTGCTCTATCTGTTAGTGTATTTAGTTCATATATGTACATGTTGATACCAGGAGCTATTAAATCATTTGAAAATGTTCAATATTATTAGGTTAAATATTGTAGGAATTTTTGTAGAAAATTGGTGATAGCTTTAGTCCTAAAATTTGTATGGTAGCTTCATTTTATTATTATGTGCTCACTATAATTTTTGTAGCCTTAGAATAGACTAAACATTAGGGTTGTTAAATACTCTTTGTTTCAATATACATTAAATCATTAGTAGAAATAAAGATATATCCTTCATTTGTAAAGCTAGGTGTTTGTTAGTTGAACCCAACACTTTGCTTGGTAAAGATGATAGTTAGCACAGTACCTTAGTCATTAGAGCTAGCTTATTAGCTTACTATGCATATTCTTAGTTTAAGAGTTGTTGTTGCCTAAATGCTAAGTATTACATCATCATCGCATGCATGTAGAGAACGAGTTCGTAGAGATCATGACCACCGGCGATCGTGAGTTCGAGGAGATCATCAAAGAGTATGAGGAGGAGATTCTCATGCAGGAGGAGGTCCTAGAGCTGCCACTGATTGACTCAGCTGACACCACACCTACCCAAGGCAAGCCCCGGTGCATAACCCCTTATTTTTTATAATTATTGTTTTTATATGTTATGTGCATTTACATTACAGGAATTTTATGAAAACCACATGCATAGATATATCTATCCTATGAGTCTTACTAGTGCAAGTTTGAGTAGCTGCTATGCTTAGGTTTTTGGTAGTGTAACCTGCCGTTACTCACAATAGGTGATTATTATAATCACTCTCATGATAAAAAAAGTGTGAAAGGAAAATGGAGATAAGGCAGGGATATGGTATGGGTATTGGTGGGTATAATAGGTTGTGTCCTGCAGCCAATGGGGCTTAGCTTGGTTACACTGTTTTCCCTGTTTGTGTCGATTAAGGATCGTCCATTGATGTGGATTGTTGTCAAGTCACAGATTTATTATCCTAAGCACATACTTGCTTATGGACCGATTGATTGGAGGCGAGGAAAGGTGGAGGTCTAGACACCATATTGAGACCGAGTCTCAAGTGTGGGGGCTAAGAGTCCAAGTTTGGATAGGGACCTAGACCCCTTGATAGGAGTGGAATGGGTTGATCTTGTTTGTGTCTAGGGTATAAACGGGGCATGTGTTTCAGGATACCCAGCTGGGATACATTGGTTTGAGAATCATCGTTTCTGTGAGACGGTATGACTTGGCTATGGTCTAGCACCATAGTAAGAACTAGAAAATGAAAGATGGTGAAATGATTCTGATTGCTTAACCCTTGCTTGAAAGTAGAACATGTGCTTACTTAGAATGGTTAGCTAATGAAGTAATCATGACTGCTAATAAAACTTGATCTTAAGGACATACTCCTAGTAATGCTTTTTGCAAACAAAAGAAAACAGCAAACCCATATTGCCTATCATATCCTTGATAGTCGGGAAACTATTCCCACTAGTCGGGTAAGTCTTGAGAGTACATTATGTACTCAGGGTTTATTTTACCCATGTTGTAGGTACAGCTTGAGGAGTAGCTCTTGTGTAGAGGATTCTTCTGGCGGGCATAGACGGATCCTTATATCTTTTCTGCTAGATGTTTATTTTCATTCTGCTATTTAATTATCACACTCTGAACTCTGGTATTGTAATAAACAATTTCTAAGAACTCTTGTTGTATGAAATGGACTAAGTATTGTAAGCTCATACTCATTATTAGATTCTAGATGTAAAACGTAGATTGTCTTGAGCTCTCCCTTAGGGTGTGCTTGATGGAACTATCCGATGTAGCTCACTTTTGAGGTGCTTAGTGTCTAGTGGAAGATGAGCACCTCAGAAAGCGTGTTATTTTGGGCGGTTCTACCACAGGTGGTATCAGAGCCAATAATGAGTCTACGAGTTTAAAAACTCTTTTCAAAACCTAAAATTTGACCAACAAAAGCTTTGCGAAAAGTAGGATGTGATAAATTACGTAAATAAGTATAAGCCCTAGTAATATGGTCTATCTAGGATAGCAGCACTGGTTTTATCTAACCAATCTTCTGTAGGTACACTAACTTACGCTGCGTAAGAACCATTTAGAGTACGGGAAGTGAGTGTGCGTTGTGCCAAAAAATATATATGAATGTCGCTATATTCCGGCCTAAGCGAACAAATAGGTCGATCCATGCATCATGAAAAGAGAATCTTGCTTAAACTAAACTCCCCCACGTAAAATTTTTGGATAGTAAATTGATAGGATAATAAATAAAGAGTAATGCTTTAACTCTTAAGGAAAAGTATCGCTAGTAACCATTTATTGGGCCTTACAATCTCTTTAGCTTTTTGTTTCTAAATATGGAGGCCTTGTCCTTAATGGTGGGTTCCTATCTTTTTATAGATGAACCTGAGGTCTAGTCGTGGGAGCACTAGTGCTAGGACGAGCCATGGTCTTGGTGATGATTAGGGCAAAAATGGTCGTGGCGATGATCATGGCAATGCCAATAGGGAGAGCCACGAGGCCCCATTCCTTGCTCCTCCTCCTCCACCACCACCACCGCCTCTGATGCCCCATGCCGAGATGATGGCTGAGATATTGGCTGCTCGTCATGAGTCAGCCCATGCCCTAGAGATGCTGGCATAGGCTATTGGTGGCTTCGCCTATGGAGGCCTAGGTGGCAATGGCAGGGAACGGGGGTGGTGCCCATGGTCTTGAGAGGCCCTATTCCTATTAGGACTTCTTGGGGACACACCCACCCACATTCACACTGACTGTTGAGCCTTTGGACGTGGAGCATTGGCTTCGTATTCTGGAGCAGAAGTTTTAGCTGCTCAATGTGACTAATGAGCAGAAGGTGCGCTTTGCCGCACAACAGCTTCTAGGATCTGCTAGTGCTTGGTGGGACACTTTCAATGCCATGTAGCTTGTGGACCACCATGTGACTTGTGGGAGTTTACCACTGCTTTCCATCAGTACTATATTCCTGTTGGTTTGCTAAACAGGAAGCTGTCCAAGTTTCTAGAGCTAAAGCAAGGAAATATGACTGTGATGGAGTATGTGAACAAGTTCAACCATCTTGCATAGTATGCTAGGACTCATGTGGATACCGATGAGAAGATGGATCATTTCAATCATGGACTCTCTTGCATCTTACAAGAAAAGTTGTATACCAGGGGCTATCAGACCTTTGGTGCTTTGATGAATGCTGCCATTGCTATGGAGGGACTTTAGCGTGACTCTTAGGCTGAGTGGAAGCACAAGAGGGTGATCACTGGGTCTTCTAGTCACCCATAGTCTCAGAAGGTACATGTTGTGAGGAGGATGTCCAATCACTCTTTGGGTGGACAGTCATCTTGTTAGACTCAGCAGACCCACCAGACACACCTCCCACTCAGTACTGTGCACCTACTCAGCAAGTGTAGCAGCCTTAGGGATAGTAGGTTCTGCCTCATCAGGGACAGGGAAACAAGTTGGGTGCTTGTTTCAAGTGTGGCAAGGAAGGCCACTATGCTCATGAATGCCCCCAGAACTAGCGTACTTAGTCTTCTCAGCCTTCAGCCAACACTTGTTTGGTCAAGAGGACTATCATCGAGAAGAAGGTGCCCATGAGCCGCTCGGGATGGGTTAACTTCACAAAGGCTGAGGAGATTTCAGTAGGGAGAGCCCGGATGGCTGGTACGTTCACCATTGATTCCCACTTAGCATATGTATTATTTGATTCTGGTGCATCACATTCATTCATGAGTATGGGGTATACACAAAGGCACAATATACCTACTATGGCTATTCCTATTGCCTATAGAATCAGAACCCCTGAGTGCGCAATTGTGCATTAAAACTCAGACAGACACAATGAGACTAGTGCTAGCCACTCACTCTTATCGTCTTTAGTTCATGGTGCTTGCCTGGTCAAGGCATAGATGTAATTCTAGGGAATGAGCTAGTTGAGAAACTATGGGGTAGTCCTAAACCTTAGGCAGAGAGTTCTTGAGTTGAAGCTTCCTTCTTCTAAGGATAGAATGTCTCCCCTGATGCCCTCAGTCTCTGCCTTGCCACTCATTGCTCATACTAAAGCTTCTCTTGATCTTGCTTCTATTCCTATGGTTTGTGAGTTTCTGGATGTCTTTCTCGAAGATCTACCTGGGTTACCACCAGATTAGGAGGTTGAGCTTGTAATTGAGTTAGAACCTGGTACTGCTCCTATTTTGTGGCACCCCTACCGCATGGCTCCAAAGGAACTGGCTGAAATGAAGAAATCGTTAGAAGAATTGTTGGAGAAGGGATTCATCCATCCTAGCTATTCACCATGGGGTTGTCCAGCTATTTTGTGAAGAAGAAGGACGACACTCTTTGGATGTGTGTGGATTATTGCCCTCTTAACACGATAACCATTAAGAACAAGTATCCTTTACCATGTATTGATACTTTGTTCGATTAGTTGGCTAGTGCAAAAGTGTTTTCAAAGATTGATCTTCATTCTGGGTATCACCAAATTAAGATCTGGCCACAGGATATACCAAAGATAGCTTTTTCTACTAGGTATGGGCTCTATGAGTACCTAGTCATATCTTTTGGTCTCACCAATGCTCCTACATTCTTCATGTATCTCATGAACTTAGTCTTTATACCAGAGTTGTACAAGTTTGTAGTAGTGCTCATTGATGATATTTTGATATACCCTAGAACAATGAAGAGCATGCACAGCATCTTCGGATAGTACTGACTTGGTTAAGGAAACACAACTTGTATGCCAAATTCAGCAAGTGTGAGTTTTGGTTGGATCGAGTATAGTTTTTAGGCATGTCCTGACACCTGAAGGTATCTCTATGGATCCTAGCAAGGTGTAGGACATGTTAATTTGGAAATCTCCAAAGGCAGTGCATCAAATTCGTTAGTTCCTTGGTCTTGCTGGGTATTATCAGTGCTTCATCCCTGATTCTTCCAAAATAGCTCAACCAATAACCAAGTTGCTTTAGAAGGATGTCAAGTTTGTATGGAGTCTAGCTTGTGAAGAAGCTTTCTAAGCCCTAAAGAAGTTTCTTACCTCTGCTCCTATTCTTGCCCAACCAGATATTGATAGGCCATTTGATATGTATTGTGATGCCTCTAGGACTGGACTAGGATGTGTGCTTATGCAAGACGGACGTGTGATCGCTTATGCTTTACGTTAGCTGAAAAAGCAAGAGTTGAGTTATCCCACCCATGATTTAGAGCTAGCTACAGTGGTGCATGCTCTAAAATTTTGGAGACATTACCTGTTGGGAAATAAAGTACACATTTTTACGGATCACAGGAGTATAAAATATATTTTCACTCAATCCGAGCTGAACATGAGACAATAGAGGTGGCTTGAGTTAATCAAAGATTATAAATTAGAAGTTCATTATCACCCTAGAAAAGCTAATGTGGTGGTTGATGCCTTAAGTCAGAAGTCGCATCAAGTTAAAGAAGAATCTTTGTCTCTCAACCATTCTTAGGTGTTAGCCCATATTGCTCTAGTCTCGGACCTACTTGAGCAAATTATTATAGAGCAAAGGCAAGATGTTTTGGAAATTCCGCATATCAAGAAGCTAATTGTCGAAGGGCATGGTCCTCATTTTAGTATTGATGATTAAGGTGTAGTGAAGTTCAAGAACCGATTGGTGGTTCCCTCAAGTGATGAGCTTAGGAGAAAAATTATGGATGAAGCTCACAATTCCAAATTATCCATGCATCCGGGAAGTAACAAGATGTATCATGATTTGCATCACTTGTATTGGTGGCCAGATATGAAATAGGATATTACCAAATATATATCAGAATGTGACATTTATGGAAGGGTTAAGCTGGACCATATGTGTATGCCTAGATTTCTACAGCCCTTGCCTACCCCTGTTTGGAAATGGGAGGATATTTCTATGGACTTTGTTGTGGGTTTACCCCACACAACAAAGGGGTATGACTCTATTTGGATTATTGTGGATCACCTTACCAAGTTCACTCATTTCCTCCCAGTGGATACAAGGTATTCAGCCAAGAAGTATGCCAGGTTGTATTTTGATCGGGTTGTGGCCCTACATGGAGTTCCTCTTACCATAGTTTCCGATAAAGGGTCAGTCTTTGTCTCTCGTTTCTGGGAGCAACTCCAGAAATGCCTTGGTACTCATCTCCTTAGAAGTTCCGCTTATCATCCACTAACTGATGGTCAAACAGAAAGGGTCAATCAAGTACTTGAAGACATGTTGAGAGCTTGTGCCATTTCTTATCTAGAAAAGTGGGGTGAATGCTAAACTTTAGCTTAGTTTTCCTTGAAAGGGACCATGACGCCTAAGAGGGGGGTGAATTAGGCAACTTAAAAGTCTAACTCTAAACTATGGCCTCTTTTTCTACCCTTAGCAAAACCTATGCAAAAGATAAATTATCTAAATGTGTAACTATGGTTTTGCTAGTGTGTTGCTATCTCTACTGAAAAAGGAGTTATGCAACCTAGGTTGCAAACCTATCAACTAGCTTATCACTAAGCTAGGAAAGTAAACCACACACCAAGATTACAATGTAAATGCAGAAGCTAAAGAGTAAGGTAGAGATATACAAACTCCCATCGACAACTCCTGGTATTTTTACCGAGGTATCAAGAAGCACGCAAGCTTCCCCCTAGTCCTCATTAGAGCCCCTCGCGAGGGCCACGCTCCTAATCGGGTAACTCCATAGATAGCCCCAGGCCTTCCCCACGCTGCAAGTGAGTCTCCTAGTGTGCCTTCCGGCAAGCCTCTCCCGGACCGCTCCTCGTCGTCTTCACTATCAAGCTTCCGTCCGAACCACCGCGGGCCTTGTTCCCTCCGGTACACGGCGGCGACCACACCACAAACACAGGTTGGTGTGATATTCGCAAGATTACAAGCCCCTCCTGATGTACAACTAATGGTGTGCGCTAAGCACCAAGTGGTAAGAGGTATGCAAACCTCACTAAACACTAGGCCTAAACCTAGAGCAAGCGCATAAGCGGTGGTCTAATCAACTTAAGCACTTCGCAAAGCACCTACGCTAATCACCTAATGAATCACTAAGCACTATGCAAGTGGAGATTACTAAAATGGTGTATCAACACCCATGGTGTGTTTCTCAGCTCCACTCTTCTCAAATGGCCGGTTGGGGGTCTATTTATAAGCCCCACTAAGAAAGTAGCCGTTGGGGACAAAACCCACTTTTTGCTACTGACCGGACACGTCTAGTCGTCCCGACCGTTGGAGCGCGCGTGTTGATTGGACTCTAGGCTGAGTCCGGTCATCAATGATCAAACACGTCTGGTCACGCTGGTGCCGCTCTAGAACCTCTCTGGAAATGATCGGACACTGCACTTCGTGCGTCCGGTCGTCTAGTGCCGCTGCATCCGGTCACGCTAAAAACATTGCCGTGATGATGAACAGTGTCACTGATGCGTCCGATCACTGCTTCGCTTAGTGTCTGATCACAACAATCGGCGCCTGGTGTTGCCGAGAAACTGATCGGACACGTCCGGTCCTTGTTAGGGCCACGCCCGGTCAACTCTGCCAAGCTCATTTTTCGTGATCTTGCGTCCAGCTTGGTTCCTATCTTCGTGGACTTTGCTTGATATCTTGGGTCTTCTCTTGTGCTTCTAGTGTCTTGCTTATGGTGTTGATCATGGGATCATCATGTCGCCTTCGTCCAAGTCACGTATTGCACCCTATTGAAGTACTAACACAATTACTTGTAAATTCATTAGTCCAATTTGGTCGTGTTGGTCATCAAACACCAAAATCCAAAGTAAATGGGTCTAGGGTCCATTTTCCTTATAATCTCCCCCTTTTTGGTGATCGATGACAACACGACCAAAATAAGCAAATAATAAAAAATTTGGAATTTAAAAACCATTTACTTGCTAGGATGCAATGCAAATGGGCAAGGTTGTAAGATGCCTAAAAGATACCAATTGTAAAGCTAAAGGATACCACATGTAAATATCTTTGTAAACTTATCTTGCCCTTGCAAACCTCCCCCTAACTCCATAATTCACTATCCTCCCTCTCTCAAACTATTACCACTTGTAAATTATTATGATCGGGCTTGCTTTTGGTCCTACAAACTCTCCCCCTTTGGAATCAAACACCGAAAAGGAAGACATTAGTAGCACAAGGGTGGGTCAAACTTTGTGATCCTTTGTATATAGAGTGGAATAGGTCACAAAATTTGACTCTCACATTACATAGACTAAGCTCCCCTTAAATATATACATACATATGATGAAGCATGTAGTCTATGCATAATTGGCAAATTAATGCTCAAGGGAGTTTAATCTATATAATGCATGGAGAAAGCATATAAATACCAAAGTGAAACCAACATGATGATATCGGTTTAGAAATACCACATGTAGAAACCAATTTGATTTGCACCACTTGCAATAGGTGATGGATATTTGAAGTATGATGCTTAACTCCGGGGACTCCATTTTTCTTGCAATGAGACTACTACACACATGATAAGCTTGAAAAGGTGTTTGTATCAAGGCATCCAACTTGTAGAGTAACCTCCCCCTAAATTTGAGCACATAAGTATGGAATACTTGTAGAAGACATGCACATTGATTTTAGAATAAAAATACCACTTGAAAGACGACATAACATGAATGTGAGAATCATTTTCGAAAGTAATATTCGAGAGAAATTATCTACAATTTGGACTTTGGCACACATTAGATGAACAATTGTAAAACAAGCTATGTGTCATGCTCCTAAATAATTTAAACCATGTAGGTTTGCTCTAAGGGTTAAGAGTGAAACCGAGCAAGCCTATCATAAGATATACCTAGTGTATGCAAGACAAAATATGTAAGCATGCAAATGCAAACCTAGGCATGAAAAGGAACTAGATGCTAATTGAGATTGCAAGAAATTAAATCTAGTTACCTAACATGGGAAGGGGAATTTGGGTCCATAGTATTCACTAACCCACTTGACAATTTACATGATCCAATGTGATGCACCCCATGAAATGCACCCATACTTTGCTAAGTCTCCAAATTCCTCGAAGTCCATCGGACTTCTCACTTCCCTTTTAGGATCCAAACCTTCTTAGTACTCTTCAGTTGGAAATGATCTCCTTTGGCACACAAATGCGTTTGGCCCCATTATTGGCTTGCTTGTTCACCTTGATAGCCACCACCTTGTCATTTTTCTTCTTCTTCAAGAGATAAGGTGTGGAGGCCTTTTTGTCCACCTTGTTGGTGTAGGTGTTGGAGAGCTTGCTTGTTTGATTTTTGTTTTTCTCTTTCTTCTTAGCTCCTCCCCCATTCTTCACCTTGCACTCATAGGACTTGTGGCCTTCCTTGTAGCATACGTAGCAAACCATGGTTTGTCCTTCGTCAAGCTTCTTCACTCCCTTGATGGTGTTATCTTGATGAAGTTGGGCTTGCTCTGTGTTGCCTTTCACTTGAGTCAAGTCCTTGGTGACGCGAGCCACTTCTTGCTTGAGTTGCTCATTCTCCATTTCAACCTCTTGTGTGCATGTATCTATAACAACTTTCTCAACACAAACTTGGTTGCACATGGGTGAGTCTAACCATAAATCATTGCAAGAAGTAGATGGCATCCTTTTTAGGCATGTCAACAATTGAACCTTTCTTTTTAGGGTGCCTCGGTGGGGGTTGTACCGATGGCTTCAAGATTAGCAACTTTATTAGTAAGCTCATCACAATATTTGCACATGGTTTCCATTTTAGCGAGCAAACTTTTATAATCATCTTGTGAGCTAGCTAACTTTACCTTTAATTTTTCATTTTTCTTTACAAGTTGCTCATCATTGATCGTGTAATTATTTGTGTTTGCACTAGTCTCAAGTTGCTCAATTTTAGTAGATAGCTCCATATTAAAATTGGCAAAAGTTTCATATTGTTCATGCAAAGTAGCATAAGCTTGTTGTGAGCTATCTAGTTTTTCTTTTAATTTTTCAAGCTTCTTTTGTTGACTAGTGCAAACTTTAGCAAAGTTAAGATTTTGTTGCACAACTTCATCATAAGAAGGTAGCTCATCATTACTATTACTATCATTGCCACTATCACTAGGGATAGGCTTTTTGTTACCTCATGCCATAAGGCACACACCTGAGGTGCTTAAGGATGAGTGCTTGTGCCCGTGCCTCATGTGGTGGTCTTCTTTTTCACTTGAAGAATCATCCCATGACCTTATTGATGTGAGGGCTTTGTCCTTACACTGTCTTCTTCTTTGTCTTGGGTGTGGCCTTTTTGGACAAACTTCCACAAAGTGCCCCAACTCACCGCATCCATAGCATTCTTTCTTTCTTTGCTCATTTCTTTGATTGGTGAAGATGAAATCTTGAATTTGGATGGGCACACCCTTGACATTGAGTTTTTGGATCATCTTCTCCACCTTGTTGATAAGCTTGATAGATTCTTCATCAAGGTCAGAGGTGGAGGAGGAAGATTGATCATCATCACTTGATTCTTCATCATCATCATCATCCTCATCTTCTTCTTCATCTTCACTTGAGGAGCTTGAGCTTGAGCTTGTCTCAACTTGCTTGCCCTTCATCTTCTTTTCTCACTACATGTGAGAGCTTTGCCTTTGCTTGATGAAGAGGCTTCTTCTTGACCCATCTTGTGTGACATTTCAAATACCACTATCTTGCCAATGACTATGGCTAGGGTCATGGTGCTCAAGTCCTCCATGTTGTGAAGGACGGTGATGATGCTTGCATATTTCTTTTGTGGTAGCATGGAGATGATGTTCCTCATGATGTCCGCATTATCTAGCTTTGTTAATCCTATTGAATGGAGCTCATTGATAATTAGATTCAAACGAGAATACATATCATGAACAAGCTCATCATCATTCATTTTAAAGGAATCATAATTTTGTTTCTAGCTTTAACTCTTAAGGAAAAGTATCGCTAGTAACCATTTATTGGGCCTTACAATCTCTTTAGCTTTTTGTTTCTAAATATGGAGGCCTTGTCCTTAATGGTGGGTTCCTATCTATTTATAGCTAAACCTAAGGTCTGGTCACAGGAGCACCAGTGTTGGGACAGGCCATGGTCTTGGTGAAGCTTAGGGCAAAAATGGTCATGGCAATGATCATGGCAATGCCAATGGGGAGAGCCACGAGGCCCCATTCCTTGTTCCTCCTCCTCCACCACCACCACCGCCTCTGATGACCCATGCCAAGATGATGGCTGAGATATTGGCTGCTCATTGCGAGTTAGCTCATGCCCTAGAGATGCTAGCATAGGCTATTGGTGGCTTCGCCCATGGAGGCCCAAGTGGCAATGGCAGGAACAGGGGTGGTGCCCGTGGTCCCGTGAGGCCCTATTCCTATTAGGACTTCTTGGGGACACACCGCCCACATTCACGCTGACTGCTGAGCCTCTAGACATGAAGCATTGGCTTCGTATTCTAGAGCAGAAGTTTTAGCTGCTTAATGTGACTGATGAGCAAAAGGTGCGCTTTGCCACACAGCAGCTTCTGGGATCTGCCAGTGCTTGGTGGGACACTTTCAATGCCATGTAGCCTGTGGACCACCATGTGACTTGCGAGTACATTGTGTACTTAGGGTTTATTTTACCCATATTGCAGGTGCAGCTTGAGGAGTAGCTCTTGTGTGGAGGATCCTTCTAGTGGGCATATATGGATCCTTGTATCTTTTTCACTAGATGTTTATTTTCATTCCGATGTTTAATTATCGCACTCTGAACTCTGGTACTGTAATAAACAATTTCCAAGAACTCTTATTGTATGAAATGGACTAAGTATTATAAGCTCATACTCATTATTAGATTCTAGATGTAAAACATGGATTGTCTTGAGTTCTCCCTTAGGGTGTGCTCGATGGAAGTGTCTGATGTAGCTCACTTTTGAGGTGCTTAGTGTCAAGTGAAAGATGAGTGCCTTGGAAAGAGTGTTATTTTGGGCAGTTCTACCACATGAGGTACCTCATAACTCGATGTACTCTCTTTAGATTCTAAATTGGGCCCATCCGCATGATGACTGAGATCTTCTCCGGGTTGGCTTTGATGCCGCGCTAGGAGATGATAAACCCAAGTAGCATACCCCTCGAGACCCCAAAAATGCATTTCTCTAGGTTGAGTTTGATGCCGGTTGCTCAGAGTTTCATGAAGGTTTGCTCCAGGGTCTGCTATGAGTTGGTTCGCCTATTTGGACTTGACCACGATGTCATCTACTAAAGCCTCAACGATTCAGTCGGATGAGGTCCCCAAAATACTTGAGCATACAACACTAGTATGTAGCCCCTGCATTTTTTAGACCAAACGATATCATGATATAGCAGAACGATCTGAATAGGGTGATGAAAGAAGTCACGTGAGATGGTCAGATTCTTTCTTCATGATCTAATGGTACCCTGGAGTACGCATCAAGGAAGCAGAGGGTTTCGCACCCCGAGGTCGAGTCGACTACTTGGTCTATACATGGCAAAGAAAACGAATCATTTGGACACGCCTTGTTGAGACTTGTCTAGTCAACACACATCCTCCATTTCCCATTCTTTTTTTTTGTAAAAGGATGGGATTAGCTAACCACTTGAGATGATACACTTCCTTGATGAATCCAGCCACTGAAAGCTTCATGATCTCCTCGTCGATGGCCCTATGCTTCTCCCCAATGAAGTGACATAGGCGCTGCTTTACCGGCTTAGAGCCTGGCTTGATCTTCAAGGCATGCTTGGCAACTTCCCTCGGAATGCCTAGCATGTCTAAGGGTTTTCACGTGAAGATATCTCTATTGGCATGGAGGAAGTCGATGAGCACGCTTTCCTATTTGGAGGAAAGCGTGGTAGCCGATGTGCACCACTTTGTCCTCAGAGCTGCTAGGGTCTATGAGGACCTCCTTGATGCCCTTCATAGGCTTAAAAGATCTAGCCGACCGCTTGGAGTCAAGTGTTTCCTCGGTGGTCCCCTTCTTGATGACCGCGAGCTCCTTAGAGGCAATAATCGTCGAGGCATGTTCGCAGCACTCAACCTCGCACTCATAGGCGTGTAGGAAGGAGGTGCCGACGGTGATGACCCCACGTGGGCCTGGCATCTTGAGCTTTAGGTAAGTGTAGTTGAGGACAGCCATGAACTTCATGTAGCACAGTCGTCCTAGGATGGCGTGACAGGTTTTGTGGAATCTGACCACCTCGAAGGTGAGGGTCTCGGTCCTATAGTTGGCTAGATCTTCGAAGGTGATGGGTAGGTTAATCTACCTAAGCCGTATGGTTTGTTTCCCTAGCACGACGTCATGGAAAGGCACCCTTGGTCGGTCGGACATGCAACCGATCGATGCCCATGGCATCAAGCGCCTCGGCGTACACAATGTTGAGGCCACTGCCCCCATCCATTAGTACCTTGGTGAGCCACTTCATGCCGATGATCGGATCAACCATAAGTGGGTACCTTCTCGGCTATGGGATTCTCTCTAGGTGGTCAGATCGGTCAAAGGTGATGGCAGACTCTGACCACCAGAGGAAAGATGGCGCGGCTAGCTTGGTCGTGTAGACCTTGCGACGTGTGAGTTTTCAGCGACGCTTGGAGTCATAAGTTGCTGCCCCCATCGAAGATCATGAGGCAGCCATCTGGCATCGAAAAGGCACCATCCTTCCCCTCAACATCATCCATCGCCAGCTTAGGCTTCTTCCTCTGATCCCCTTGTTTGGAGCCACTGGACAGAAAATGCTTCATAAGGACGCAATCTGTGTACAGGTGCTTGACGAGGAAGG
Source organism: Miscanthus floridulus (assembly GCF_019320115.1). Taxonomy (NCBI): domain Eukaryota; kingdom Viridiplantae; phylum Streptophyta; class Magnoliopsida; order Poales; family Poaceae; genus Miscanthus; species Miscanthus floridulus. The sequence goes on from NC_089584.1 coordinate 105,946,569, forward strand.
CGTGGTTCGGGCACGGCCCCTCGAGTAGCTTCTCGAAGTGGTCAAGTGCACCCTCGGTGGGTGCCTGGCCGTCTTTCTGCTCAATAGCGACCATGAGCGAGCCCCCGTGTCATTGCTTGTTCTTCTTTTTTTCAGGCGGATGGAGGCGCCCTCGCCGACATCCTTGTCCTACTTTGCTTTGCCCTTGGGGTGGTTGAAAATCACTTCGATTGCCTCCATGACTAAGGTGTGGCTGGTAGCAATGTCGAGGAGCTCCTTGGTGGTCCGAGGGCCCTTACGTCCAAGCTTGTAGACCAGGGACTCGCAGGTGGTCCCAGACAGGAAAGCTTCGATGATGTCGGTGTCGGCGATGTTGAGCAACTTGTTGCATTGCCTGGAGAAGCATCGGATGTACTCATAGAGAGTTTCCCTAGACTTCTATCAGCAATTCTTTAGATCCTAGGGGTTCCTAGGGCACGTATAGGTGCCCTAGAAATTTCCCACAAAGATATCCTTTAGGTCCGCCTAGCTTTGACCTCGGTTGGGTAGAAGGAGCTCTAGCCATGTTCGTGCTGAGTCGGCTAGGAATAAGGGGAGGTTGCGGATAATGAAGTAATCACTATCCACACCACTGGCTTAACAAGCAAGCCGGTAATCCTCGAGCCATAGGCTGAGGTTCGTTTTCCTAGAGTATTTCAGGATGTTGGTCGGTGGTCGATACCGCAGAGGGAAAGCCATGTTGAGGATGTGCCGACCAAAAGCCTAGGGCCATGGTAGATTAGGGCTCGGGCTTTGGTCCTCGCCGTTGTCATAGCGTCCACCACAATGAGGGTGATAGCCGTGGTCGGCCTCCTCTCTCTTGTCCCCCCGTCCACGCCTATGGGCGTCTAGGGTGTTACATGCATCATGGTTGGGGGTGAGACGCTCATGCACTAGGACCATGGCAAGCCCTCAGCTACTGCGTGGCGCCAAGTGAATGGATACGTCCCAGCCATGTTGTCCCGGAGACACACGCTGACTAGCATCGAGCCCGCGTCACCGAGACAGTGAGCTTTCCGCCTGCTGCACCACCACACGTTCGAGCAGCGTGCGTATCTCATGATGGGCCCAACAGTCTTCGGGTGTCATGGGATTTGGGAGCCCTCGGAGCAAGCCGCCATGGCAGCTATGTTCTAGCTTGCCCGAGCGAAGTGTGGGAGGCCTCCATCGTCCTCGATGATCCTCCGATTTACGTCACGGGCGATGGCGCATGCACGACCACCGTCTTCATGATGTTCGATCTCACACTCGAGCTCCACATGCTCCTGCTCTAGCTGGAGTCACGCATCCTCAATCTCATTATGTCGTGCCCTCAGCTGCTCCACCTGCAAGCGAGGCAAGGCCCCTACATCTCCCTCAACCTCATTGTCGGGGTCATCCTTAGGAGTAGCCCCTCCCTCATGGATGCTTTCGATGCGTCCCTTAGGGGTACCTACCATGAAGCATTCTCACGAGGGGTGATGGCTTCCCCTGCTAGAGTCAGAGTCAGAGATAGTCACTGAATCTCCCGTGAGAAGATCATAGAAAGATTCCGCAATGTAGTCCGTCATCCCTGTGAATTCATCATCCATGGGGGATAGGTGCATGTGCTGTGCTACGAGGTGACCAATGGTCATTATGGCATTACATAGACCAAACAGGAATGCTGTCGGGGGAGAGTGGTTCCCCTTAGCTATGTCATAACATTGGTGAACGAGAAGGTGAGGCAGCATAGGTTCTCTCAGAACAGTCGGGGTCCTAGGAAGGCACTGAGCTAGCACTCCATCCTCCCATAATCGAAGCCGAGGAGCTAGTCGCTCCTGGGGGCATGGGCCTCTGAGGCGTGCAGCTATAGCTCTTTGAGGGCCTCGACGGTTGTGTCGAGGGCCTCGACAGTTGCATTGAGGCCTGTGGGGCGTAGAAGTTGGATGGGGGTGGAAGCCCGTGCCAGCTCTCCATCTGTGGAGACGAAGAAATCTAGGCTCTCAAAGCGCACGTGCGCGCTCGGGACCCAGCTGATGCCGTGGCTAGCCATCTGTGGCCTGTTGTGGACGACAAGACACACAAAAGGCCCCTACCTGGCACGCCAACTGTCAGTGTTTCAAACCGCCAACTACTAAATTTGTATTTGCGTGTCTTGGCCGGATGGTGTGCTCAGAGTACATAAGGGTTTATACTGGTTCGGGCGGAATGTCCCTACGTCCAGTTTAAGGCTGCTCGTGTTACCAACACTTGTTTGTAGTAGGGGTTACAAATGGATGAGAGAGGAAGAAGGTCCCAAGTCTCTGATGGAATGATCTAATGGAGTTGAATCTAGTCGAACTCGTTGAGCCGTTGAGCCCTTGAGCCAGTTTTTCTCCTCGCCTTCATGGGACGTCCTGCTTCTCCTTTTATAGATGAAGGGGAAGGCATAGGTTACATGAGAGAAAGAGAAAGAACAAAAAAGCAAGGGAGAAGAAGGCCTCTGGAGTCGCAGTGCCCTTCATCTCCTTCACGCGGGTCCTGCGGGTCCTGTGGATGATGACGGGGATGGCTCCACGTCATGACCCTATTCGCCACTGCGCCACATGTGGGCGTCGTCAGCCGATCGTGGCGCCCCATTCCATCCTTGCGGGCAGCATGGTCAACAGGTATCTCTGACGGAAGTCGTGCGGGGATTAGGTAGCACAGCACTGGCACGTCCGACACTGTTGGTGACGTGAGTCCTTAGGTATGGCCCATCGTGGCCACGGGTCACATCAAGACGCGCCCACTCCTTTTCTGATGTTAAAAGTTTGACCCCAGATTCGTACTCTTAGACCCGTAGTGGTTGGAGGTGGTACGGACCCCCATCGGGCGAGGCGGAATCCCCCTTTGAGGGGTCTGGCGAGGTGAGGTCCGTGCCCAAGGGGTCGAGCAAGACGGAGCCCACACCCTCAGGGTCGGATGTGATGGAGTCTGTGCCCTCATGGTTGGGTGACACGGAGCCCACGCCCTCGGGGCCGGGTGAGGCGAAGACCGCGCCTGAGGGGTCTAGCTAGACAAAGCCCGCGCCCTCGGGGTCAAACGAGACGGAGCCCACGCCCTCGGGGTCTGGCGAGACGGAGCCTGCACCCTCCAGATCGGGCGACACGGAGCCCGTACCTTTAGGGTCGGGCGAGACGGAGTTTGTACCCTCGGGGTTGGGTGAGACCAAAATACGCTCTTGACCATACGGGTGAGTTAGCGTTCGTAGCCATCAGTCTCCTTCTGTCAGGTATCCCTAATACTGATACTCGACAAGCCTGCTCGAAGATGCTTCCACCAACTGAAAGTTGTTGAGGTGAGATGTGGAAATGGTCTATGCAGCACTTGTAGGATGCGGTGCCATACCTCACCTGAGTAGGAGCATGAAGCGATGATATGATCGATGGTCTCCATGACTCCACCTCTTGATCAAACAGGTAGCACATTTTCCTTGCCTCCAGCCTGTGTCGCAACCTTCTATCCCCTGTCCAATGGCGCCGCCCAAGGGCTAGCCAAAGGAAAATTTTTACCTTAAGTGGCGCCAACGTCTTCCAAACTAGACAATGGCCTTTGAATATGATTGATGCAGCGTGCAGCATCTTGTATGTAGACGGAGCGGAATATGCTTCATCTTGAGTTCAGCGCCAGGTAAGCTTGTGTGCTTGATTGCTGAAGCACGCCATCGGTTGCCTCCCAGCAATAAACTGTTGTGTTTGTTTGGTAAAGGTAAAACTGGCATGTTTGTTCTCACTGGCTGGTGGGCGGTGGCTGTTGAGCACACCGACAGGCAGCCAGGCACATGAAGTTGGTCACTGGTCAGTCAATGTCAATCCATCAGTTCACTGGATACTTCGGGGGTATTTAAATGGAGGGGAGGGGCTAAAGTTTAGGTTTATCACATCAGATATCATATAAAGATGTCACATCGGGTATTTAGATAGTAATAATAAAATAAATTACACAAATCCTCAGTAATCCGTGAGACAAATTTATTAAGCCGAATTAATATATCATTAGCACATATTTACTGTAGCATCACGTTGTCGAATCATGAACTAATTATGATTAAAAAATTCATCTCGCAAATTAATCTCAATATGTGTATTTAGTTTCATAATTAATATATATTTAATATTCAATGTATGTGTTTAAACATGCGATATGACCGGGCTAAAGTTTAGGAGGGCGAAATAAAATGTCGGCATATTACCTCCCACAAAATGCACGGCGTAAGGTGTAGCATTTTGTTTTAGTTTTGAAGAAAAAATAGGATGCAGTATATATCTACGGTGTAGCCCTGGTGTCTGCTAGGACCCTATATGCAGCAGATACATCGATTGTGCTCGTATTCTGAGAAAACAATGCTATGAGACGTCGCCGAGATTACCGAGTTTGGCAGGGACCAGCGGCAGCTAGGTGGAGTGCGCTCCAGATTTTTGCCGTGGAGCCGGTCACGGTCAGCCGGAGCCTAGGCTGACACGGTCATAATTCCATGGCCCAAACCGAATCACATCACACCTGGCTAGCTACTCCTAGGCCCAAGGCCCGCATGCAGGTCGCCCGGTGCATTCTTGCGAATTCGTAGCCCGTGTTCACAACACGAGTAGCCATTACACATGTCCTTGGATCACCGAAATGGCCATGTCAGTCACCATGTTTTTTTTACGTAAATGTCAGTCACCGTGTTTTACTCGTCTACTCGCTGTCGAATGTTTGAACACGTAACTAGAGTATTAAATATAGACTAAAAACTAATTATATAGTGTGTGGTGTATGACCCCAGATACCCACGGCACACCATATAGGCTGCACCTCTAGGGATGGCCCAGCTCACAAGAAGAAGTCTTGCGGGGCATGACTCTGCTCGGCGCCTTCCGCAAGACATCGGGAAGATATCCTGAAGATACTACGAGATCTGTTAGGATATGTATGATCCCAAGATTCCTGTAATCAGTTATTATTTTCCGGTTATCTCTCAGATCTAACCGACTTATAACTCTGTCTCCTGGACTATATAAGGCGGGCAGGGACCCTCTCTAAAATCACGGTATATCATACGATAGCTAATATAGACCGACAGACCATAGGAGTAGGGTATTACGTCATACTGACGGCCTAAACCTATCTAACTCGTGTGTCTCTGTTGCCTTCTTGTTCTTGATCTCACGCTCCTCTGCCGATCAATCTACCTTTGTGGGATACCCCTCGGAGGACTGCTGATGATATTCTGTCGACAGTTGGCGCGCCAGGTAGGGGTGTGCGTGTTGTTTCCTTATCGAACAAGATGGCTTTTTTCCATAGGCTCTTCGTCCCTTCCGTGGCCCAGCCAGATCTTCATGGTTGGATCCATCTCATGGGTCATCAACGCTGATGGAGTCAGAGAGCTCCTTGAGCTAGGGCAGATCGGTTCTGCGCCGGCCACCCCTGCACCCGCAATTGCAGATCTGATCTCAGAGCTGATTCCGAGGTCTCCTTCGGCGACGACTCGTCGTCCGCTTCCTCGCTACTAGAGAAGGCCGATCAACAACGATGATCTGATCGAATCCATCGATCGGGTCGGACTGAAGCTCGTCGATTGTCTCTCCATCGCCAAATCGGCACTGGACACTCTAGTTCAGCGTCGACCACCCTCCGATCCAGATCTATCGGAGACTGCTCAGCAAACTGCAGGGGTTATGACCCTACCCTTCGGTTTCACCAACGCCGTCGTCGCTTATCAACATGCCCTAAGGGGCAAACTCGCCGACCAGGTCGCCATCCAGCCTCCGCCAGCCGTCAGCATGCTACACTTAGGCCAAAGCCTCGGGGCGCACCTCTAGACCATCCTGGAAGAAACTCCGGGCTCTGAGTCTCAGGGCTCTATGGAGACCCTCGCCGAAACCTTCTCCGATCAATTTCTCCTTCCAGCCTTCCGGGGTGGTGCGATCTTCAACGTCAACATCGACAGCCCTCCTTGGAACGGCGAAACCGAGGAGGAGCGCGTTGCTCGGGAGAACCGGAACATCAACCGTGCGCAGCAGCGAGAAAATGAGGCGGCCATCGCGAGGGCCGAGGCTGCTCAGAATAATCGTCTCGATTCTCAAGGAAGACCGCTCCCGCTCCACCGCGACCTCGACGAAGAATTTCTCCATGTCGATGGCCATGATGTCTTCAAGACTCCAAGCACCAATTTGGCAGTAGCCTGCCAACAAGCTCGCTCGTTTCCCTCAAACGCCCGAGCTTGCCAAGATCGCCGCTATGCTTAAAGTGGCTCACTGTTAGGTTAATGAGATCCACGAGGATCAGAGACCTTCGTGCTCTACGAGCACGGTTCACCGATCAGCTACGTCGAGATCCAATCGCCGCCCCAGTCAAAGTCGTTTCGCCGACCAGTCGCTACCTCTCCTAGGGGGGACCTGGGGGCATCGTGCCGAACACCATCGCCAGCATGACTAGGAGGTCGAACAGGATGCTAGAGTACATCTCAGCAACCTCCGAGATGCATGACGGCATATCGAGCAACGTCGCTTTGGTCTCCATGAAGACGAAGTACGTCGCCGCCAGGATTACAAAAAGGAGTACGGCAACCCAGACTCAGCCCTCGAGCCTATCCCTGACCACAACGCCACAGATGATGGTGTTGACAACCCTAAGGGGCCTCCGGCTTTCACAAGGGCACTTCAAACGCTTCAGTGGCCCCGTGGTTTTAAGATCACCGGGTCAAGCCCTACGAAGGAAGAATGAACCCAACTCAGTGGCTGCAGGCTTACGCCACTGCGGTCCGCGCCGTGGGAGGAGACACCAGCGTCATGGCAAATTATCTCCCCATCATGCTCACGCCACTCGCCATGAGCTAGTTTACCAGCCTTACGCCGGACTCCATCACTCATGGGAAGAATTGAAGAAAGTCTTCACCAACAACTATATGGCCATGTGTACTCAACCCGGCACGAAGCATGATCTCAGCCGCATCAACCAGAAGCCATCCGAGCTCCTCCGCAGCTACATCCAACGTTTCTCCAAGATAAGGAACTCTATCCCCAACATCACGGAAGCTGAAGTCACCACCGCCTTTATCCGAGGACTCCACCATCGCGAGCTTCGCTCCAAATTCAACCGCAAGCTGCCCACCGGTATTGGCGAAATGATAACTACTGCCAACCAGTACGCCGATGCTGAGAAAGTCGAGGTGTGCTTCAATGAGGATCCAGGCACTCAACGCCCGCCTCACCGCTACGACGATCGCCCCGACGACCGATGTCATAGCAACCACCGCCCAGACGATCGCAGCTACCATCGTGATAGCGGTTGTGATTGAATAGGAGGACACAGGCCTAGCCAAAATCACCGCCGCCGGCCAGAACACATCATCGCTGCCGTCAGTTAACCCCATGCCAAGCGTAACTACGACGAAAAGTACCAAAAGATCATCGACAGCTCGTGCCTTCTTCACAAAAACACCAAACACAAGATGAAGGATTGCATTGGCCTGGCTAGGGAGTTCCAGGACAAGAGGCTCGACGATGACGCCAATGATGGAGCCAGAGGTCGCTGACCACCTAGAAACAACAACAATGCCTTTCAGGACCACAATAAGGTGGTCGCCACCATCTTCGGGGGCCTTGCCTCCACTGAGACTAGAAGGGAATGGAAGCTCACTGCTCGACGAGTGCTCGTCGTCGCTTCAAAAGAAACTACCGCCGACCCCAGCTATCGCCCATGGTCCGAGGTCCCCATCACCTTCAGTAGGGCCGACCAGTGGGCAGACATACCCTACATAGGGCGTTTCCCCCTCGTCCTTGACGCAATCGTCCAGAAGGTGCTCATCAGAAAAGTTCTTGTTGACGGTGGCAGTGCTTTGAACCTACTCTTCGTCGGGGCCCTAAGGGAGTTGGGCCTCGCGATATCAGATCTCACACCCTCGGACTCCTCCTTCTGGGGTGTGGTACCTGGAAGGGCATCCAGACCACTCAGAGAGATCACCCTACCAGTACAGTTCGGCACGGCAACCAACTACCGCGTCGAGCATATCAACTTCTACGCCGCCGACTTCGACATCGCCTACCACACCATACTTGGCCAGCCAGCTTTGGCAAAATTCATGGTCATACCACACTACACGTATCTGGTGTTGAAGATGCCTTCGCTTGTAGGAGTCCTAGCTCTGCGGGCCAACCTCTCCGTTGCCTACGTCTGTGAGACAGAGAGTCTTGCTCTCGCCAAAGCCATCGACCTCTCAATCTAGATGGCTAGCGTGGTCACCGAAGCCAAGACAGCACCCGCTGATGACATGGAGATTCTAGGGCTAGAGCTTCCCCGCGCCTCCGCCAAGTCCAAGGAAATCAAGGAGGTCGGCCTCGGTCTCGACGATGCCTCCAAGACCATGAAGATTGGGGCTCACCTTGACCCCAAATAGGAAAGCGCGCTCGTCTCCTTCCTATGTGCCAACGCCGATGTGTTTGCTTGGAAACCTGCAGACATGCCGGGGTACCACGGGAGAAGATCAAGCACTCCTTGAATATCTCGCCGACCGCTAAACCGATCAAGCAGAAACTCCACCGATTCGCGCTAGACAAGGAGGCTATTAGGGTAGAAATAAAATGGCTCTTAGCTGCCGGGTTTATAAAAGAAGTGTATCATACAGATTGGTTAGCAAACCCTATTCTCGTTCGAAAAAAGAATAAAGAATGGAGAATGTGCGTTGATTATACTAATCTTAAAAAACACTGCCCTAAAGACCCCTTCGGCTTGCCTCGAATAGACGAGGTTGTAGACTCTACCTCTGGCTATGAACTACTCTCTTTCCTTGACTGTTACTCCGGCTATCATCAGATCTCCCTCAAGGAAGAAGACCAAATAAAGACGTCGTTCATTACACCTTTCGGTGCATACTGCTACAAAACTATGTCCTTCGGACTCAAGAATGCCAGGGCTACCTATCAAAGGGCCATTCAGATGTGCCTCGACCAGTAGATCGGCCGCAACATTGAAGCCTACATCGATGATGTGGTCGTCAAAACCAAGACAGCCGACAACCTTATCGCCGACCTCGAAGAAACCTTCGCCAACCTGAACAAATACCGTTGGAAGCTGAACCCTTCAAAGTGCATCTTTGGAGTTCCATCCGGTATATTGCTAGGCTACATCGTCAGTACTCGAGGCATCGAGCCTAATCCTAACAAGGTCTCCACCATCACCAATATGAAACGGCCAACATGTGTCAAGGATATACAAAAGCTTACAGGTTGCATGGCTGCTTTAAGCCGCTTCATATCATGCCTCGGCGAAAAAATGCTACCTTTATCAAGCTCCTCAAGGCCTCCGAGCGCTTTTCCTGGTCGGAGGAGGCAGACTCAGCTTTCGAGCAGCTCAAGTTGTTCTTAACAAAGTCGCCGATCATGACAGCGCCAAGGCCAGATGCGCGTATCAAGGAGCTTCCAGCTGTAGTCTAGGGACTACGTACTCAAGCTAGTCGCAGCATCGACGTGACTCCATACTTTTTGGTCTATGGCTCAGAAGCCATACTACCAGCGGACGTTACTTTCCGAACACCTAGAGTGGAAAACTATGATGAAGAGCAGGCTGAGGCTATTTGGTTTGAGGACGTCGAGAGAGCCGAGGAAGAGCGCCTAATCACCTGTGTCCGTACAGCTAAATATCTGGAAGGCTTACGGAGGTACTACAACCGAAACGTCAAAGATCGTTCATTTGCTGTTGGCAATCTCGTTCTCTGTAGAAAACAAAAGACTGAAGGGTTGCACAAGCTCTCTTCCCCCTGGGAAGGGCCTTATGTCGTCAAAGAGGTTACTCGACCAGGTTCTTATCGCCTAAGTGACTTAGAAGGAGTCGATGTTCCCAACTCGTGGCACAGCGAACACCTTATACGTTTCTATCCTTGAAACACTACAGATATGTACTCTACAAATTTATATTCAGTAATGTTTTTTCGGTCTCCATAGCTTGTCTCCGTTTTGTCTCTATTGTGGTTTAGCATCCATTTGTGCTCACCGAACTATATGCTACTTCATGACAAAGTCCAATACGTACTCACCGTAACTGCACCGACCATGTTTCTCCAAATCGCCGAACACGATTTCTCCAAATCGCCGAACGCTTTTTCTCCAAATTACCGAACACGATTTCTCTAAATCGCCGAACACGATTTCTCCAAATCGCCGAACACGATTTCTCCAAATCGCCGGGCGTGTTTTCCCCAAATCGCCAAACATTTTTTGATCGAAGAGCAACATGTTTTCTTTTTCTGTTCTCCTCAGAGATGACCCAGTCTCCGATTTCTCCATACACGTGCTACGGGCTCCGCGCTCTGCGTTATGGGTGGTCAGCCGCGGTCCCTTGGTCACACCTATTTTTCCTACATGTCTACGGGCTCCGCGCTCGACGTTATGGACTATGGGTCAGCCAAGGCCGAGAGTTCAACATAGAATACATTGCTCGGATGCTGCTTATGTTGCCTCTATCTCCAAGTTCGTATAACAACTGTCGACCAAAACGTGATCCGCGTTGTTTTTTATGGAAAAGACTCAGTCACCGGTTTTTCCCTAAACATGCCACGGGCTCTGCGCTCTGCGTCATGGGTGGCCGGCTACGGTTCCTGTGTCATGTCTGTTACTCCTACACGTGCACGGGCTCCACGCTCGATGTTATGGACTATGGGCTGGCCAAGGCCATAGGGATCAGTAGCAGACCAACTGTTCGGATGTTATTTGAGCTACGCATAATCGCGTCTGGTTTGAAACTCTGAAGATTTTTTCACCGAACTACAAGCAAACTGCATATATTACATATACAAGCACCTTATAGCAAATATTTGATAAATACTTGTTTCTTGCGCTATCGCGTTTTCTAATACACAGTCAAGGTTTTACAGATGGTACTCTATAATCAGATTAATGAGCTCCGCCATCACCATCCGTCTCGCCAAACAGATCTATATCGTCGGCCAGCATTTTTGTTGCATCCTCCACTTCATCCTCCAGCTGCTGGGTCTCCGCGTCTCTCAGTCCTTCTATGAACCCACCCTCTATGGACTGAAGGTCGGTGGTCGGATAATGGGACCGAACAACCGCAAGGACATGGGTAGCGACGGTAGTAATGGCATCGCGGTTGAAGGTTTTGAAGTTTTCCCATGCTGCCTTGCACCTCTGAATGACGGTGTCAGGGTGTTGCCGCCTGCCGTCGTGCTGAGTGGCCATTTTCAGGTCGATGCAGTCAAGCACCGGCTTAATTGCGGTGACTACAGTATCGAAGTTCTCCTTCTAGACCTTGGCCTCCTGCACCAGCACGTCGAACTGTGCTTTGACCTTATGACGATAACCTGCGAGAGTTACAATGATCCGTTATACAAGGAGCTACTACAATAATAATACTGACCAGGAGGAATTCACCTTTCACCTCCTCAGCAAGTTTGTCCACCCGCTCTGCTTCCTTTGCTTTTTCCTGGCGAAGTTGATCGATGGCCTGGCGCATCTGGCCGAGCTCAGCATCTTGCTCTACAAGCACACCAGTTGTTAACAGAAATGCGGCTGTTCAATAATACCAAAGTACATTCGTTGATGTACCATACCTGCTTTCTATTTGGATACACTGTTGAGTTGTTCGCTTTTCCTCTCCGGCTGCTCGAAAGCACATTTTAGTTGGTCGGAGATAGCGGCCAGCTGCTCGGACTGGCTCTGCACTTGCTTAGACACAGCCGCAAGCTTTTCTATAAGGACCCCCTTTTGGTATTTCAGGTCCCGCGCGTTGGACTCCGCAAGGTCTCATTCGCGTTGGGCCCTCTGGATATTCTTCTCCGAGAGGTTCCTGGTCTTGTTGAGTTTTTCATTCTCCGCTGCAAGGGACTCCATTCTCTTTATCAGCTGGCGGCGCTGCTCGGCAACTCGAGATATTTCCTGCAACATGTATGATGACATTATCGTTAACCAATTCCAATAAACGACTAGGACCTTTCCAGATGAAGTATTCACCTTGATCTGTTTCATCACACTAGTAAGGGAAGTCTCTAGTCTCCTAAACTCCTTCGTGGTGTCCTCCTCTTCAATAATAACTATTTCTTCACCATGCTTTCGGAGGATCCGGACTGCTTGGGGTCGAGGTTCATCACGCACGATCTCCTCCACCTCGTCCTCCTCCATTGCAGCCAGAGGGACCACCTTGGGGCTCAGTGGTCAGATAGCAGGTCTTACCATGCCCTCCGAAGAATTAGGGACTGTCGTCTGTTCCTTTGGCGCCAAAAGCTTTTCCGCTCCCGTTTCCACCGTTGCCGAAGGAGCTATCGCTGATTCGCTCATCGTTGTAGGTAGTCGCTCGTCGCCATGAAGCCCACCAGGGGCAGCAATTGGCTCCCCCGCGTGCTCCCAAGCACTCGGGGACTCCAGGATGTGGTCCACTGGTGTCTCCACTGCTCCAGGGCAAGTTTCTGGTCGCCGATCAGTCTGAGCGGGTGGGGCTGGATCTGTTGCTCGCCTTGCACTGTATCAAATCAGTTATTCAGTCACAACATAAGTAATGAAAATACAGCAAATTAACTATAGCACAAGAACACTTACGGTTTGGTCTGACGGTTCAATTTCTTGAACCGACGGTGCCGGCCAGAGCCTCCGGGCGCAGCTGCGGGGTCGACTCCTGTGCTCGGCGAGGGAATTCTTGGCTCTTCCTTGGTCGGCCTTGGTGCCGCCTGCTGCTCCGGGGCTAGCTGTCGTTTATTGCTCTAGGATCTCCATTGCCCGCTCCGCAGGGATTTCCAACTGTCTGTTGCGTAGCAATTCCCTCCGCTCGATGCTCGGGGACTCTCCTTGTCGGAGCCTCATGGACTTCTTCGCCTACCCCGGTTTGTTGCTCCACGAGTGGGTAGAGTGGAGGCCCTTTCATGCTCGGGGGAGGGTTTGTGAGAATCTCGTCGTTGTCAGACCAATCGAACACCGCGGTTCTTTGTGTTCGATTGGTCTGGTCATCATCCAAAGAGATCCCGCCTGGTTTGCGGGGAGCAGTCGCTGTTGTTTTCCCCTTCTTTTGGGCCGGCTCATCTTCCACCGGCCTCTTTCCCCTTGTTTTCACCGACACTGGGGGAGGACTCTCCGTCCGACCAGTGTCCATTCCTCTAGATTCCGAAGAGACACCGACAGAGCTTTCTTCAATTTGAACAGGTCATCGTGCATCCACTGACGGCGGCCAATCATTTCTCGATACGCCCGAGAAATACACCGCCCTATCCTACGAATGGATCTTCACATGAGTAGGATCAGTTTATTGCTCGGCAGTATAAATAAACTTCTTGGAAACATATAGTAAAGACATTCACCTCAGGAGGCAGATTCTTGCAATTGAAGGGCTTCGTGTACCCTGACAGCCTGAAGGAGGATAGCGGAGCGAACAGCTCGGCAGTTCGCTCTTCGACGTTGCTCCTAGAAAGTATTTTGGGCCTCTCTCGAGTCCTGTCGGTCTTCCCTTTGAATTTAAAGCCTAGGTGCGCCCTCTCTTTGCAGGGTTGTATGCGGTGCACTATGAAACTTGTCGCTACCAATCCGCCATTGGTCTTCACACCCTTTATCAAGCCGAGGAGTTCATTCACTTGCTCCATGTCGTCCTTTCTCAGTAGCTCCGACCAACTCCTTTGGCTTTCTAGGATGTGGTCGGCGTTACAATGCACTACTGGGTGGCTTTGTCTCATGTAGAACCATCTGGTGTTCCACCCCTTTAGCGACGTGTTCAGCGGTATGGTAAGATATTCACTCGCCATCCCATCCCGAAGCTGGAGATACACCTCGCCGACCACCTTAGAACCAGCGCCGCCTGTCTTCTTCAACCAGAATAGGTGACGTAAAAGATTGAAGTGGGGTAGGATGCCAAGGTATGCCTCACAAAAGTGGATGAAGATAGAGATGTGCAGAATGGTATTGGGGTGGAGATTGCACAGAGTAACCCCCCAGAGCTCCAACAGATCCCTCAGAAATGGGTGCACAGGAAACCCTAACCCGTGCCAGAAATAGTCTTCGAATACTACTGCTTCGTCAGTGTGAGGCGTGGGAAAGGACTCACCGAGAGCTGGCCGCCATCCGGCGGTCGCACGGTCAGGGAGAACGCCGGCTTACACCAATCGGTTCAGCTCAGCTTCTCCTATTCATGACGGCACCCACTCCTCGTCGCGTCGGGCCACGGCGTTCGCCTTCTTGGGACTTGTCTTCTTCGGTTTCGCAGCTCCTCTCTTCGGCGCCATCTCTCAGATCTGGTTAGGTTTCGGCGGCGGAGGCAACTGTGGTTGCAGATTTGGCGGCGCGAGAGATGAGGAGAAAGATGAAGTGGAAAAGGTGGGAATGGGGTCTGCGGCGGCACTATTATATAGGATCTTCCCCACCGTTCTGCATTCAAGGGTTTTTTGGGAACCGTTCCCGTGATCTGCGTCACTGCGATTTCTTCGATGCGGCAAATGGGCCATTACCTGGGCTTCTGCGCAAACGCAGCCCATGGCATTCATTTATCGCTGCCTTCAGTTGCTCCTCGCCGAAATATCGCCGACATCTCCGCCATTTATTGAGGCTAAGTAACTGCCACTGTACAAGCCGTTACTCCTGTTTTTCATCCACGGTTCGATTTCTCCGATAACTCCGCCAGCAGCTCGGGGATTGGCGGTCTGTTTCGTTGGTCTTTGATTGTTTTTTTGTTTCTGACCCTGGCACCACGTGACTACGCCACCTACTATCAGGCTCGGGGACTAAGTGGGCACACTTCACCTTGCGGTGAATGTGTTTTGTCTCTTTTTTGGGCCACGACCGGGGACTGGCTGCCTGCTCTGCTGCTTTTCTACTATTCTTCAAGTTTCTGACCCTGGCACCACATGTCTACATCATCTGCTGTCAGGCTCGGGGACTAAGTGGGCACACTTCACCTTGCGGTGAGTGTGCGGGATTTTTTCTCGAAGATTACATGCCTATAGAGGAAGATTGACTCCTACAACTTTGTTCAGACTCTAAGTGGACACACTTGGTCCACTGCGAAGAAATTTTCGATTCTAAACTTGAGCTCCTTACACCCTTATGGCAAGCCATACTTTGGTCATTCTGCTCGGCGATGGTTCACGGTGCTCGGCGACAGGTCGCGCTGCTCGGCGATAGGTTATGCTGCTCGGCAACGGTTCACACTGCTCGGACGACGGCTCATGCAGCTCGGCAGTTCAGCATGGTGGTTGGACCACGAGCTTGACTGCTCGGCGTTGTTCGCACCTGCTCGGACAAGCTTAAGACGACGTTGCACAACGAGTACAAGGCGCTCGGGGACTAGCTGTGGGGTGTACGACCCCGAATACCCACGGCAGACCATATGGGCTGCGCACCTAGGGGTGGCCCAACCCACAAGAAGAAGCCTTGCGGGGCACAACTCTGCTCGGCGCCTTCCGCAAGACATCGGGAAGATATCCTGAAGATACTACGAGATCTGTTAGGATATGTATGATCCCAAGATTCCTGTAATCAGTTATTACTTTTCGGTTATCTCTCAGATCTAACCGACTTATAACCCTGCCTCCCGGACTATATAAGGCGGGCAGGGAACCCCCTCTAAAATCACGACATATCATACGATAGCTAATACAGACCAACAGACCACAGGAGTAGGGTATTACGTCATACTGACAGCCTGAACCTGTCTAACTCGTGTATCTCTGTTGCCTTTTTGTTCTTGATCTTGCGCTCCTCTGCCGATCAATCTACCTTCGTGGGATACCCATCGGAGGACTGCCGACGATATTCTGTCGACACATAGTTTACGACTAATTTGCGAGATGAATCTTTTAAGTCTAATTAGATCATAATTTGATAATGTGGTGCTACAGTAACACTTATGCTAATAAATGGATTAATTAGGCTTAATAAAATCATCTCACATATTACTGATGGATTCTGTAATTTATCTTTTTATTAATATCCAAACACTCACGACATTTTTATATAACACCCGATATGACTCAACACTTTGCACTTTGCACTGGATTTAAAGGTCTTAGTTCAGAACGGCTGTAGATAGGAAGCGGCAAGAGGGAGGAGGGCAGTAGCCAGAAGCCAATAAGCCACAAGGGCAGGGACGGGCGCGGGCGGCCCCCCGGTGGGGAGAAGTAAAGCGCCGCCGCGGTACTTCCACTGTACTGTACCGTACTGTCGGCGTCTCGACTTGAAGGAGCTGGAGCTCCCTCATGCACGCTACCTCCTTCCTACCGCCATTAATGGATCGGAGATGCCTTGCCGTGCCTCAGCTCTCGAAGCACTGCATGGTAATTGGTACATGCCGAGACTGATGCACTGCTTTCTGTCGGTAGAAAGCCTTTTGTTTCTTTTCCAAAGGAGGGCCGAAAGAAACGGCAGGGTAATCACTGTTGAAGTACAGTGAGTGTAGTATAGAGGTACAGGTCCTGTTGCCGCTGCACGCCAGGGGAAGGGTCCATGCACCGGATCTAGCAGTAACTGTTGCAACTCCGGCTCCACACAGCAGGCTGCTGCGAACCCCAGTCTTCTTGCTACCATCATCACGAATGCGCGCACGCACCACGCAGCGCAGTGATAGCACTTTTCACTGGGATCATCCTTGCATTGGGCGTGGCCTGGCCTGGGGAATTCAATGAAGTGACGAGATCCGTACGTCTAACCCCGGCAACCGCTGGCTGCTGCTGCAGAACAGCACAGTAGTAGTAATCGGGTCCTTGGGAGCAGCTGGGGCAGGGATGATAGTTGTAGCGGAACCGCGGAACGACATGGGCACGTTGCCGCGATTGAATGCGCGGCGGCTCCCAGAGCTTCCGTTTCCAACTCCGCTTCATCGATGGAGCGCCCGGCCCACGACACTGCGCTGCATGCGACCTTGCCATATGCAGGCGAGTGTGCACTCCTCCATGGCTCCATCCCTGCACTGCACTCGCCCAGCTTCCTGCCTATATATACTGCCGCGTGACTCGCGTGTCGTTCAGGGACGACGGAGCAGTTGCTTGGCCGCCATTGGTCCACCGATCTATCTCCTTTTCCCGAGCACCTAGCAAGAGCTAGTGAGCTACCGACAAGTCGGCCAGCGCGCCATGGAGGTGAGGCCGACGAGGCGTCTGCTGTGCCTGGTGGCGGTGGTGAGCTGGGCGCTGGCGGTGGCGCGGTGCGCCCCGCAGGTGCCGTGCTACTTCATCTTCGGCGACTCGCTGGTGGACAACGGCAACAACAACTACCTCTTGTCGATGGCGCGCGCCAACTACCCGCCCTACGGCATCGACTTCGCCGGCGGGCCGTCGGGGCGTTTCACCAACGGACTCACCACCGTTGATGTCATCGGTAAGCTGCTAGCTACACAACCGGCCGGCTTGGCCGGCGGTACGGTGTGTGGTCACACGCTCAAGTCGATCAAGCAGGCTAGCACAGCAGGCAGGCAGCTGTTGTTGTCGATCTATCGTTTGTCCATACTAGCTAGCTCTATAGTAGCAGGTGACGCGATCGATGTTTTATGGTCGTCATGCACGTGTCTGGGTGATAACTTGTAACCTCACATGTCTGGGAGAGGCTAGTAATAAACTAATAATTAGTAAGACGGATGGGAGTTTCGTAGCTGTAGTTGTTGAAGAAGGAAGAGGCGAAGAGCCGACGAGCTAGCTAGTCCAGTACAGTCCACACAAGCTGATCGCTCCTCAGTCATCCAACTTGCCAATGTAGCAGCGTGAAACAAATTAAGGTGCTCGGTCGATGACTGTTACC
The DNA here is from genome assembly GCF_019320115.1 of Miscanthus floridulus. NCBI lineage: Eukaryota > Viridiplantae > Streptophyta > Magnoliopsida > Poales > Poaceae > Miscanthus > Miscanthus floridulus. The sequence continues at coordinate 105,964,265 of NC_089584.1, forward strand.
TGGAATTTAATACGTACACTGGGGTGGATAGAGAAACGCGGCTGTAGCTAGATCTGTATAGGAGGATGGATCGGATGAAGATACACCGCCTACGTTCAATTATGTTTGCTAGTAGTATAAAACTTTGCACGAGTCACTCGTGCCAGAGCTCCTGAAGCAGACACTCATGCCATGCATCTAGCTTCGTCCATGTGTTTTTCTTTCCTTTTTGGGATGAATTATAGTGTGCTTAATTCCTTTGCAAATTGCACAGCTCGACTTCTGGGTTTCGACAACTTCATCCCGCCGTTCGCCGCAACGAGCGGGGACCAGCTCCTCGGCGGCGCCAACTTCGCCTCCGCCGCCGCCGGCATCCGCGCCGAGACCGGCCAACAGCTGGTATGTATGCTAGCGAATCCAATGCGTGATGAGAAAAGACAAAACCAACAAGGGCAACAACCACTAACTAGCTAGTGTATTGCACGCTTTCTTTATGCAGGGCGGTCGGATCCCGTTCGCGGGGCAGGTGCAGAACTACCAGACGGCGGTGCAGACGCTGGTGAGCATCCTGGGCGACCAGGACACGGCGTCGGATCACCTGAGCCAGTGCATCTTCAGCATCGGCATGGGCAGCAACGACTACCTCAACAACTACTTCATGCCGGCCTTCTACAACACGGGCAGCCGGTACACGCCCGAGCAGTTCGCCGACTCGCTCATCGCCGACTACCGCCGCCACCTACAGACGCTCTACAGCTACGGCGCGCGCAAGGTGGTCATGATCGGCGTGGGGCAGGTCGGGTGCGCCCCCAACGAGCTGGCGCGCTACAGAGCTGACGGCGTCACCTGCATCGGCCGCATCGACGACGCCATCCAGATGTTCAACCGCCGCCTCGTCGGCCTCGTCGACGAGTTCAACGCGCTGCCCGGCGCGCACTTCACCTTCATCAACGCCTACAACATCTTCGATGACATCCTCACCAACGCCGCCTCCTACGGTAATTAATTACTAGTAAATATATACACAGTCTGTGAAATTGGTTGGACCCGACGACGATCATATCGATCGATCACCGTGCGTGCATGGCGTACGTGCGTGCAGGGTTCACGGTGACCAACGCCGGGTGCTGCGGGGTGGGCAGGAACAACGGGCAGGTGACGTGCCTTCCGTACCAGGCGCCGTGCGCCAACAGGGACCAGCACATCTTCTGGGACGCGTTCCACCCGTCGGAGGCGGCCAACATCATCGTCGGACGCCGGTCCTACCGCGCCGAGTCGCCCAACGACGTCTACCCGATGGACATCAGCACGCTCGCCTCCATCTGATCCGATCCGTCCAAATTATAACAGCAGTTCAGTTCATTCCCCTAATATAGTCCAAACGGGGCTCCAATATTATTTCCTGTACAAGCTCTTATATCTGTAATTTTTGCAACTCATACTTTGGTGTATTTGCATCGGATACTTAGAAAAATAATTGATGCACTTTTTTTCGTTTTTAATTAATGCTCATGCGTGCCTGAATCGTCAAAAGATCAAAATTAAACAGGCACCAATCACATGTTCTGGTAATTTAATCAGACAGATAAATTTGTTGTGTGGTTGCATACGGACAGACGTATTTAGCTGATATAAAGGATTTCACAAGTACACCAAATTTGCAGCTTCATTCAAACCATGTTCTCATGAGTCATGAGCCCATGGCATCTTTTCTTCAACTGTTGGCAAGCCCGACGTAAAGATCAATCACACACGCATACCATGTCTGCACAAGTAATTACACAATGCGACCGATAGAAATACAGCAATCCACGCCAGGCAATTCAGATTGCTTCGCCTTCACCCCATCTGAATTCTGAAACTATGAATTGAATTCCTTCAGTTCAGCGCACGCTAAGCTAGGTCCTCTTGGCTTCCTCTTCAGCCTGCACCAGTTTCAGATGCTTCTCCGTCAGAAGAAAAAAGGCGACTTCCAAAATCATCACCAAAAAATGAAATGAACCCTGGACGACGAAGAAAGAAGAACTCACAGCTCGGATGATCTTGTCGAGCGCGTCGGGCCCGTGCGTCTCGATGAAGCGCTCGACAGACTTGCGCGCGTCGAGGCTCATCATCTGCAGCACCCGGCGCTGGCGCTCGTTGTAGTTCGGGTTCACGTAGTTGCCGATCTTAGAAGTAGCGCCGGACGTGCGTTTCGTAGATGTAGGCCGCGCCGTTGAAAATGGGCAAGCACAAGCCAGCAGCAGAAGAGCAGCTTCATGTACGGCCACAGGGGAAACCTGAGAAAAGATCAAAAGAACCTCGTGTTCGCCGGAGTTGCCGTGAACGGAGAAATCTCATTTGTTCCTGGGGTGAGCCGCCGCCTTCACTACGTTAAGATCATGACCAGGTCACCCCTCTGAGCTGTGCGACCCCAGTCAGCTCTGGAAGCAAGAGGAGCAGCAGCACTCGCAGCAGTGCATCATCTCCCAGCAAGAAGTCCAAGAGCGCAGCTGTTCGGTCCATGGATGTCAACATGAGCAGGTTCAACTCCAGTTATGAGAACAAGACCGCAATGATGCAAAACTGCTGGAAGGAGAGGCAGCAACAGGTTGCGGCTCTTGATGAGGAGAAGAACATCAAGAAACAAGAACAGAAATTGGTTGCGGCTGCAGCAAGAGAGGTTGGGGCGCACAAGATACAAGGGTTGTGGGTTGGTGTGATCAATATCTACAAAGATGACGATGCCAGGAATGTCTTCCTCGAAACACCTGTGGAAGCAAGGCTTGAAGTCATTAAGCACTATGCGGGGGTCGAAAACTAGAACCATCTATCCATGCATTTCACCTATATGTGACTGTAGTTGGCATGATGAACTATGTCTTTTGTGTGTGCAGATCATTAGTCCTATATGAACCTTGTCTTTTATGTGCGAGGTTGTGATGATGAACAATGTCATTAAGCCCTTAATTTGCAGCATGGTTGTTAAACTAAGTTCTCAAGCTCATTTTTGTTTTTATATTGATTGCCTGTGTGAGGTCATGGTATGTTTGAATTGAGGTAGCCTTGCATGAGTATAGTGGGTAGCAACAGTTTTTGTACTGATTGTATTGCAATGGCCAGGAAGTTGTTGATCAAGTTAATGCTCAAGTGGATGATGACGACGACTGGTGGGAGGAGTTTTGGAAAATGCTGCTAGAAGATGATGATGAAGCAGCATTTATCTATGGTACGTATGACTACGCTATACATCTGGACAAGTATTGCAGTAGAGCTGCGTATAGGAAGCCATCATATACTGGTGAGGAATGGGTACAAAACAAGCTTGCCAATGAAACTGCCTGCTACAACATGTTTAGAATGAGTCCCCAAATGTTTTATAGTCTGCATAGTTTGTTGACTACAAACTATGGCCTCACATCCTCAACCAAGTCTACCTCTATTGAGGCTCTAGCAATGTTCCTTTGGATACTTGGGGCTCCACAATCAATTAGGCAAGCAGAGGACAGATTTGAGAGATCACTAGGCACTGTGCACAACCTTTTTTACAAAGTCCTCAGCAGTGTGTTAGACCTATCTGCCGACATCATTAAACCTAGGGACCCAGATTTTACAACAATGCATCCTAGGGTCCAGAATGCTAGGTTCTATCCTGAATTCAAGGGTTGCATAGGGGTAATAGATGGCACTCACATTCCTGTGGTCGTGCCAAGTGATAAGTTTATGCAGCACATGTGTCGGAAGGGCAAGACAACCTAGAATGTCATGACCGTTTGTGACTTTGACATGGTCTTTACTTTTATCCTTGCTGGCTGGCCTGGATCGGTGCATGACATGAGAGTGTTAGATGATGCACTCACAAAGTACAGAGATTTCTTCCCTAAGGTGCCTAGAGGTACACACGTTGCTGCTAGTTCAATACTGTTTTCTAATTGAAGCTTGTTAAACTTACAGGTACTTACTGCTGCAGAGAAGTACTACCTGGTGGACTCGGGGTATGCAAACCACCCCGGGTTTCTATCTCCTTACCGGCAGACCAAGTATCACATCCAAGACTTTCAAAACGCCCCTGAACCACAAGGTATTAAGGAGATATTCAATTATGCGCATTCATCTCTTAGAAATGTCATCGAAAGGGCGTTTGGAGTGTTGAAGATGAAGTGGCGCATATTGTTTAACATCCTGTCGTATCCACCTGAGACACAGACACATATAATAGTTGCATGCATGGCGTTGCACAACTTCATCAGGATCAATGGTGACTTTGATGGTGACTTTGGTATGCTAGACAGCAATGTAAACTATGCGCCTGTTGAAGCATATGTGAATCAGCCTGAGATAGAGCCTGCTCCAGACAGTGCGGACATGGAAAGCATGAATGCATTCCGAGACAGGCTGGCTCATCATTTGTTTAATAGGTCGTGAATAATTTGAGATTGAGAAGATGTATTTGCTTATGTACTATCCGAATGTCTGTAACAATTTTCGGCGGATTTGACTACATTTTACTTGAGTTTTTGAATATGCAATAAAGTGTGTAGAGCTTATAGTTTTTCATGTGATTGTGCATGACAACATACTAGGGGGCATGCAAAATTTCCATCATGACAACATGGCTTGTCACACAATACTATGTTGCCTGCTGCATGCACTTCCATCACAGTATCACACACATGCAGATGTTTCAGTCTGATGAGTAGTATATGATGCCCTAGAACACCTCACAGAAGAGAAGACCCAGCATGTGACAAGCCATGCACAATGTACTGCACATTTCCTGACACAGTATGCAGAATATGGGTAAACAGTAACTCCAAAGTTTGGGGGTGCAGAATTTGGGAACTAAACAAGGGCCAAGCACATGCCGAGATGATGCACTGCTTTCTGTCGGTAGAAAGCCTTTTGTTTCTTTTCCAAAGGAGGGCCGAAAGAAACGGTAGGGTAAGCACTATTGAAGTACAGTGAGTGTAGTATAAAGGTACAGGTCTTGTTGCCGCTGCACGCTAGGGGAACGGTCCATGCACCACATAGCCGACGGTAAAATGATACTCAGCTGAATACTAAGTTTCTATTTGCTGAATATACCAATGTTAATGATTGTTTCAGGAGCAAGATAGAGTTTGAGTGGAGCGCACAACTGATGGACGGTCACTGTCAAGCTAACCTTTGCTACAGTGCTACACATAGCTTATTACATCTTGAACTATTCAAAGTAGCTATTGTGCATCAGATACCTTATGTGTTTCAGTTGTTGTGCGTGTGTTATCAACTAAGCTTGACATTGGATGTGGTTTCATTGATGAGTTGTACAAACAAAGCATATTTTGGATTAATAGATGTCTAAATGCTTCTTTCATCATATATTGTTCGGCATGCAATTATTGTTTGAAGCAAACAAAGCGTTGCAATATGGACTATCGACAAAATAATTTGACATTGCAATATATTATATAGCAACAAACAAACGGTGTTGCAAAAAACATCATACCAACAGAATAGTGGGCGTTGCAATAGAGTCTCCAAACTGTACCAACACAATAGTTAGCGTGGCAATAGAGGGTCCAACAATAGCAACCAGTACTGATCGTTGCAATAGAGAGGCAACCTCTAGCAACCAAACATTTACCGTGGCAATAGACGGATGCACCTATACCAACCAAAATGTTTAGTGTTGCAATAGAGAGGCTACCTCTAGCAACCAAATATTTATCGTGGCAATAGACGGTTCCACCTATAGCAACCAGTATTGATCGTTGCAATAGAGAGGCTACCTCTAGCAACCAAATATTTATCATGGCAATAGATGGTTCTACCTATAGCAACCACCGAGATAGCATGGCAATAGAGGGTCCATCTATTGTAATGCTATTGATGCGTGGCAATAAGGTCTATTGCAACACCAAATATCATTGATAGTGCACCTATTGCCACACTTTGGGTTCGTGGCAATAGGTATTTTTGGTGTTGAAATAGGGGAAAATATATTGCAACACCAAAGAGAGTCGTTGGGCAAACCTTTCCCCACGGTTACTATGGCAACGCCTGCTAACGAAAATTTTCCGTTGCAATTTTATCTTTCGCAACCATTTTTGGTATATTGCAACGCTTTTAGGCCGTTGCATTAGGGGTAAAACCTTGTAGTGAGGCCATTAGTCCACTGTCGAGGTCCAATAAAGGATGGCACACACTTTGGTTCTATGTGAAGAAGGACGCCGCCGCCCCCTTGTCAGACTTCACCAGACGCCTAATCGAAGAGGCGCCGTCGGTGTGGGGGTGGGGACCCCCGAGAAGGAAAAATAAAAGGCTCCACGACCTCCTAGATGCCATCATGCTCCTAAAGAACCATGGTCTCTACAGGGCCAGTGTCATCAGGGTGTATCACGCGAGGAGGGTGGCGCTGCTGATGGCGCGCGCCCTCCTGCTATACGGGATGACGCCCGGCGCGTAGCTCGGTGGGACAGTGCTCGCCCAGGGGCAGGCTTCACCACAGCGAGGTCATGCAGGGCATCAATGAAGTGACAGAGGAGTCTGACGCCGTGTTCTTATCCTAGGACATCCCATGATGCGACCAGACGCGGGCTTTGTTGAGTTGCCAGCGAGGTTGGGCTTTTGGGCCTCTGTTGTGCCACTGCCAGAGCACGTGGCCGTGAGGGCAACGAACCGCACCGCAAATGAAAAGAGGAAGAAGAAGAAAGATGAGGAGAAGGCGAAGCAGCGGGTGAAGCAGCGAGCGAGGCTGGACCGAGGAAGGCAACGGCAAGGTTCGGAAGAGGAAGACGTGGAAGAGGGTGATGGTTTCGGGTCACCCTGTCCAATAGGATGAGCTAGGAGGAGGGGATGAGGACTCATCTTTGTTGCGGGAGGGACCCTTCCAGTGGCATGCCCTAGGGTAGGAGGGGGAGGACATGCCCTCGGAGCCAGCGGAATCATGCCAGCCTGCTTCGTTCGGCCGTTCTAAGGCGCCCCGGAGCCGGCGGGGACCGTCCGTCCCGCTCCGTCTGGGCCTTCCGAGCAGAGGGAAGGTTCGACATAGCAGGCCAGGGGATGGGCGGGCCGGCCCCAAAACATCACCGTCCGGTGGCATCGAGGTGAGTAAAAAACTTCACTCCTTCACTCTTAACGGATTTTACCATAGACTGATCGTCGTGTCTTTTGCAGTGTTGGCGGAGGCGGGACTCTCCTGAGGCTAGCGCCGAAGAAGAGCCTCACCCTTCGGCAGATGTGCCAGGGGCCGTGACGTCGACTGGAAGGGCGTAGCCGGTGGCTATGTCTGCGGGGGAGCAAATAGAGAAGGGCACATCTGGGGCGCCCGTGGCGAATGGGGCGCGACCGGGTGTGGCCACAACGTCACAGGCAGGAACAGCGTAGCTAGGGTCATCATCTGCACAGGTGGCTATGACATCATAGGCTGAAACGGTGTAGTTGAGGCGTCCATGGCGGACGTGGCATAGCCAGGTGTGGCCGCGACGTCATAGGCGGAGACGACACGACGTGAGCCATCGCCCATGTAGGTGGTCGCGTCTGCGGCGGGGTAGATAGGAGAGGGCGCACTCGAGGTGTCCTTAGTGGATGTGGCGATGGGGTAGGCCTCCGTGTCCACATCTCCCGCCCCCTCTACCGTCGGAGGGGCCGCTCTGAAGGAGTTGCTACCGCAAGAGGGGTCGGTGCCTCTTGGGATCGACGTGGAGCCATCTCGATCTCTGGTCTAGGTGGGTGGTGACCCGCACGCGTGGGGAGGATTCCAGATCTAGTGGCAGACCAGCGGGGCCTAGGGGTTACACTTTTTGCCCTTAACGATGCCGTGGAGGAGAGGGAGTGGGGGAGCGTCCACATGGAGGTTGGGACCGCGGTTCGCGCCCTGACCACCGCGCTAAGCTCGTTGTGTAACATCATCGCCCCGGTTGGCCAGGTATGATGTGATCATGTTTCTGACTCTCATTTTCAACGCCTCTAAGTCTTGTCCTCTCCACAATCCCTTATGGTCCGCAGCGAGGAGAAGTCCCAATTTCTTCATCACCAGAAGGACATTTGGGACCACATCGCCGAGGAGACGTGGGTGCATGAGGGACTGGCCGCATAGCTCGCTGCCACCCATTAGCAGGTGGCTGAACTTGCCCCTATTGGGCGGGAGCTAGCTAACCTCCGAGCTAGGGAGGCAGATGCTCGCGATCATGCCTACGAGGCCAAGGAGAAACTCGCAGGCCCTGATTGATAGGGCACTGTGCGGATGTCATAGAATCCGAGCGTCTACGGAAAGAGCAGGACAATTTGTTCTGGGCCATAGAGGAACTCCACATAGAGCGTGACTTGGTTCGCCAGGAGCACGCTGACGCGTATCAATGGATCGACCTCCTCGAGGGCAAGCTTGAGGGGGAGAGGGACCTAAAGGTTGTGTCTAAGGGCATGGCCGCCAGACTCACCATGGAGGTCAACCAGCACCAAGAAGAGGTCCGAAGCCTAGAGGCCGAGGTGATCTAGGCAGTGCAATAAGGTGCACAAGCTTTGGGCAGACATGGACAGTAAGCCTCTAGTTCCCCTTGTTGTCTTTCTCCCTAGAATCCATGGTAGGCCTTTTGACACGGTCGGTATGTGACTCAGACAGGTCTCGATGATAAGGTTAGGGCAGAGGTGATGAAGAGCCGTGGCCTAGAGAAGGAGCTCAGTGAGGTGAAGTCCTCCCTCCTGAAGGAGAATGGTGAGCATGACACCCTACACATCGTCGTCTAGCTGGTCTACGATGACCTCGAACTGGCCTGGAGTAGGGGATGAGCTCGCTTGTGGTCCACATCGTCTGGATTATGGGTTAGACATGCGAGATCATGAGGGACGCCGTGAGGAACGCACTTCACTTTGGCGTTCATCGGTCGTTTGTGATCTCTCATTCTCATTATGAGAACATCGATCTAGCGACGATGAGCCAAGCCTTCACGCCTGGTTACTCTAAGGCTGAGCTGGAGGAGATCGAGGAGTCGGTGGCACCCCTAGTGTAGGAGCTATCTATCAAGATTGAGGATGAGGTCATCCCCCGAGGGGTTAGTTAGTTAGGCCAGGCAACAAACTTGTAATAAGTAGACAATTGTTTAACTTTTGTTATGGCCGAACAGACTTTTGGTTCTTCTCCCCTTTTTTGTACAAAAAGGTTGATGTGATCTGACCCCTTCTAACATTAAGGTTGTAAAGCTCGAGGTGCGGGCGAAAAAACTCTAATCATGCTGGTGAGCCCAAACGCCGTAGCCGCTAGGGCATAGGTTTCTTGTGGTCCGACCAGTTTTACTCAGCATTTGTATCCACAACTCTTGCTTCTAGATCTTAATGTTAGGAGGGGATAGGTGCAAAGAATGTTTCTGAATAGATATATTCTTATCTTATCAGCCCCCGAGTGAGGCCCGACCCATTGCCGTTGCTGGGGTCGGGTGTCACTAAAGATAGAGGAAATGATACCGAAACCGATAAGAGAAAGCGTCTTTGCATTTTAGAAATATCATTCTTGATTGTTCCAGACGTTGGTGAAGACTTTGCCATCAATGGACTTGAGCTTGTAGGTGCCCTAGTTAGAGCACCTTCAGCGATGATGTACGGTCCCTCCCATGGTGGAGAGAGCTTGTGCCGTCAATGGACTATGAGCTTGTAGCTAGCTTTCAAAACTAATTATACTAAAGAGCTTAGCTACACTATGAAAGTAAATACACAAGTGGTTGAGATGTTTATACTATCATGTAGAGAGGTGTGCCAATCATAAGATGAAGCCAATCAATTACAATAAAGTCCCGGTGACAAGAGGTGACAATGATTTTTCAACGAGGTTCACTTGCTTACCGGCAAGCTACTCCCTGTTGTGGCGATACACTCACTTAGAGGTTCATGCGCTAATTGGCATCACATGCCAAACCCTCAATAGGGTGCTACACAACCAACACAAGGTGAGGATCACATAAGCCATGAGCAATCCACTAGAGTACCTTTTGGCTTCCTACCAGGGAAAGGGCAAGAACCCCTCATAATCACCACGATCGGAGTCGAAGACAAGCACCTTCCTCCACTCGACGATCCTCATTGCACCAAGCCATCTAGGTGGCGGCTACCACTAAGAGTAACAAGTAAAATCCACAGTGAGACACGAATACCAAGTGCCTCTAGATGCAATCACTCAAGCAATGCACTTGGATTCACTTGCAATCTCACAAAGATGATCAATCTATGATAGAGATGAATAGGAGGGCTTTGGCTAAGCTCACAAGGTTGCTATGTTAATACAAATGGCTAAGAGAGTGAGCTTGAGCCAGCCATGGGGCTTAAATAGAAGTCCCCCATAAAATAGAACCGTTGGACTCTCACTTCAGCTCAACTCGGGGTGAACCGAACGCGCCTGGTCAGATCGACCGGACGCACCAGCCCTAGCGTCCGATCACCGATCGCCATCCATGTGTCCCCTGAGTTCAACCTTGCATGTATGATTTTAACGGTTCGACTCGCTTCCTCACGTGTGTTAAAGAACGATCGGACTCACCAGCGAATGACCTGACTCGTCCGTACGGCGTCAGATCAGTTCAACACCACGCACTTCCAACTAATGACCAAACACGCTGGTGCTCACTGACTACACGGTGTTAGGTCATTTCTAGAGAGGTTCTAGAGCTCCCAAATAGTGATCGGACACATCCGATGCACCTCGACCGGATGCAGGTCAGCGTTCGGTGCAACACCCTAAGTCATGCTGCCACTAGTTTCTACTTGACCGGACTCACCAGGCCTATGTCCGGTCACTTTGTGGCCTGAGTCCGATCACTGTAAAAAAGTGAAAACCAACTTATCCACTTCACCTACTTCTCCACCCTTACTCAAATGTGCCAACCACCAAGTGTATCACCTTGTGCACGTGTGTTAGCATATTTTCACAAGCATTTTCAAGGGTGTTAGCACTCCACTAGATCTAAATGCATATGCAATGAGTTAGAACATCTAGTGGCACTTTGATAACCGCATTTTGATACGAGTTTCATCCCTCTAAATAGTATGGCTATTGATCCTAAACTGTGATTTCACTTGCTAGGTATCTTGATCACCAAACCAAAAATCTCCTATCAAATTTCACCTTTGGCTTAAACTTTTTGCTTTTTCTCTTTCTTCTTTTCCAAGTCCAAGCACTTGATCATCACCATAGTCACACCATCATCATGATCTTCATCATTGCTCCGCCACTTGGAATAGTGCCACCTATCTCATGATCACTTAGATAAATTAGGTTAACACTTAGGGTTTCATCAATTCACCAAAACCAAACTAGAGCTTTCAATCTACCTCTTTTTGATAATTGATGACAACCCTTTCACAAAGATATGAATTGAATTTCAATTGAATCCATGTTGCTTGCCCAAGCATATTTACCATGTGTAAAAGAATATGGACAAGTTTCATGAACCCTAATTGGTATCAATTGCTCCCCCTACATATGTGCTAAGAGTTTGAATTGAAGTTTGCACATATGCTTAGATAGGAAATGTAGGAGTCAATTTCTACCAAATGATGCTAAGGTATAAGAGATAGACCTTTGAAGCGTGATACCAATCGGAGTGCACCAATATACCATCCTTAGCACCATTAGTAACTAGGCATGCACATAAAAGCTAGAATACCCCATGAGATCAATATTAGAAGCAAGGGTCTAGTTTTCATAATATAAACACAAGTCTAGTTACTCAACCTATGTATACTAGTTTTTCATTTCATCATTCAAACCCACAACTAGCGTACACTAGACAAGCATGGAAATTGAAATTTAAAACTTGTGCCATGCAAGCAAACATATGAAATGCACTTTCAAATGCACCAATCAAGTTTATGAGCTTGTTCTCTCTACTTGTGTGCTCAAATTTCTCAAATTTTTAATTAATCCCATTACTTTGTCAAATCTCTCCCCTATGTCAAAGTTCTCCCCCTTAGTGATTACTTTTCTCCCTATCACTTATATCTTTGTTTCTCTCCCCCTTTGTCATCAATGACCATAAAGGTTCAAATTTTAGATAGGTTAAGATTATTAATATCGATCAATGGGGTGAGGATCATTTTACCAAATTTGGTTTAATCTAGATCACTTGTCAAAGATATTTAACTTGGTTTGATCCAAGAACAAGTTTTTTCACACCTCATTTCAAGGGTTATCTTATACCATGTTGAGTTAAATACTTATAGCTCATTTTCTAGATCAAACACTAGGTTCACAAGCCCACAAACATGTCATATGCTACCACTAGATCAAGTTAAGCATAGAAACAATAGTGGTATCATACACGCATCAAATTCATTTGATTTTCATGAATGAGCCTATAACATGTGAGGAATGACTAGATGCACTAAACAAGTCCTTAGCAAAGGATGTATGCCATGCCAATCAGCTTTTACCTTGGATTGCTCAAAGGAGAGGCATGTCATATAAGTGGGGGGTGCATCAACACATATTTGAGAAATCCAATATGTTCAACTCATTTCTTAGCTTGCAAAACCTTTTCTCATCCAATGGCTTGGTGAATATATCGGCAAGTTGATCTTCGGTGCCCACGCTCTCAATGCAAATATCTCTTTTTTGTTGGAGATCTCTTATGAAATGATGGCGAACATCAATGTGCTTTGTTCTTGCATGTTGAACCAGATTGTTGGTTAGCTTGATTGCACTCTCTTAGTCACATAGCAATGGTACTTCCTTTAACTTGATTCCAAAGTCATTCAAGGTAGCCTTCATCCAAAGTATTTGTGCACAACAACTACCGACAGATATGTATACTTCAGTGGTTGATAATGCAACACTATTTTGCTTCTTTGATGACCATGAAACAAGTGGTCTTCCCAATAATTGACATGTGCCTGAGGTGCTCTTCCTTTCAACCTTGCATCCTGCATAATCCGAGTCAGAGTAATCAACTAGCTCAAATTTTGCTCATTTGGGATACCACAAACCAACATTATGTGTATGCTTCAAGTATCTTAATATTCTCTGTGTAGCCTTCAAATGACTTTCTCTTAGTGAGGCTTGGAATATTACACACATGCATATACTAAACATGACATCCAGCCTTGATGTGGTTACATAGAATAGGCTTCCAATCATAGATCGATAGAACTTTGATCCACCATGTTGCCACTTGCATCACTATCCAAATTTCCATTTGTTCCCATTGGTGAACTAATGGCCTTTGCGTCATTCCTGCCAAACTTCTTGAGCATGTCTTTTATGTACTTGCCTTGACTCACAAATATACCATTCTTTAATTGCTTATTTTAAAGACCAAGGAAGTAACTCAACTCTCCAATCATAGACATCTCAAACTCATTAGCCATCATTTTTCCAAACTCTTCACAAAAGTCTTGATTGGTTGATCCAAATATGATGTCATCAACATAGATTTCCAACACAAACAAGTCTTACCAATCTTCTTGGTGAAAAGGGTGGTGTCAACCTTACCCATTATGAACCCTTTGGATAGTAGGAAATCCCTCAACCTCTCATACTATGTTCTAGGTGCTTGCTTCAAGCCATACAATGCCTTCTTCAACTTATACACATGGTCGGTTTTTTTGTCATCTTCAAAACCGAGAGGTTGCTCAACATATACTTCTTTATTGATGTAGCCATTTAGGAATGCACTCTTGACATCTATTTGATAGAGCTTGATGTTGTGGGCACAAACATAGGCTAGCAAGATTCTAATTGCTTTCAATCTAGCAGCCAAGGCATATGTTTCTCTAAAGTCAAGACCTTCAACTTGTGTATAGCATTGTGCTACCAATCTTGCTTTGTTCCTTACTACTATCCCATATTGATCTTGCTTGTTTCTATAGACCCATTTGGTTCCAATCATGTTATGGTTCTTTGGTCTTTTTACTAATTCTTATACTTGATTTCTTATGAAGTTGTTCAATTCTTCATGCATAGCATTCACCCAATCAATATCCTTCAATGATTCTTCTATCTTGTTTGGTTCAATGGATGACACAAATGAGAAATGCTCACAAAATGATACCAATCTTTATCTAGTTTGCACACCTCTAGAAATATCTCCAATTATAGTGTCCGATGGATGATCTCTTGCAATATTAGTTGGTTGGAATATTGGAACTTGATTGCTTACATTTGATCATTGGGTTGAGATGATGTACTAGCCACTTGATCTTGTTCATTGTCATGAGAGCCACTTGTACTTGCTTGATTAGAATCAACTTGCACATTTGAGTTAGTGAGCACATGCATTTGATCATCTTCATCATCATTCACTTATCTAGGCCTTAATTCACCAACATCCATATTCTTCATGGCATTTAAAAGTTGAATACCTCTAACATCTTCCAAGTTCTCATTCTCATATCGGGAACCCTTGGTTTCATCAAATTCAATGTCATGCACTTCTTCAAGAGTACCACTTTCTAAATTCCAAACGCTATATGCTTTGCTAGTAGTGGAGTATCCAAGTAAGAACCCTTCATCACATTTTTATCAAACTTGCCTAATCTAGTGCCTTTCTTCAAGATATAGCATTTGCAACCAAATACTCGAAAATATGCAATGTTGGGCTTTCTACCATTCAAGAGCTCATAGGGTGTCTTCTCTTTCAATGGGTGACAATACAAGTGGTTGCCACAATAGCAAGCCATGTTGATAACTTTGGCCCAAAAGGATTGACTCACATTGTACTCACTAAGCAAAGACCTTGCCATATCAATAAGTGTTCTATTCTTCCACTCAACAAGGCCATTTGATTGTGGAGTGTACTTGGCCAAGAGTTGATGTCTAATTCCAAACTCATTACATAACTCATCAATTCTAGTGTTCTTGAACTCACTACCATTGTCACTTCTAACCCTCTTGATGGTTGTTTCAAACTCATTGTGTATGCCCTTGACAAATGATTTGAATGTTGTAAATGAATCACTCTTGTCTACTAGAAAGAATACCCAAGTGTATCTTGTATAGTCATCCACTATCACAAAGCCATATTTGTTTCCACCGATGCTAGTGTATTGTGTTGGCCCAAACAAATCCATGTGCAATAAATCAAATGCTTTACTAGTGCTCATCATGCTTTTCTTAGGATGGGTGTTTCGAACTTGTTTGCTGGCTTGACAAGAGCTACAAAGCTTGTCCTTCTCAAACACATCTTTCAAGCCTCTAACCAAGTCATGCTTAACCAATCTATTCAATTGTTTCATTCCAACATAACCAAGCCTTCTATGCCATAACCAACACATACTAGACTTAGTGAACAAGCATGTTGACAATTGAGCTTCATTAGCATTAAAATCAACCAAGTATAGATTCTCATATATAAAGCCTTTGAAGATCAAATTAGAACCATCTACACTTATGATCTCTACATCATCTACCCTAAATATGCATTTAAATCCAAGATCACACAATTGAGTCATGGATAGCAAATTAAAGTTCAAGCTTTCAACTAGCAACATATTGGATATACTCAAGTCATTGGATATTGCAATCTTACCAAACCCTTTGACCTTGTATTTGCCATTATCACCAAATATAATACTATCATAACCATCATTGCCATTGGTATTGATTGAGTTGAACATTCTTGCATCACCGGTCATGTGTTGAGTGCACCCACTATCAAGAACCCAATGCCTTCCTTTGGCTTTGTAATTGACCTACAAAAGAAGATCAATTCCTTTTAGGTACCCAAACTTGCTTGGGTCCTTGAAGGTTAGTTACTAAGCTCTTTGGCATCTAAATGGCTTTCTTCTTTGAGCCCATCCATGGTGCACCAATGAACTTAGCCTTCACACCATTTGACCCTTAGTAATCACATAGAAAGAATCAAGCTTAATTGAGGATACATTGGCTTGTGGCTTCTTTTTCATGCACTTTTGCTCTACATGACCAACTTGCTTGCAACTAGTGCAAAACCAACCATTGTTCTTTACAAAACTAGTCTTGTGAGGAGCAAAGGCCGCCTTGCCTTTCTTGGAGGTATAGCCCAATCCCTCTTTGTAGAGAGAAGCTCTTTGGCTATCCAAGCACATAAGCAAGCGGTCCTCACCACCATAGGCTTTAGCTAAGGTGTGATTGAGCTCTTTTATCTCCTTCTTGAGTGTCTCATTCTCAACCATTAGTGATGCATCACAAGTGAAACCATCAATACTAGATGAGGTAGAAGTGGATGTGCTACAAGAAGGGTTAGTGGGAACAACAATGATAGGCTTATATGATGATTCTTCAATTATGTCACATGTTAAGCCTACTTCACATGTTACAACATTCTTCTTCTCATTTTGCTCATTAAGTAGAGAGGAATGAGCTTTTTCAAGCTTCTTGTGAACCTTGCAAAGCTCCTCATGGTCTTCCTTTAGACTCTCATGAGATGCATTGAGCTCATTAAAGGCTTGCTTAAGGGCTTTTAGTTCCTTACGCGAGCTTTTGCATTCCCTTATCTTAATGTCAAAATTTTCCTTAGCGTCATCTAATATGTTAAGTAGTTCATCTTTAGTAGGTTTATCATCATCACTATCACTTTTATTTTCATTTTCGTTATCATGGTCCTCATCATCACACTCATCATTGGATTGTACCTTAGTGGCCTTAGCCATGAAGCATGATGGAGTGTCGAAGAGAGAAGGCTTCTCATTGATAGCAATGCTTGCAAGAGGCTTCTTGTTGGTGGTCTTGTCATCATCACTATCATCATCATCTTCACTTGAGGAAGCATCACTATCCAAGTGACCACATATGAACCACCCTTCTTCTTCTTGAAGGTCATCTTCTCCTTCTTCTCTTTCTTTTCCTTCTTGTCCTTCTTGCTCTTCTTGTCCTCATCATTATTGTTGCTATTGTATGGGCATTGAACAATAAGATGATCCTTGCTTCCACACTTGAAGTACCTCCTTGACTCTTCTTTGTTCTTGAATGAAGACTTCTTTCTTCTATCACGGTAGCCTTTCTTCACCATGAACTTGCCAAATCTCTTGACAAAGAGAGAGTCATCTTCTCATCATCATCATCTTCCCATGAGCCATCATCTTCACTTGATGTATCTTGCTTGGCCTTCCCCTTAGATGATGTGGCTTTGAATGCCACACTCTTCTTAGCATCCTTCTTCTCATCTTTCTTCTCCTTTTCTTCCTTCTCATCATCATCTCTATAAGTGTCATAGGTCATCAAATCTCCCAACACTTGATTTGTGTCATGGTGTCCAAATCACTCCTCACTAGCAAGGTGACCAACATACCAAACCTTGCGGGTAAATATCTCAAGAACTTATGAGAGAAGTCCTTGTCCTTCACTTCTTTTCCAAGTGCTTTGAGATCATTGACAAGCACTTGAAGCCTATGGAACATCTCTAGCACACTTTCATCACTTTCATCATCCTTCATCTTAAAACTAACAAACTTCTCCTTGAGGATGTATGCCTTGGCACCCTTCACGACTTGAGTTCCCTCAAATATTCTTCCAACTTCTTCCAAGCTTCATGAGCCATCTCAATGTTCTTGATTTGCTCAAATGTTCTCTCATCAATAGCATCATGAATGGCACTAAGAGTAATGCCATTGTTTTGGAGAAGCACTTCTTCAGCCATGGTGGGATTCTCTAGATTGGCTATCTCAATTTTGGTCTCCACCAACTTCCAAACTCTTCTATTGATTGACTTGATATATGATGTCATCTTAGCCTTCTAATAAGTATAGTTTGTGCCATCAAATTGGGGTGGCTTCTTGGTGTTGTTGATTTGAGCCATTTTGACACTAAAAGGTTGTTAAGCCTCAAATCACGGTGACCACAGCTCTGATACCATTTGAAAGGTCCTAATGGCTAGAGGGGGTGAATAGCCTAAAAAATTTCTACAACAACACTAAACAAAAAGGTTAAACAATTATGAGGCAAAGCAAATATTGTGCTAGCCTACTAAAATGTAAGCCACCTACTATAATTCTAGTCTTTATGATCTCTAGGCACACAAAAGCTATGTCACTACACTAAGTGAACTCTCAATGACTAACTAAAGAGACTCACTAACCGCTAGATACGACACAAGCTAGCTCTCAAAACTAATTACACTATAGAGCTTAGCTACACTATGAATGTAAATACACAAGTGGTTGAGATGTTTATACTGCCATGTAGAGAGGTGTGCCAATCACAAGATGAAGCCAATCAATTACAATAGAGTCTCAGTGACAAGAGGTGACATAATGAATTTTCACCGAGGTTCACTTGCTTGCCGGCAAGCTACTCCCCATTGTGGTGATACACTCACTTGGAGGTTCATGCACTAATTGGCATCACACGCCAAACCCTCAATAGGGTGCCGCACAACCAACACAAAGTGAGGATCACACAAGCCATTAGCAATCCACTAGAGTACCTTTTGGCTCTCCATCGAAGAAAGGTCAAGAACCCCTCACAATCACCATGATCGGAGCTGGAGACAAGCACCTTCCTCCGCTCAATGATCCTCGCTGCACCAAGCCATCTAGGTGGCAGCAAGCACCAAGAGTAACAAGCAAAATCCACAGCAAAACATGAATACCAAGTGCCTCTAGATGCAATCACTCAAGCAATGCACTTAGATTCACTCCCAATCTCACAAAGATGATCAACCTATGATAGAGATGAATGGGAGGGCTTTGGCTAAGCTCACAAGGTTGCTATGTCAATGCAAATGGCCAAGAGAGTGAGCTTGAGCTGGCCATAGGGCTTAAATAGAAGCCCCCAAGAAATAGAGCCATTGGGCTCTCACTTCAGCCCAACTTAGGGTGACCGAACGCACCGGTTAGATCGATCGAACACACCAACCCCAGTGTTCGGTCATCGATCGCCGTCCACATGTCCCCTGAGTTCAACCTCGCATGTATGATTTTAACAGTCAACTTGCTTCCTCACGTGTGTTAAAGAATGACTGAACTCACCAGCGAATGACCTGACTCAGTCGCGCTGCGTCATATCAGTTCAACACCACGCACTTCCAACTAATGACCGGGAACGCTGGTGCTCATGACTACACGGTGTCAGGTTGTTTCTAGAGAGGTTCCAGAGCGCCCAAACAGTGATCGGACGCATCCAATGCACCTCGATCGAACGCTGGTCAGTGTCTGGTGCAACACCCTAAGCCATGCTACTATGGTTTCTACTGACCGGACTCACCATGCCTGTGTCCGATCACTTCATGGCCTGAGTCCGGTCACTGTAAAATAGTGAAAACTGACTCCTCCACTTCACCTACTTCTCCACCCTTGCTTAAATGTGCCAACCACCAAGTGTATCACCTTATGCATGTGTGTTAGCATATTTTCACAAGCATTTTCAAGGGTATTAGCACTTCAATAGATCTAAATGCATATGCAATGAGTTTGAACATCTAGTGGCACTTTGAAAACCACACTTCGATACGAGTTTCAACCCTCTTAATAGTACAGCTATCGATCCTAAATGTGATCTCACTCGCAAAGTGTCTTGATCACCAAACCAAAAAGCTCCTATCAAATTTCACCTTTGCCTTGAGCTTTTTATTTTTCTCTTTCTTCTTTTCCAATTCCAAGCACTTGATCATCACCATGGTCACACCATCATCATGATCTTCATCATTGCTTTGCCACTTGGAATAGTGTCACATATCTTATGATCACTTAGATAAATTAGGTTAGCACTTAGGGTTTCATCAATTCACCAAAACCAAACTAGAGCTTTCAATCTCCCCCTTTTTGGTAATTGATGACAACCCTTTCACAAAGATTTGAATTGAATTTCAATTGAATCCATGTTGCTTGCCCAAGCATATTTACCATGTGTAAAAGAATATGGACAAGTTTCATGAACCCTAATTGGTAGCAATTGCTCCCCCTACATATGTGCTAAGAGTTTGAATTGAAGCTTGCACATATACTTAGATAGGAAATGTAGGAGTCAATTTCTACCAAATGATGCTAAGGTATAAGAGATGGACCTTTGAAGCATGATACCAATCGGGGTGCACCAATATACCATCCTTAGCACCATTAGTAACTAGGCATGCACATAAAAGCTAGAGCTTTCAATGGCGTGCAAGCTATTGGGCCTCCATTTTATCCATCGGGAGCACCTCACAGAGGAGGTAATCAAGGTAAGGTGTCCTCTAGTCAACTAGAGGGTCAAGCTCTGTCACTGGATCTTCGTCAAGCTCCATGACTTTGAGGTTAGAAGGAGCCGATAGTCGGTCAGCCTCGGAGCCCAAGGCAGGTGGCCTATCACCAATCTATTCCCGCTCCTCATAGCAGATTGAGAGCTTGTTCTGATCACTGGTGAAGATGCCCATCGGCATCAGCTCACGGCCGGATGCCATTTTCGCTAGCGTGTTGGTCACCTCGTTGAGCCGCCTTAGGAAATGGTTGAGTTTGAGGATATCAAACTTGTCCTCCAGCTGGCGAACTTCTTGGTAGTACGCAACCATCCTGGTGCTGTGGCAGATTGACTCCTTCATGACTTGATCAATGACTAGCTGCAAGTCACCTTAAACGTCTAGTGTCGGATGCCCAACTTGACGGCGATGCATAGGCCGTTGATGAGTGCCTCGTATTTGGCCACATTGTTGGAGGCGGGGGAAGTGGATGCAAACCAGGTGCACTCAAAGGGGCAAAACAAAGACCAGCTCCATGCTGGCGCCTTTTTTCATTAGCGATCCGTCAAAGTATATCGTATAGTACTCTTGGATGATGGCTGCTGGCAGCATCTAGACCTCGATCCATTCTATGACGAAATCGGCCAGCGCTTGGGACTTGATGGCCGTCTGGGGGGCATACGAAATGCCCTGACCCGTCAGCTCAAGTGCCCTCTTTATGATTCTCCCTATGGCATCCTAGTTTTGGATGACCTCGCCAAGAGGGAAGGACGTCACGACTATCACCGGGTGCGACTCGAAGTAGTGACATAGCTTCCTCTTGGCGATCAGGATGGCATACAAGTGCTTCTAAATTTGGGGGTAGCGAGTCTTGGAATCGGACAAGACTTCACAAACAAAGTATACGAGATGATGCACCCTGAGGGTGTGCCCCTCTTCTTGTCGTTCCACCACCAGGGCAGCCGTAGGGTCGAGATGGTGGACTAGAGGGGGGTGAATAGTCCTTTCTGAAATTAATTGCGTCGGCTAACCAAAATAAGTGTGGAATTAGAACTATCGGTTTAGCCAAGACTACACCCCTCTATCTATGTTCTCTAGCACCTTCCAAAGATACTAATTAAGCAACAAGGGTGTCAGGCTAGCTAGAGCTCACCTAACCAAATCTAGGAGCAAGGTCACACAAACCTATGCCACTAGTATTTCAAGCAAAGAGGGAGCTCCTATACATGCTAGTAAGAAAAAGCACAAAGCCAACTAAGTTCACTAGCAATGCTCAATAACAAGGCAACCAATGCCAAATTAGAGAGCGTAAATACTTAGCTACACAAACTAAGCAAAGTGACTAACAAGGTTACACAAACTAAATTAGCCACACAAGGGAGCTACTTCTATGCTACACAAGCAAGAAGGTAACTAGTAAGCTACACAAGCTAACTAATTACAAGAGCAACTACACAAGCACAATGTATATGAAAGTAATTACAAGCTTGTGTAACAAGGATGCAAACCAAAGGGAAGAACAAGGTTGACACGATGATTTTTCTCCTAAGGTTCACGTGCTTGCTAACACGCTACATCCCTGTTGTGTCGACCGCTCACTTGGTGGTTTGGTGGCTAATTGGCATCACCCGCCAAGCCCACACATCGAGCACCATAAGAACCTACCCCAAAAGTGAGGGTAGCTCAATAACACACTCAACTAGAGTTGCTCTTCGTGGCTCCCATGGGGCGAGCACAATGCCCCTCACAAAGCTCTTCTTCGGAGCACCGCACAAGCTTCTTGTGGGCTTCGACGGAGACCACCACCAAGCCATCTAGGAGGTGGCAACCTCCAAGATTAACAAGAACCACCGGCTTGCAACTCGATCACCTAGTGCCACTCAATGCAACCTCATGATGCAATCATACTAGAATCGCTCTCTCACACAATCGGATGATCACTATCAAGCATATGTGAGATGGAGGGCCCCCAAGCACTCACAAGCATGGACACAAAGTCCCCCAAGGTGCTCAGCTCTAGCCATGGCCGAGGCCACCTTCTATTTATAGCCCCATGGGCAAAACTAGCCATTACCCCTTCACTGGGCAAAACTCGGGACAACCGGACGCTCCGGTCGTATCGACCGGACGTAGGACCTCAGCATCCGGTCAACGGATGCTCACCACGTGTCACCTCTGTTCAACCTTAGTCACTTGATCTCAATGGTCAAGTGATGATCGGACATAGCTGCTTAAACTGACCGGACGCAGCAACCCCAGTGTCCGGTCGATTCCAGTAAGGTACCAGACATGACCGGATGCGTCCGGTCGGTCGCGATCGGACGCATCACTAGCGTCTGGTCACTTCTAGCTTCTCTGCTCTACCTGCTTCACCACACGTCACCTTGACCGGACGCATACAGCCAGCGTTCGGTCACTTCTAGCGCCAGCGTCCGATCGATGACCGATGCCTGCCCACTGACTGCCACTACTGACCGGACACTGGAACCCAGCGTCCGGTCACTACATGACCAGAGTCCGGTCCACTCTATGGGACCTTTCTCACCTTCATTTCATCGCTGAGTTGATCCACAACAACTCTAACTTCATCTCCTTTGTAAATATGCCAACACCATCAAGTGTACACCACCATGTGTATGTGTGTTAGCATTTTCACAATCATTTTCCAAAGGATTAGCCACTCAACTTGCCATGCCACTCAATCCTAGCAATGATGCAAAGTTAGATCACTCGAGTGGCACTTAGATGACCGATATGCAAACAAGTTTGCCCCTCTTGATAGTACGGCCATCTATCTTAAATCTGGCCATCAACTTCTCTACACACCTATGACCGGTGAAATGAAATGCCCTAGGTTATACCTTTGCCTTGCGCATTCTATTCCATCTCCTCTAATGTTGATGCAACACATGCACCAACATGGTCAACAATGATATGATTCACTTCATATCATCATGTGATCATATTGGTTCATCGATCTTGACTTCATTTGCTTTTCACCGTTGCCATCGTCCATCGGTGCCAAGTCTTGCTCAAGCTTCACCGCCATGCGGTCCATCACTCCAAAGCCTTTGACTTGCCCTTCACGCTTGCAACCAGTCCATCAAGCTAAGTCTTGTCTTGATCTTCTCCACCTTGATCACATGACTCAATGTCATGTCTCATGTGCAATAAGCTCCTTCATCATCACAAGTGTGAGCTTTACAACATCTCCAAGCCATTTTCACCTTCATGGCATATGTTGCTCACACACATGTACCTGTGGACTAATCACCTGTGTATCTCACATAAACACAATTAGTCCACCTAGGGTTCTCACTCAATTACCAAAACCACACAAGGACCTTTCAATCTCCCTCTTTTTGGTAATTGATGACAACTCTACAAAGATATGAAAATTAAGCTCTTTTGGATTCATGTTGCTTGCCCAAGCAATTTTACCATGTGTAAATGATTTTGGACAAGTACCACAAACCCGAAATGGTAGTATTAGCTCCCCCTACATATGTGCTAGAGTATTTGTTTTTAAGCTTGCACATATGCATAGATTGAAATTGTGGGAGAGTAATTACTACTAAATGATGCTAAGGTGTATAGAATAAACCTTTGAAGCATGTACCAATCAGAGTTGCACCTTTAAGTTCATCCTTAGCACCATGGTTAGCTAGATATCACTTGGAAATAAAGGCACTAGATACCTTGTGAGATCAACATTAAAAGCAAGGTACTAGCATTACTTGAAAAGCATACCAAGTGTCTAGCTATCATCCTATGCATGCTAGTTATCAAATCATCATTCAAGTTCTACAACTAGCAAACACCACACAAGCATGCATATTGAATTTGAAGGCTTATGCAATGCAAGCAAGCACATGAATATGCACATATCAAATGCAATCAATGAAAGTTCATGAGCTTGCTCCCCCTACTTGTGTGCTTCTTTTGTCCAAGAATTTTGATCCATCTCTTTTCTTTAATGTTGCTCTCTCTTTGTCATGTCCATGTCCAACCTCTATTTCTTTGAGCTTTTATATCTTATCTCTCCCCCTTGTACAATCTCAATCTCAAAGATTTCATATCTTTGTACAATCTCTCCCCCTTTGTCATCAATTTCCATAAAAAGTGTGCTTCTCATTGATGCAAAGGTATGTATTTTGGGGTAAATGGTTAAGGCTTGAATCTTGCATTTTTTATGGACATCACTTGATTGTTGGAATGACACCACTTGTAGATACCACTTGTAACTTGTACTACTTGTATCTTATGTAGGGCTTCTTAAGATACCACACATAGAATCTTTGATATTGATATCAATTTGTGTGACACCTCCCCCTATGTGATAGCATGAGTCATCCATTTGATACACTTGAGCTCGCGCTTCTTGAGGGATGCATTCTTCATTTGATGATCACTTAAAGTTGAGGATCACTTGTGGAACCATCGTCTTGCGTGATTGATACCATGTAAAGATATGATACCACTTGTGTGAAGTGAATACCACTAGAAAGAATTTTCTAATTTGGAACCACTTGTTGGATTTATCAATAAAACCATTTCTTGAACATTTGCTATCTTCATGAGTACCACTTATAGGATATCACTTGTAACTTGATCTAGACATCATTTGTAGATACTTGATGACATGCTTGAGTCTAAATACCACTTGAAACAAACAAACTAGATATCCATTTGCGTTGTTGTCTTGTGCTTGTACTCTTATCACTATCATGAGCTTCTATGGTTAACTTGAACTAAATTGATTTGCCTAAGCTTTCAAGTCTGGTTTGAACCAATGACAAGCTTCTTCACACCTCTTGCAAGGGTTATCTTACCAATGTTGTACTTGTCACTTGTTAGCAATCCAATATTAGATCAAGTACTTGGGATCACTAGCTCATAAACAAATTCATATACTAACCACTAGATCAAGTAATAATTCAAACAATAGTGGTAGGTTATGAATTTAAACATTTTATTTGTTATGCATGATCCTATGAAGCATGTACTATATGCACTAACCTCATACTAGTGAGGGATGAAATGATCATGCACACAATGATACCTTTGCTATGTTGGAGTAGAGGATAGTCACATAGATTCCAATTGATTAGTCCAATAGCAATGTGAAGTTCAATTATAAGCTTGGTGAAGACCAATAGATACCATGTTGAATTCCATTCTTCACCCATATGAAATGAATACCACTTATGATCAAGTGCACTTTCTTGTTGTGGTTGGCTTGCTTTATCTTTTGATTTTTGTTTGCATGAGAGCATCAATTTGAGAATACTACTTGAAATATCATGACTAGCTCTCTTTTTGGGTGTTTCTTGCTTTTCTTGATCAACCCTTTTGATTGCTTCAATTAAGCATCTCAAATGTTCCTCGGATCACCACTTCCATGTTAGCCCTCCAAGTACCACACTTGGTTCACCTATACATAGGCGGCAAGCCCCTATACTAGGGAGAAGTGACCTCTCTCTAAGAACCATTCTTGACACTCACTTGAAATAACTTGATTGATTGATCCAAGTGATGGACTTAACTTGATGAGTAACCTTGATTTCTTCTTTAAGTCCTTTTCTTTCTACTTGTTTAAGTCCTTTTCTTTCTACCAAATGATCTCCAATCATCACTAGAACTTAAACTTTATCTTCATCTTAAGTTTGATCTTGATCTTCCAATTTGAGTACCGAATGTGTGCAAAGTACACTCCACAATTAAATGGCCTTGTACTCTTTTCTTGTCAAGCTTCTAGATCATCTCAAAATCAAACTTAGGTATCTCAATTACTTATAAACATATTTTCAACTTGAGGACCTTTCAATCAAAGTGACTATAGATCAATCTAATATTTATCACTTTTCTAGCAGATTCTGTACCCTTCAAAGAAATAAACATATCTCCCAAAGTACAAATCCAAATGCCACGAAATTTGGTGGAGGTGTGCAATACTAAGTAATATAGCAGCTGTAAAAAATTTGAGCTTTATTTGACTTCTAGATTGCTACCAGATTTTAGTTCTTTCACCACTACTATATGCTAAAAACAGCTGCACTATAGCTGACAAGATCCACTCCAAAACCGAAGCATTTCTTATCCAATTCTCATGAAAATTATACAACATCTTATACCATAAGTCTAGAGCATGTACACTAATTTTTATGCCAATCCAATAAGTGTTGATTACTCAAACATGGCTAAGATCACAGCTAGCTCAGATTCTCAATTATAGGACAGATTTCAACAATTGAGCTATACTTCATCAAATGTGAATCAAACTTGAAACTAACTTGTTTGAATACTTCCATAAGACATATATCCATTCAAACCACTTACTAAAAGTCATCTCATGAATTTATCCAACACAAATCAATCCAAACTTGACTACTAATCAATTATCCATTCAATCATCTCACAGCAATCTACATTGCATATTTATCCAATTCAATCAACTCATGCACCCAAATGAAATGATCAACAAGAGATGTACCTTGGTTGGCTATGATCAT
This sequence comes from Miscanthus floridulus, assembly GCF_019320115.1. Lineage (NCBI taxonomy): Eukaryota > Viridiplantae > Streptophyta > Magnoliopsida > Poales > Poaceae > Miscanthus > Miscanthus floridulus. The sequence continues at coordinate 105,990,828 of NC_089584.1, forward strand.
TCAACTTGCAAGCTTCAACTCAATTATTTGCAAACCATCAAATATATCCAATGAATCACCAACAACTTGAATTTGACACTTGTATGTTGTAGCACATTTAGACTTCACTCAATTTGTCATGGCATTGGGACAATGATCATCTTTTAGCAATACTTGGCTCAACTATATGATCAACAAGGTGAAATATCATTTGAACCAAGTCTCCAATGCTAATGGTACCTACAAACAATCATCTACTTTTTGATGGTACCTAAATGACTTTGAGTCCTCTCAAGTTAGGTGCAACATACTTAGGCATAGCCTTAGTATAAATAGCGGGATATTATGCAATAGCAACCATAGAGGTATCATTACCATCCTTTCTAAGCATATTATTATCAACAATTGAAATAGGCTTAGAAATGTCACCTAGGGGATATGAATGTGCCATGTGTCCCCTTTCCCGGCATGAGTAGCACTTTCTCTTTGATTGAGCCTTCTCTTCCTTGCTCATATGGTGCTTCTCATTGCCTTACCTCTCATGGATTGCTTGATCCTTCTTCTCAAGCTTGGTAGGACACTTAGAGGTAAAGTGTCCCGTACTTCCACACTTGAAGCACTTGATGTGAGCATAATCTTTCTTCTCATCTTTATTCTTGCTCATCATCTTAGCATCTTGAGTTTGCATTGGATGCCTTGCCTTTCCACCCCTTCTTGTTTTCTTCTTCTTTATCATCAAATCACCACCATCTTCATGGTTGATCTTGATTTGAACTTGGAGTGTCTTCTCTTACTCAACTTGTGGCTTTGGTTGAGGCTTCACTTGTTGCTTCACCAATTGCTTGGTTGGGCACATTGAGGTAAGATGACCCCAAGTGCGGCACTTGAAGCACTTGACATGCTTTAGCCTCTCTTCTTCTTTTATCTTCTTGAGCTTCTCAATGTTAGGGAAACCATTTGCAAGGTGTCCCACTTCATGACACCGGTAGCACATGGTATGAGAGAGCTTTCTTTGTTCTAGCTTCTTCAACTTTCTTTCTCTCTTTCTTTCGCCCTTTGTCATCTTCTTCTTGAAGCCAAGGCCACACTTGTTACCATAGTTTCTTTGAGTCTTCAACATGTGCTCAAAGGTGACTTTTGAGTTGTAGCACCTCTCTAACTTGTTGCTCAATTTCTTCACTTGTTCATTGAGCTCATTGTTCTCCTTCAAAAGGTTAGTCTCACAAGACATAGAAGTAGAACAAGCATCTATATGTGAAGAGCATGGCATATCTACTAAATCATCACAAGAGGTGGATACATGCTTCTTGCCTACATCACAAGGGTTAGCAACAATTTGTGATTTATCATTTGATCCATGTGATGAGCTCTCATTATTTTTAAGTTTATTTGTAAACATTTTAATGAGAGAAGCCTGTTGTTCTAATAATTCATCATGAGATGCAAGTAGTGTCTCATGATTCAATTTTAGCTCATCATGTGAAGATTTATAAGCATCAAGTAATTTCTTATGTTCTTCACAAGAGTTCTTTAGAAATGAGTTTTCATTTTTCTAATTTCAATGTTTTAGCTTTCTCATTTTCTAAAGACATAGTCATGCTAGCAAGTCTACTAACAAGCTCATCATATGAATCAACATGATCAATCACATTTGCATTAGATACCTTAGTGTCACCTTGTGACATGAAGCAATGTGATGTAGTTGGAGAGCTTGAAGAAACATCACTCTCATACCCCGAGCATGATCCATCATTATCACCATCATGTGTGCATGGAGTAGCATCATCATCGACATCACTTGTGGCATCATCATCAACCTTGTCAAGTGATCTTGTGATATGATCATTATCATCATCACTTGACCATAAGGTGGAGCAATCTTCCACAATCACCAAATTGTGGTTATGCTCAACACACTCATGTGCCTCCATCTTGGGCTCATCATCAACATCAGAGACCATCCCATATTTCTCATTGAGATAACTCCAAATCTCATGGGCAGTCTTCATGTCAATGATCTCTCCAAATATGCAATCATGCAAAGATCTATACATGATGTTAGTAGCTTGGATGTTGAGATCTAGGCATTTCTCTTAAGCTTGAGTTAGATTATCTTCATCCAACACAAGAGAAAAGCCTACATCTACCATCCACCACATTTGAGGGCAAATAAACTTAAAATTGCATATCATCCAATTTTTCCATCGTGTAAAGTGTGTGCCATCAAAAATGTGTGCACAATCAACATCTAGCCCATAAGCCGCCATCCTCTCAGGTCGATGAAGACCACAAATGAGAGACCTAGCTCTGATACCACTATAGGGTCGAGATGATAGACTAGAGGGGGGGTGAATAGTCATTTCTAAAATTAATCACGTCAGCTAACTGAAACAAGTGTGGAATTAGAACTATCGGTTTAGCCAAGACTACACCCCTCTATCTATGTTCTCTAGCACCTTCCAAAGATACTAATTAAGCAACAAGGGTGCCGGGATAGCTAGAGCTCACCTAACCAATTCTAGGAGCAAGGTCACACAAACCTATGCCACTAGTATTTCAAGCAAAGAGGAAGCTCCTACACATGCTAGTAAGCAAAAGCACAAAGCCAACTAAGCTCACTAGCAATGCTCAATAACAAGGCAACCAATGTCAAATTAGAGAGCACAAATACTTAGCTACACAAACTAAGCAAAGTGACTAATAAGGTTACACAAACCAAATTAGCCACACAAGGGAGCTACTTCTATGCTACACAAGCAAGAAGGTAACTAGTAAGCTACACAAGCTAACTAATTACAAGAGCAACTACACAAGCACAATGTATATGAAAGTAATTACAAGCTTGTGTAACGAGGATGCAAACCAAAGGGAAGAACAAGGTTGACACGATGATTTTTCTTCCAAGGTTCACGTGCTTGCCAACATGCTATGTCCACATTGTGTCGACCACTCACTTGGTGGTTTGGTGGCTAATTGGCATCACCTGCCAAGCCCGCACGTCGGGCACCGCAAGAACCTACCCCAAAAGTGAGGGTAGCTCAATGACACGCTCAACTAGAGTTGCTCTTCGCGGCTCCCGCAGGGCGAGCACAATGCCCCTCACAAAGCTCTTCTCCAGAGCACCGCACAAGCTTCTTGCGGGCTTCGACGGAGACCACCACCAAGCCATCTAGGAGGTGGCAACCTCCAAGAGTAACAAGCACCACCGGTTTGCAACTCGATCACCTAGTGCCACTCAATGCAACCTCATGATGCAATCGCACTAGAATCGCTCAATCGGATGATCACTATCAAGCATATGTGAGATGGAGGGCTCCCAAGCACTCACAAGCATGGACACAATGTCCCCCAAGGTGCTTAGCTCCAGCCATGGCTGAGGCCACTTTCTATTTATAGCCCCTCGGGCTAAACTAGCCGTTACCCCTTCACTGGGCAAAACTCGGGACGACCAGATGCTCCAGTCGTATCGACCGGACATAGGACCTCAGCATCCAGTCAACGGATACTCGCCACGTGTCACCTCCATTCAACCTTAGTCACTTGATCTCAATGGTCAAGTGACGACCGGACGTAGCTACTTAAACTGACCGGACGCAGCAACCCCAGTGTCTGGCCGTTTCCAGTAAGGTACCAGACATGACCAGACGCATCCGGTCGGTCGTGATCGGACGCATCACCAGCGTCTGGTCACTTCCAGCTTCTCTGCTCTGCCTACATCACCACACGGCACCTTGACCGGACGCATACGGCCAGCGTTCGGTCACTTCCAGCACCAGCATCCAGTTGATGACCGATGCCTGCCCGCTGACTGCCACTACTGACCGAACACTAGAACCCAGCGTCCGGTCACTACGTGACTAGAGTCTAGTCCACTCTGTGGAACCTTTCTCACCTCCGTTTCATCGCCGAGTTGATCCACATCAACTCCAACTTCATCTCCTTTGTAAATGTGCCAACACCACCAAGTGTACACCACCATGTGTATGTGTGTTAGCATTTTCACAATCATTTTCCAAAGGATTAGCCACTCAACTTGCCATGCCACTCAATCCTAGCAATGATGCAAAGTTAGATCACTCGAATGGCACTTAGATGACCAATATGCAAATAAGTTTGCCCCTCTTGATAGTACGGCCATCTATCCTAAATCCAGTCATCAACTTCTCCACACACCTATGACCGGTGAAATGAAATGCCCTAGGTTATACCTTTGCCTTGCGCATTCCATTCCATCTCCTCTAATGTTGATGCAACACATGCACCAACATGATCAACAATGATATGATTCACTTCATATCATCATGTGATCATATTGGTTCATCGATCTTGACTTCACTTGCTTTTCACCATTGCCATCGTCCATCGGCGCCAAGTCTTGCTCAAGCTTCACCGCCACACGGTCCATCACTCAAAGCCTCCGACTTGCCCTTCACACTTGCAACCGGTCCATCAAGCCAAGTCTTGTCTTGATCTTCTCCACCTTGATCACATGACTCAATGTCACATCTCATGTGCAATAAGCTCCTTCATCATCACAAGTGTGAGCACTACAAGAGATTAGACCTTCTATGATAATTTTCATATGACAAAGCACTTTTTAGTCACAGAAACGATGCGTTTATGACAATTTTTCTTTGGATGACAAGTGTTTGTGACTAAGTTATGATTTAGTCATAAACAACCATCACCATGATCCTTTCCCAATCTTTGTGACAATAGTTCATGACGAAAGTGATGGAATGTGATAGTCATAAATTAAAAACCATTTTTCCCTATCTTTATGACAATAGTTCATGACAAAATTGATGGAATGTGATGGTCATAAATTAAAAATCATTAAAACATACTTTGGCACAGCCACAGTGGACTGGTGGGATCCACATGTAAGGTAAATATTTACTATAAAACAATTAAAAATTGGGAGCTCCCATAGTGAGGAAGGATCGAACCCGCGCCCTCTGGCTTCCTAGGCAATGGAAGAACCACTGAGATACTCACCTATTGTTGCATATGCTCTGATTCTTTTTTCTTTGTACATTTTCATCCCTAGGAGTCACTATTCCTTAGCAGGAGCCCGACGCGCATCTGGCTATGGCACACTTTTCCTCTATCGTTCTTTCGTAGTAGGAGCTCAACGCCGCTGCCCTTTGCCCAATGCCGCCTCTGTCAGGATCCCACGCCACTGGCCGCCCCCACCCTAGGAGGTCGACGCCAGCTGGCTGTAGCTCTAGGCCGCCAGGCTTCACGGGCACAACTGCTGGGGACGCCCCCAGTAGCCCGACGCCGCCGGCATTAGCCTGACCCCACCGGCAGTAGCCCAACGCCACCGAAAGGAGGCTGCCACCGGAGGTAGGACCCCGACGCCAACGACATTAGCCCGACCCCACCTCTAGGAGCTCGACACCTGGCTGCAGCTCCAGGCCGCCGAGCTTCACGGGCTGAAACGCTAGGAACGCCCCGAGGAGCTCCAACCTAGGATCACTGCCACCCACGGGTGAGGTCGACCAGAGACTGCCCCATCCCCTTCGATTAGGAAGGAAAGGTACATATGAGATGAACTTATGTTTTGGTTTTATATTTCGAATTGAAACCATAGGTTATAACTGAAACCAGAGATTTGAAATGATAGAAATAGGCAAATAGCAGTCTGGGCAATGATCACTTGTTGATTCCTTGCTTGTCTTATTTCAATGTGTCACAGATGGGCAGAACTTGGATGAATTGTAGGTTGTTTAGCAAGGTGCATCTGGATGGGGTCACTGAGTTCATGGACTTTGTTTCAGAAAATTTGAGTGGCAATCAGGAGATATTATGCCCATGTCATAAGTGTTTGAATCGGTTAAATCAACATAAAGGAGATGTGGAGGATCACTTACTTATTTATGGGATGTCTAGCACATACACTAGGTGGATACATCATGGAGAACCATTGTGCATGATAACTGAAAATGTTGAGCATTTGAATGAAGATTTTGGCTGCAATGTTGAGCATTTGAATGAAGATGTCCCAGAAGATAAGCCTCAAGATGACCCAGAATATGATCAAATATACCGTATGGTACAGGATCTGTACCCAGATCAAAATCATGGACCAAGAACAAAGGCAAAGTTTGCCACCATATTAGAAGAGATGAAACAGGTGCTACACCCCGGTGGTCCCTATACTAGGTTTTCTTTTGTGGTGAAGTTGCTCCACATCAAGTTGTTTTATAGAATCAGCAATGTTGGATTTAGTGCTTTTTTAGACTTGTTAAGTTTGGCATTTCTAGATTGTTCTATCCCTGCATCCTATGCTGAAGCGAAGAATGTTATTCGTGCATTAGGACTTGGATATGAGTCAATACATGTGTGTCCGAATAACTGTGTTCTTTTCTGAAAGGAATTGGCTAAAAAGGATGCATGCCCAATATGTGGTGCTTCAAGATGGAAGGATGCAGATGGTCGAAGGTAGATTCCAGAAAAGGTTCTAAGGCATTTTCCTTTGATTCTAAGGTTGAAGAGGATGTTTGGATCCAAAGAACTTTCAGCTCAGGCACAATGGCACAAGTTGAAGAGGAAAGCAGTGGACAATGAGCTTAGCCATCCTACTGATGGTGAGGCATGGAAGGATTTTGATAGGAAGTATGAATGGTTTGCAAATGATGCACAAATGTCTGACTTGGCCTCGCTACCGATGGGTTTAATCCATTTGGGAAGATGAGCTCCTCATATAGCATGTGGCCAGTATTTCTTATCCCTTACAACTTTCCTCCATGGCAATGTATGGAACAATCCAACTTCATGATGTGTCTACTTATTCCTGGTCCGGCATGCCCAGGAAAGGATATGGATCTCTTCCTACAGCCACTGGTTGAAGAATTGTTAAATCTCTGGAGTGGTGTCCCTACTTTGGATGCATTGACCGGAAAAGAATTTGATCTTCACGCTGTAGTCATCTGGTGCATTCATGATTATCTAGCATTGAGCACACTTTTAGGTAGAATAACTAGAGGTTACTATGCTTGTGTTCGCTGTGATAAAAATCCTTGCTCCAAAAGACTTAGGAACAAGATTTGCTACATTGGCCATTGTCGTTTTCTTCCAGTGGACCATATTTGGAGGAGAAAGAAAGATTTTGATGGTCAGACTGAAGAACGTGCATAGCCTGAAGAATTTACTCAGGGTGAGTTGATGCAGCAATTGGCAAGGGTGGAACATGTAAAACCTGGGGACCATCCTAATAACAAAAAGAGAAAGAGGGTAGAAGAAGGTCAATGCTGGAAGCGCAGATCGACTCTGTGGGATTTACCATATTGGTCTACTTTGAAGCTACATCACAATCTTGATGTTATGCACATCGAGAAAAATATATGTGAGGCCCTTCTCGGTACATTTCTTGACATCGTAGGCAAGTCAAAGGACTCTATTACTGTGAGGCTCAATTTAGAAGATATGGGCATAAGGAAAAATTTACAATTGAAGGATGATGGTAATTCATACTCTATTCCACATGCTCCATATAAGATGAGTAAAGCCCCGATAAGTGTTTTCTGTGCTTTCATAAAGAATGTCAAATTCCTAGATGGATATGCCTCCAACTTAGCAAGGTGTGTTAGTGTTGATGAATGCAAATTACAAGCATTGAAAACTCATGATTGTCATATCCTTCTACAAAGGATATTACCAGCCGGTCTCCGAGGAATCATGCATAAGGAAATATATGAAGCAATTGCTGAATTAGGTAACTTTTTCCAGCAAATTTGTGCTAAGAAATTGAAGTTAGATGTCTTGAATAGGATGAGAGGTGAAATCCCAATAATATTGTGCAAGCTTGAGAAAATTTTCCCGCCTGCCTTTTTTGATGTGATGGTGCACTTGTCCATTCATTTAATCGATGATGCTCTCCTAAGAGGTCTAGTTCAATACGGATGGATGTACCCTGTAGAACATAGGTTGTTGACCTTGAAACATTTTGTGAGGAACATGGCAAGCCCTGAGGGCTCCATTGCATAGGCATATGTCGCAAATGAGTGCTTGAATGCTTGCTCAAGGTATTTTGATGATGTTGACACTAGGCACAATCGTGAGGGCAGGAACAGAGAGCATGTTCCTATGAGTACATGTGGTTTATCTATTTTCCAGCATGGAGCAAATCTGTTGGGGGCACCGAGGCTTACATATGATGAGAAGGATTATGACAGGATGGTTTGGTATGTCCTCAACAATACTACGGAGGTCGAGCCATTTATAGAGTATGTCCTTCAATGCAAGCAGCATAATGTTATAATTTGTCTATCATATAAAATTTTAGCTCTCACATCGGAATTGCGCACCTATTTGCAGGATTTATAGGAATGAGTTAGAGACTGCTTGGCAATCGTGATGTTGGGGGGAACCTTGCTAAGGAATTTCTAGGATGGTTTAGGAATGAGGAAGGGATGGATATTGCTGAAGAAGGCAAGTGCCTTCAACTATTTATTTCAATGTCAATTTATGTGATCTGATTCATTCATAATGGTCGCATGAATCTTATTATTGACAATAAGGTTTTTGAAATGTATTATTTGGGCACCCTAACTGCAAGTACACAAGTGGAGCAATGGGGAGTGAGTATGGGCATAGAACTGGATACCATAACCAGAGGTTTAGGGACTAGGATACCGGTTATTATAAAGGAAGGGAAAAGAAGGCCAGAGGCACCTATGCAAGCTGCAAAGCTGGCTTCTGAGGGTGGGATCATACTCAGGCAGCATATACCCATATATACAAGTTGGAAAGAATACAAGAAGGACGAACACCAATTGGACAACTTCATTGGCAAACTAGTTGTAAGACGTTGTTTGACTAGTTCAATCTATCTTAATTCTGTCTTTTGGATTTTTAAATACTAATATTATGCTATTCAATGTATAGATAAAATTCAGCATGAATGGTGAAAAGGAGAATGTAACTTCTGCGTGTGCTGACATGCTAAAGGGTGGAACACGCCAAATGAGGTATAGGCTCAAGAAGCAATACTTGACAGGGTACCGGCCAATCAAGTTAGGACTACATCATCATGTTCATCTATGACTGATGAACAATGGAGAAAATTGGTAGACATGTGGTCAGACCCAAAACACAAGGTATGGTTTATGCCAATATTAATTTCTGCGTGTGCTGACATGCCAAAGGGTGGAACATGCCAATATTAATCAAGTTAGGACTACATCACCATGTTCATCTATGACTGTATGCAATTTTCATATTTGAGGATGATTCTAGGATTAGTTTTTTTTGTGCTATGGATCTAGGGATGATTTGGATACGAGCAGCTACTGCTGTTGTTTATTTCTGGGGATTCAGTGCTATAGGTCACAACATAGTTTGTTGTCTACCTATGTTGTTACTGTTCTATTATTTGTTCTATTACTTATGCTACACAATTGTGTCATGTCTAGGAAAAATGTGCAAAGAGCAAACTGGACCGTGAAAAAGTTAAGCTTCAGCAGTGTACTGGATCTCAATCGTACATTGCAGCAGCCTACGTCGTGGTAAGAAAATAAACCTATCATGTCATGTGGTTGTATGACAGCATGTGTTGGAATATGTTTTTCTCTTACGTGTGTATTTTAACATGTGCATTGCTAATGTCATTCTATGTTTGTGAATATTTTAGAAGCAAGAAAAATACAAAGATACAGAGCCCACAGCAATTGATCTATTCAAGTTGACGCATTGCAGCAAAACTAAGGGTTTAAGTGATGATGCCAAGAAAGCTGTAGTAAGTACCTCTCCTTTTTTCTGTAGTACACTGCATAATTAACCATATAAATAAATTCAAACTTGATAAATCATTGTCTTGCTAGGATGATATGGAAGCCATTTTGACAAGAACAGTACAAGAAAGGGAGCAGAATAAGACTTGCACAGATATTGTTGCCCAAGTATTATCAAAGTCAAGCACATTCCTTCGTAATGTGGGACTTCAGCAGTCTATTGCCGCTCCAAAATCTGTTACACCACAGATGCAAGAGCTACAAGCTCAATTGGAGGCTGAGAAGGAAGAATCTGCCGGACTTCGGCAAAAGCTCTAGAGGTTGGAAGCCCAGGTAGAAGAATCAGAGGCAAAAGCTCAGAAACAATCTGAGGAGATTGACAACCTAAAGAAAGCAACAGCAGATACTTAGAACCTCGTTCGACAGATGATAGCATTTGGACAAAGTCAGGTCACTCATCAGACCGCTCCTCCTTGACTTGGCTGTGCTCAGGTACACATCTTCATATTGGTCACTTCTGTTAATCTCTAAATTGAAAGTTGGTGACCTGGTATAGTATAGTTGCAATCTGGATGGTGGCTGAGGCTCTAAGTTTTTTGCAGGTTCGATTCATTTTGGTGATCTGTGACTAGAGTTTGGTGTGACTGGAACTACGACCGGAGTTTGGCGTGGCTGCTGCTTTTGTTGTGACTGGAACTGTGACTGGAGGGTGGCTGCTGTTGTTGGTGATCTGGTGGTGACTGCAACTTTTGCTATGCTGTTGTTGACGTGACTGAAACAATTTGTAGTCACCTGTCTATTTTATTTTTGCCCTGCTGCTACTATAGCTAGGCTGTTGTGTTGACAGCCAGAAGCTATTGCCTTGACAAGTAGCCGAACATAGCTTTGTGGCTGCTATTTTTATTTTGATGGATGTATGTTTGGTACTGTGATATGATGATCTATTAGTGAACTTTGGTGGACCTATAGAACTTTGGTGACCTGTAGAACTGTCGGCTGTTGATGATCTTGTATTTTGATGATGTGATTCATTTGTATCGTTGTTGAATGGTTAAAACTATTGTATGAACCATTAAATTATGGAGAAAATGATCTATTTGGATGTATAATTATTATTGTTATTGAATTATATATGGTTTATTATTTATGATGATTCTTTGTATGGGCTTGGGTCGTAAAATTAGATGCAAACTGGGCTACAATATTACTGAGCCAGTACGATACAAAAATAAAAAGGCTATCAACAAATGGGCCAAAAAATGATCGGCCTGCATATGGGCCAATTGGGCTTATTCTTATAATTGTAAAAACCAGCCCATGCTATATGGGCCAACTAGGCTAAATTCGTTTTTATGACTATTCATTTTCGTCATACTATCTGTGCCACGTCGCGCGCCACGTCAGGTGCCACGTTTTATCACTGGACACTTGTCAACGTCCCGTCAAATATGTTATGACAAATATAGTGACAAATATCATGTCATAACCTAGTGACAAACATGCAATTGTCACTAAGATTAATGACAACTGGGTTTGTTAGTCACAGAAGGGGGATTATGACCCACCTTCTATGACCATAGCCATATCATCACTGCTGTGTCATAGAAGGGGTACAATGATAAGAAAAAGAATATAATTGTCACAATCAGTTAGTCATAGAAGGCCTAACCTCTTGTAGTGGAGCTTTACAACATCTCCAAGCTATTTTCACCTTCATGGAATATGTTCCTCACACACATGTACCTATGGACTAATCACCTGTGTATCTCATATAAACACAATTAGTCCACCTAGGGATGTCACTTAATTACCAAAACCACACAAGGACCTTTCAGCGGCGCTGACCACTTGTGTGGTGGCCGCACCGAGCGGGATTTCCCCGCCGTGGGGAGTTTTGCGAGCGGGCCGGCCTCGTATGGGTCGTGCGTGTGGGCCGAGCGGGCGAAATCGTTTTTCTTTTTCATAAGAAATTAGAAATAGTTTTCTAATTTAATTTTTGAGTTGATCTTTGGTAAATCATATAAAATAATGTAGGTGTCCAAAAATTATGAAACAAATTTTGTTAGGTTCCTAAAATTGTGCTCTATCTATTTGTGTATTTAGTTCATATATGTACATGTTGATACCAGGAGCTATTAAATCATTTGAAAATATTCAATATTATTAGGTTAAATATTGTAGGAATTTTTATGGTAAATTGGTGATAGCTTTAGTCCTAAAATTTGTATGGTAGCTTCATTGTATTATTATGTGCTCACTATAATTTTTGTAGCCTCAGAATAGACTAAACATTAGGGTAGTTAAATACTCTTTGTTTTAATATACATTAAATCATTAGTAGAAATAAAGATATATCCTTCATTTGTAAAGCTAGGTGTTTGTTAGTTGAACCCAACACTTTGCTTGGTAAAGATGATAGTTAGCTTAGTACCTTAGTCATTAGAGCTAGCTTATTAGCTTAGTATGTGTATTCTTAGTTTAAGAGTTATTATTGCCTAAATGCTAAGTATTGCATCATCATCGCATGCATGTAGAGAATGAGTTCACAGAGATCATGACCACCGATAATCACGAGTTTGAGGAGATCATCAAGGAGTACGAGAAGGAGATTCTCATGCAGGAGGAGGTCCTAGAGCTACCACTGATTGACTCAGCTGACACCGTGCCTGCCCAAGGCAAGCCCCGGTGCATAACCCCTTATTTTTTATAATTATTGTTTATATATGTTATGTGCATTTACATTATAGGAATTCTATGAAAACCACATGCATAGATATCTATCCTATGAGTCTTACTAGTGCAGGTTCGAGTAGCTGCTATGCTTAGGTTTTTGGTAGCGTAACCTACCGTTACTCACAATAGGTGATTATTATAATTACTCTCATGATAAAAAAGTGTGAAAGGAAAAATAGAGACAAGGCAGGGATATGGTATGGGTATTGGTGGGTGTAACAGGTTGTGTCCTGCAGCCAATGGGGCTTAGCTTGGTTACACTGTTTTCCCTGTTCATGTTGATTAAGGACCGTCCGTTGATGTGAATTGTTGTCAGGTCACAGATTTATTATCCTGAGCACATACTTGCTTATGGAAGCGGGAACGCTCATTATGCTCTTGTCATGGGTTATGGCTCTTTTCGGACCAATTGATTGAAGGTGAGGAAAGGTGGAGGTCTAGGCACCATATTGAGACCGAGTCTCAAGTGTGGGGGCTTAGAGTCTAAGTTTGGATGAGGACCTAGACCCCTTGATAGGAGTGGAATGGGTTGATCTTGTTTGTGTCTGAGGTACAAACGGGGCATGTGTTTTGGGGTACCCAGCTGGGATACATTGGTTTGTGAATCACCATTTCTGTGAGACAGTATGACTTGGCTATGGTCTAGCACCGTAGTAAGAACTGGAAAATGAAAGATGGTGAAATGATTCTGATTGCTTAACCCTTGCTTGAAAGTAGAACATGTGCTTACTTAGAATGGTTAGCTAATGAAGTAATCATGACTGCTAATAAAACTTGATCTTAAGGACGTACTCCTAGTAATGCTTTTCGCAAACAAAAGAAAACAGCAAACCCATATTGCCTATCATATCTTTGAGAGTTAAGAAACTATTCCCACTAGTCAGGTAAGTCTTGAGAGTACATTGTGTACTTAGGGTTTATTTTACCCATGTTACAGGTGTAGCTTGAGGAGTAGCTCTTGTGTGGAGGATTCTTCTAGTGGGCATAGACAGATCCTTGTATCTTTTCTGCTAGATGTTTATTTTTATTCTGCTGTTTAATTATCGCACTCTGAACTCTGGTATTGTAATAAACAATTTCTAAGAACTCTTGTTGTATGAAATTGACTAAGTATTGTAAGCTCATACTCATTATTAGATTCTGGATGTAAAACAGTAGATTGTCTCGAGTTCTCCCTTAGGGTGTGCTTGATGGAACTATCTGATGTAGCTCACTTTCAAGGTGCTTAGTGTCTAGTGGAAGATGAGCACCTTAGAAAGCGTGTTATTTCAGGTGGTTCTCCCACAGGTAGTATTAGAGCCAATAATGAGTCTACGAGTTTAAAAACTCTTTTCAAAACCTAAAATTTGACCAACAAAAGCTTTGCGAAAAGTACGATGTGATAAATTATGTAAATAAGTATAAGCCCTAGTAATATGGTCTATCTAGGATAGCAGCACTAGTTTTATCTAATCAATCTTCTGTAGGTACACTAACTTACGCTGCATAAGAACCGTTTAGCATACGGGAAGTGAGTGTGCATTGTGCCAAAAAATATATATGAATGTCGCTATATTCCAGCCTGAGCGAACGAATAGGTCGATCCATGCATCATGAAAAGAGAATCTTGCTTAAACTAAACTCCCCCACGTAAAATTTTGGATAGTAAATTGATAGGATAATAAATAAAGAGTAATGCTTTAACTCTTAAGGAAAAGTATCGCTAGTAACCATTTATTAGGCCTTACAATCTCTTTAGCTTTTTGTTTCTAAATATGGAGGCCTTGTCCCTAATGGTGGGTTCCTATCTGTTTATAGATGAACCTAAGGTCTAGTCATGAGAGCACTAGTGCTGGGATGGGCCATGGTCTTGGTGATGATTAGGGCAAAAATGGTCGTGGCGATGATCATGGCAATGCCAATGGGGAGAGCCATGAGGCCCCATTCCTTGCTCCTCCTCCTCTGCCACCACCACCGCCTCTGATGCCCCATGCCGAGATGATGGCTGAGATGTTGGCTGCTCATCATAAGTCAGCCCGTGCCTTGGAGATGCTGGCATAGGCTATTGGTGGCTTCGCCCGTGGAGGCCTAGGTGGCAATGGCGGGAACGGGGGTGGAGCATTGGCTTCGTATTCTGGAGCAGAAGTTTTAGTTGCTCAATGTGACTGATGAGCAGAAGGCGCACTTTGCCGCACAACAGCTTCTAGGATCTACTAGTGCTTGGTGGGACACTTTCAATGCCATGCAGCTTGTGGACCACCATGTGACTTGTGGGAGTTTACCACTACTTTCCGTTAGTACTATATTCCTATTGGTTTGCTAAACAGGAAGTTGTCCAAGTTTGTAGAGCTAAAGCAAGGAAATATGACTATGATAGAGTATGTGAACAAGTTCAACCATCTTGCATAGTATGCTGGGACTCATGTTGATACTGATGAGAAGAAGATGGATCATTTCAATCAAGGTCTCTCTTGCATCTTACAAGAAAAGTTGTATACCAGGGGCTATCAGACCTTTGGTGCTTTGATGAATGCTGCCATTGCTATGGAGGGACTTTAGCGTGACTCTTAGGCTGAGTGGAAGCACAAGAGGGTGATCACTGGGTCTTCTAGTCACCCATAGTCTTAGAAGGTACATGTTGTGAGGAGGATGTCCTATCACTCTTCGGGTGGATAGTCGTCTCATCAGACTCAGCAGACCCACCAGACACCTCCCACAGTAGTACTGTACACCTACTTAGTAAGTGTAGCAGCCTTAGGGATAGTAGGTTCCGCCTCATCATGGACAGGGGAACAAGCCAGGTGCTTGTTTCAAGTGTGGCAAGGAAGGCCACTATGCTCATGAATGCCCCCAGAACCAGCGTACTCAGTCTTCTTAGCCTTCAGCCAACTCTTGTTTGGTCAAGAGGACTATCATTGGGAAGAAGGTGCCCTGTGAGCCGCTCGAGATGGGTTAACTTCACTAAGGCTGAGGAGATTTCATAGGGAGAGCCCAGTGATGGCTGGTATGTTCAACATTGATTCCCACCCTAGCATATGTATTATTTGATTCTGGTGCATCACATTCATTCATGAGTATGGGGTATGCACAAAGGCACAATATACCTACTATGGCTATTCCTATTACCTATAGAATCAGAACCCCAAGTGTGCAATTGTGCATTAAAACTCGGATAGACACAGTGAGACTAGTGCTAGCCACTCACTCTTATCGTCTCTAGTTCATGGTGCTGCCTAGTCAAGGCATAGATGTAATTCTGGGAATGAGATGGTTGAGAAACTATGGGGTAGTCCTGAACCTTAGGCAAAGAGTTCTTGAGTTGAAGCTTCCTTCTTCTGAGGATAGAATGTCTCTCCTTATGCCCTCAGTCCCTACCTTGCCACTCATTGCTCATACTAAAGCTTCTCCTGATCTTGCTTCTATTCCTATGGTTTATGAGTTTCCAGGATGTCTTTCTCAAAGATCTACCTAGGTTACCACCAGATTGGGAGGTTGAGCTTGCAATTGAGTTAGAACCTGGTACTGCTCCTATTTCATGGTGCCCCTACCGCATGGCTCCAAAGGAACTAGCTAAGATGAAGAAACCATTAGAAGAATTGTTGGAGAAGGGATTCATCCATCCTAGCTATTCACCATAGGGGTTGTCCTAGC
Source organism: Miscanthus floridulus (assembly GCF_019320115.1). Classification (NCBI taxonomy): domain Eukaryota; kingdom Viridiplantae; phylum Streptophyta; class Magnoliopsida; order Poales; family Poaceae; genus Miscanthus; species Miscanthus floridulus. The sequence continues at coordinate 106,006,907 of NC_089584.1, forward strand.
TATTTTGTGAACAAGAAGGACGGCACTCTTCGGATGTGTGTGGATTATCGCCCTCTTAACACTGATAACCATTAAGAATAAGTATCCTTTACCTCATATTGATACTTTGTTTGATCAGTTGGCTGGTGCAAAAGTGTTTTCAAAGATTGATCTTCGTTCTGGGTATCACCAAATTAAGATCCAGGCCATAGGATATACCAAAGATAGCTTTCTCTACTAGGTATGGGCTCTATAAGTACCTAGTCGTATCTTTTAGGTCTCACCAATGCTCTTGCATTCTTCATGTATCTCATGAACTCAGTCTTTATACCAGAGTTGGACAAGTTTGTAGTAGTGCTCAATTGATGATATTTTGATATACTCTAGAACAATGAAGAGCATGCACAGCATCTTCGGATAGTACTGACTTGGTTAAGGAAACACAACCTGTATGCCAAATTCAGTAAGTGTGAGTTTTGGTTGGATCGAGTGTAGTTTTTGAGACATGTCCTAACACCTGAAGGTATCTCTATGGATCATAGGCAAGGTGTAGGACGTGTTAAATTAGAAATCTCCAAAGGCAGTGCATCAAATTCATTAGTTCCTTGGTCTTGCTGGGTATTATCAGTGCTTCATCCCTGATTTTTCCAAAATAGCTCAACCAATAACCAAGTAGCTTTAGAAGGATGTCAAGTTTGTATGGAGTTCAGCTTGTGAAGAAGCTTTCTAAGCCCTAAAGAAGTTTCTTACCTCTGCTCCTATTCTTGCCCAACCAGATATTGATAGGCCATTTGATATGTATTGTGATGCCTCTAGGACTGGACTAGGATGTGTGCTTATGCAAGACGGATGTGTGATCGCTTATGCTTTACGTCAGCTGAAAAAGCAGGAGTTGAGTTATCCCACCCATGATTTAGAGCTGGCTACAGTGGTGCACGCTCTAAAAATTTGGAGACATTACCTGTTGGGAAATAAAGTACACATTTTTACGGATCACAAGAGTATAAAATATATTTTCACTCAATCCGAGCTGAACATGAGACAATAGAGGTGGCTTGAGTTAATCAAAGATTATAACTTAGAAGTTCATTATCACCCTAGGAAAAGCTAATGTGGTGGCTGATGCCTTAAGTCGGAAGTTGCATCAAGTTGAAGAAGAATCTTTGTCTCTCAACCATTCTGAGGTGTTAGCCCATATTGCTCTAGTCTCGGACCTACTTGAGCAAATTATTATAGAGCAAAGGCAAGATGTTTTGGAAATTCCTGCATATCAAGAAGCTAATTGCCGAAGGGTGTGGTCCTTATTTTAGTATTGATGATTAAGGTGTAGTGAAGTTCAAGAACCGATTGGTGGTTCCCTCAAGTGATGAGCTTAGGAGAAAAATTCTAGATGAAGCTCACAATTCCAAATTATCCATGCATCCGGGAAGTAACAAGATGTATCATGATTTGCGTCACTTGTATTGGTGGCCAGATATGAAATAGGATATTACCAAATATATATCAGAATGTGACATTTACGGAAGGGTTAAGGTGGACCATATGCATATGCCTGGATTTCTACAACCCTTGCCTACCCCTGTTTGGAAATGGGAGGATATTTCTATGGACTTTGTTGTAGGTTTACCCCGCATAGCAAAGGGGTATGACTCTATTTGGATCATTGTGGATCACCTTACCAAGTCCACTCATTTCCTCCCGGTGGATACAAGGTATTCAGCCAAGAAGTATGCCAAGTTGTATTTTGATCGGGTTGTGGCCCTACATGGAGTTCCTCTTACCATAGTTTCCGATAAAGGGTCAGTCTTTGTCTCTCGTTTCTGGGAGCAACTCCAAAAATGCCTTGGTACTCAGTCTCCTTAGAAGTTTAGCTTATCATCCACAAACTGATGGTCAAACAGAAAGGGTCAATCAAGTACTTGAAGACATGTTGAGAGCTTGTGCCACTTCTTATCTAGAAAAGTGGGGTGAATGCTTAACTTTAGCTGAGTTTTCCTTGAAAGGGACTATGACACCTAAGAGGGGGGTGAATTAGGCAACTTAAAAGTCTAACTCTAAACTATGGCCTCTTTTTCTACCCTTAGCAAAACCTATGCAAAAGATAAATTATCTAAATGTGCAACTACGGTTTTGCTAGTGTGTTGCTATCTCTACCGCAAAAGGAGTTATGCAACCTAGGTTCCAAACCTATCAACTAGCTTATCACTAAGCTAGGAAAGTAAACCACACACCAAGATTGCAATGTAAATGTGGAAGCTAAAGAGTAAGGTAGAGATATGCAAACTCCCATCGACGACTCCAGTATTTTTACCGAGGTATCAAGAAGCACTCAAGCTTCCCCCTAGTCCTCGTTGGAGCCCCTCGCAAGGGCCAAACTCCTGATCGGGTAACTCCATAGATAGCCCCTGAGCCTTCCCCATGCGCAAGTGGGTCTCCGGTGTGCCTTTTGGCAAGCCTCTCCCAGACCGCTCTCCGTCGTCTTCACTATCAAGCTTCCGACCGAACCACCGCGGGCCTTGTTCCCTCCAGTGCACGGCGGCGGCCACACCACAAACGTAGTTGGTGTGATCTCGCAAGATTACAAGCCCCTCTGATGTACAACAATGGTGCATGCAAGCACTAAGTGGTAAGAGGTATGCAAACCTCACTAAACACTAGGCCTAAACCTAGAGCAAGCGCATAAGCGGTGGTCTAATCAACTTAAGCACTTCGCAAAGCACCTACACTAATCACCTAATGAATCACTAAGCACTATGCAAATGGAGATCACTAAAATGGTGTATCAACACCCTTGGTGTGTTTCTCAGCTCCACTCTTCTCAAATGGCCGGTTGGGGGTCAATTTATAAGCCCCACTGAGAAAGTAGCCGTTGGGGACGAAACCCACTTTTTGCTACTGACCGGACGTGTCTGATCGTCCTGACCATTGGAGCGTACGTGTTGATTGGACACTGGGCTGAGTCTAGTCATCAATGATCGAACATGTCTAGTCATGCTGGTGTCACTCTAGAACCTCTCTAGAAATGATCGGACGCTACACTTCGTGCGTCCGGTCATCTAGTGTCGCTATGTTCGGTCATGCTAAAAACATTACCGTGATGATGAACAGTGTCACCGGTGCGTTCGGTCACTGCTTTGCTCAGCGTCCGATCACTGCTGCTCAGTGTCTGATCATAACTACCGGCGCCTGGTGTTGCCGAGCAATTGATCAGACATGTCCGGTCCTTGTTAGGGCCGCGCCCGGTCACCTCTACCAAGCTCATTTCTTCGTGATCTTGCATCTAGCTTGGTTTCTATCTTCGTGCTTGTACTTTGCTTGATATCTTGGGTCTTCTCTTGTGCTTCTAGTGTCTTGCTTATGGTGTTGATCATGGGATCATCATGTCGCCTTCATCCAAGTCACGTATTGCACCCTATTGAAGTACAACACAATTACTTGTAAATTCATTAGTCCAATTTGGTTGTGTTGGTCATCAAACACCAAAATCCAAAGTAAATGGGCCTAGGGTCCATTTTCCTTATAATCTCCCCTTTTTGGTGATCGATGACAACACGACCAAAATAAGCAAATAATAAAAATTTTGGAATTTAAAAACTATTTACTTGCTAGGATGCAATGCAAATGGGCAAGGTTGTAAGATGCCTAAAAGATACCAATTGTAAAGCTAAAGGATACCACATGTAAACATCTTTGTAAACTTATCTTGCCCTTGCAAACCTCCCCCTAACTCCATAATTCACTATCCTCCCTCTCTCGAACTATTACCACTTGTAAATTATTATGATCGGGCTTGCTTTTGGTCCTACAAACTCTCCCCCTTTGGAATCAAAAACCGAAAAGGAAGACATTAGTAGCACAAGGGCGGGTCAAACTTTGTGATCCTTTGTATGTAGAGTGGAATAGGTCACAAAATTTGACTCTCACATTACAGTAGACTAAGCTCCCCTTAAATATATACATACATATGATGAAGAATGTAGTTTATGCATAATTAGCAAATTAATGCTCAAGGGAGTTTAATCTATATAATGCATGGAGAAAGCATATAAATACCAAAGTGAAATCAACATGATGATATCAGTTTAGAAATACCACATGTGGAAACCAATTTGATTTGCACCACTTGCAATAGGTGATGGATATTTGAAGTATGATGCTTAACTCTGGGGACTCCATTTTCCTTGCAATGAGACTACTACACACATGATAAGCTTGAAAAGGTGTTTGTATCAAGGCATCCAACTTGTAGAGTAACCTCCCCTAAATTTGTGCACATAAGTATGGAATACTTGTAGAAGACATGCACATTGATTTTAGAATAAAAATACCACTTGAAAGATGACATAACATGAATGTGAGAATCATTTTCGAAAGTAATATTCGAGAGAAATTATCTACAATTTGGACTTTGGCACACATTAGATGAACAATTGTAAACCATGTAGGTTTGCTCTAAGGGTTAAGAGTGAAACCGAGCAAGCCTATCATAAGATATACCTAGTGTATGCAAGACAAAATATTTAAGCATGCAAATGTAAACCTAGGCATAAAAAGGAACTAGATGCTAATTGAGATTGCAAGAAATTAAATCTAGTTACCTAATATGGGAAGGAGAATTTGGGTCCATAGTATTCACTAATCCACTTGACAATTTACATGATCCTAATGTGATGCACCCCATGAAATGCACCCATACTTTGCCAAGTCTCTAAATTCCCCAAAGTCCATCGAACTTCTCACTTCCCTTTCAGGATCCAAACCTTCTTGGTACTCTTCAGTTGGAAATGATCTCCTTTGGCACATAAATGCGTTTGGCCCCATTATTGGCTTTCTTGTTCACCTTGATAGCCACCACCTTGTCCATTTTCTTCTTCTTCAAGAGATAAGGTGTGGAGGCCTTTTTGTCCACCTTGTTGGTGTAGGTGTTGGAGAGCTTGCTTATTTGATTTTTGTTTTTCTCTTTCTTCTTAGCTCCTCCCCCATTCTTCACCTTGCACTCATAGGACTTGTGGCCTTCCTTGTGGCATACGTAGCAAACCACGGTTTGTCCTTCATCAAGCTTCTTCACTCCCTTGACGGTGTTATCTTGATGAAGTTGGGCTTGCTCTGTCTTGCCTTTCACTTGAGTCAAGTCCTTGGTGAGGTGACCCACTTCTTGCTTGAGTTGCTCATTCTCCATTTCAACCTCTTGCGTGCATGTATCTACAACAACTTTCTCAACACAAACTTGGTTGCACATGGGTAAGTCTAACCATAAATCATTGCAATAAATAGAGGTATCCTTTTTAGGCATGTCAACAATTGAACCTTTCTTTTTAGGTGCCTCGGTGGGGGTTGTACCGATGGCTTCAAGATTAGCAACTTTATTAGTAAGCTCATCACAATATTTGCACATGGTTTCCATTTTAGCGAGCAAACTTTTATAATCATCTTGTGAGCTAGCTAACTTTACCTTTAATTTTTTATTTTTCTTTACAAGTTGCTCATCATGGATTGTGTAATTATTTGTGTTTGCACTAGTCTCAAGTTGCTCAATTTTAGTAGATAGCTCCATATTAAAATTGGCAAAAGTTTCATATTGTTCATGCAAAGTAGCATAAGCTTGTTGTGAGCTATCTAGTTTTTCTTTTAATTTTTCAAGCTTCTTTTGTTGACTAGTGCAAACTTTAGCAAAGTTAAGATTTTGTTGCACTAATTTCATCATAAGAAGGTAGCTCATCATTACTATTACTATCATTGCCACTATCACTAGGGATAGGCTTTTGTTACCTTGTGCCATAAGGCACACACCTGAGGTGCTTAATGATGAGTCCTTGTGCCCGCACCTCATGTGGTGGTCTTCTTTTTCACTTGAAGAATGATCACATGACCTTATTTATGTGAGGGCTTTGTCCTTACACGTCTTCTTCTTTGTCTTGGGTGTGGCCTTTTTGGACAAACTTCCACAAAGTGCCCCAACTCGCCGCATCAATAGCATTCTTTCTTTCTTTGCTCATTTCTTTGATTGGTGAAGATAAAATCTTGAATTTGGATGCGCACACCCTTGACATTGAGTTTTTGGATCATCTTCTCCACCTTGTTGATAAGCTTGATAGATTCTTCATCAAGGTCGGAGGTGGAGGAGGAAGATTGATCATCATCACTTGATTCTTCGTCATCATCCTCATCCTCATCTTCTTCTTCATCTTCACTTGAGGAGCTTGAGCTTGAGCTTGTCTCAACTTGCTTGCCCTTCATCTTCTTTTCTCACTACATGTGAGAGCTTTGCCTTTGCTTGATGAAGAGGCTTCTTCTTGACCCATCTTGCGTGACATTTCAAATACCACTATCTTGCCAATGACTATGGCTAGGGTCATGGTACTCAAGTCCTCCATGTTGTGAAGGACGGTGATGATGCTTGCATATTTCTTTTGTGGTAGCATGGAGATGATGTTCCTCACGATGTCCGCATCATCTAGCTTTGTTAATCCTATTGAATGGAGCTCATTGATAATTAGATTCAAACGAGAATACATATCACGAACAAGCTCATCATCATTCATTTTAAAGGAATCATAATTTTGTTTAGCTAGACAATGTTTTTGCTCATGGACATTAGTTGTGCCATCATGGAGCTCTTGGAGTTTTAACCAAATTTCATGTGTCGTATTTAAAGTGAACACTTGGTTAAATACATCCATGCTAAAAGATTCAAACAAGTAATTGTTAGCTCTAGCATTGAAATGAATTTCTTTTTCTTCACTCTTTGTGGGTTTATCAGGATTCTTAATGGGTTTCATCCCATCATAAGTGACTCTCCAAACACCCAAATTTACCTCCTCAAGATGACAAGCCATTTTAGCTTTATAGTAGGGGAAGTTAGTGCCGGCAAAGTGTGGAGGCCTAGAGGTATCCATCCCAACCACTCTAAATAGCGTTGGCTCAACGACGGTGAAGACAAAGGTCCAAATTGAGTCAACCGGCTCTGATACCAACTGAAAGAGACCATTGACGCCTAAGAGAGGGGGCGTGAATTAGGCAACTTAAAAGTCTAACTTTAAACTATGGCCTCTTTTTCTACCCTTAGCAAAACCTATGAAAAAAGATAAATTATCTAAATGTGTAACTACGGTTTTGCTAGTGTGTTGCTATCTCTATCGCAAAAGGAGTTATGTAACCTAGGTTCCAAACCTATCAACTAGCCAATCACTAAGCTAGGAAAGTAAAGCACACACCAAGATTGCAATGTAAATATGGAAGCTAAAGAGTAAGGTAGAGATATGCAAACTCCCATCGATGACTCTAGTATTTTTACCGAGTTATCGAGAAGAGCGTAAGCTTTCCCCTAGTCCTTGTTGGAGCCCCTCACAAGGAATCCCTCACAAGGGCTAAACTCTCGGTCGGGTAACTCTGTAGATAGCCCTGGGCCTTCCCCACGTGCAAGTGGGTCTTCGGTGTGCCTTCCGACAAACCTCTCCTAGACCGCTCCCTACTATCTTTACTATCAAGCTTCCAGCCAAACCACCATGGGCCTTGTTCCCTCCGGTACATGGTGGCGGCTACACCACAAACGTGGTTGGTGTGATCTCGTAAGATTACAAGCCCTCCAATGTACAACAATGGTGCGCACAATAACCAAGTGGTAAGAGGTATGCAAACCTCACTAAACACTAGGCCTAAACCTAGAGCAAGCGCATAAGCGGTGGTCTAATCAACCTAAACACTTCTCAAAGCACCTACACTAATCACCTAATGAATCACTAAGCACTATGCAAGTGAGAACACTAAAATGGTGTATCAACACCCTTGGTGTGTTTCTCAGCTCCACTCTTCTCAAATGGCCGGTTGGGGGTCTATTTATAAGCCCCACTGAGAAAGTAGCCATTGGGGATGAAACTCACTTTTCTGCTACTGACCAGATGCTGCTGTCGTCCTGACCGGATGTGTCCGGTCGTCTCGACCGTTAGAGCACCCGCATTAATCGGACTCTGGGCTGAGTTCGGTCATCAATGATCAGACACATCCGGTCGCACTGGCGCCACTCTGAAACCTCTCTGGAAATGATCGGACACTGCACTTCATGCGTCTGGTCATCCAGTGCCGCTGCATCCGGTCACGCTGAAAACATTGTCGTGATGATGAATAGTGCCATCGGTGTGTCCGGTCACTGCTTCGCTCAATGTCCGGTCACATCTGTCGGCGCTTGGTGTTGCCGAGCAACTGATCGGACGCGTCCAGTCCTTGTTAGGGCCGCATCTGGTCACCTCTGTCAAGCTCATTTCTTCATGATCTTATGTTTGGCTTGGTTCCTATCTTCGTGCTTGGACTTTGCTTGATATCTTGGGTCTTCTCTTATGCTTCTAGTGTCTTTCTTATGGTGTTGATCATGGGATCATCATGTTGCCTTCATCCAAGTCAGATCTTGCACCCTATTGAACTACAAAACAATTACTTGCAGATTCATTAGTCCAATTTGGTTGTGTTGGTCATCAAACACCAAAATCCAAAGTAAATGGGCCTAGGGTCCATTTTCCTTATATTCCTATAACAATAGCTATCAAGAGAGCATTCGAATGGCACCTTTCGAGGCTTTATATGGCAAGAAATGTAGAACACCTCTTAACTAGTTTGAAGTGGGTGACCGTGGTTACTTTGGACCTGATTTTATCAAAGAAGCAAGAGAACAGGTTAGTGTTATTCAGAGTCATTTGAAAGCGGCTCAGAACCGTCAGAAAGCTTATGCGGACAAGAGGAGAAGGCCCTTGCAGTTTGAAGTTGGCGACCATGTGTACCTAAAGGTATCCCCAATGAGAGGTGTGCATCAGTTGGGAGTCCGTGGAAAGTTAGCTCCTCGTTATGTTGGACCTTATAAGATTTTGGAGCGATGTGGTGCGGTTGCTTATCGTCTCCAACTTCTGGATATTTTGTCAGCAGTACATAATGTCTTTCATGTTTCCCAATTAAAGAAGTGTTCATGAGTTCCTAAGGAAGTGGTGGAAATTGAAGGACTCCCTCTCCAACCCGATCTTTCTTATATTGAACATCCTATCAAAATCTTGGATGAAAAAGAGAGAGTTACTAGAAACAAAGTGGTGAAATTTTATAAAGTCCAATGGCAAAACCATTTGGAGGACGAAGCAAGTTGGGAGCAGGAGAGTTATATTCTGGAGCATTATCCCCATCTTCTCCCTGGTGTGCCAAGGTAATAGTTTATGTTAAAAGCTTACTCTTACCCTTTTTCCTACACTAGACACTCACGTGAAATCTCAGGACAAGATTTTGTTTAAGGGGGGAGAGTTGAACACCCTTGGTGCTACACCCTAAATAATTTACTAAAACATGTCATGAGCATCATGTTTATGTGTTAGTGCATGTGATAAAGTGTGTAGATCAATTTCTTGTAACCTAAAATGACTAATAAAATGTTAAACGAAAGTTGATTCAATAGCTCATGTATATCAAGTAGGGTTTAAAACTAATTTTTATTGAACAAAAATGCTATAGAACATATATGTGGCGCTTAAATAAAGATTGGAATATGAACTTTGTATATGACAATGAAATACTTGCTGTAGAAAAATAACATTGCGAGCCAACATTTCTAATAGCCCAGAAATGCAAATTGGAATCAAGTTCGGCTCAAAAGACTTGGAATGTTTTCAAGTATGTTGAGAGTTAGACAATGCCATGTTTGGCAATTTATTTTGAGAAATCGGGTTAAGAAAAGGTGTCATGTGTTAGCTTAGTTTGGTAGCCTCATATGCCATCTTCAGCATGGTGAAGATGGTTTAGGTCTAGAAGAAACTGTTTAGTTTTTATAGGCACTTTAAAATTCATGCACGACATGGTCTCGGGCTAGTTGGCTACGTGTTTGGCGTCGCCACACTAGGGCACTTGGCATCACCACGCTAGCTATCCTATGTGCACACGTGTTGCCATGCATGGCCGGCCACGGCTGCTGGCTCTTGGTGCATGGAGCCGCTGCTGCTGCCTTGCATAGCCTGGCGGTGCTACTGCCGGCCCCGCCGCGCTACCGCACTGCCAACCGCCTCACGCCATGATGAAGCCATTGCCACTACTGTCTCCTCACCATCATGTATGTGACTCCCTCTGCATCTCTACACCACTATTGGCCCAGTGCGATGTCGCCTCTACCGTGCGCATGTGGCCGAGCTCGCCGTTGCCTTGTCATTGATGGTAGTGCAGCACGTGGGCCACGTTGGTCGAGGATGCGCGCGCTTGTCCTTTGCATCTACGCACATGCCTTCTCGGTCACACTAAGCATGTCCCACCAAGGCGAGGCCATGCTGTGCCACCTACCGCCCCATCTCTCTCTCTCTCTCTTTCTCTCTTTCTACCTCCACTACCGCCAACGAGCCATGCCATCAAATTACCTAGCGAGCGATCACCTTCATTCAATTTATCGCATCCATGGCCTCACCATCACGTCCTTTCATAGCGCGACCCCACCCAGCTTTGAAGCGAGCACGGCCAAGCTCCAATTTTGGAGTTTCCCTATCGCCGTGCTGATAAGGCCGTGTCCAGTCATGGATGTGGATATCCCTCCAACCACCCATCCTGAACCAATTCACCTGCACCACTAGCATCGCCTTGACTCCCTCTTCACGTCGGTGCAGTCGCGTCGTGTCACCACCCACCACGCCGCCGTGTACTGGGTCATCGAGGGTGTGCGTAGGGGAATTCTAAGAAATCTAGGGGGTTAAGTGAAAAGGTTTGAGAGAGGGGAAAATGCATTAGGACTTAGTTGTAATTTGGCAGAAGTGTGAGATCTATTTTGCAAAAACACCATCGCGCACGGGATTTCCCCCGTCGCAGGCTGTTAGGAGAGCAACCGGCCTCACATGGGCCACACCGTGGGCTGCCGCATGCTGCATTGCGTGGGCTGCACGGGCGAATTTGTTTTTCTTTTTTCATAAGGAATTAGAAATAGTTTTCTAATTTAATTTTTGAGTTGGTCTTTGGTAAATCATATAAAATCATGTAGGTGTCCAAAATTTATGAAACAAATTTTGTTAGGTTCCTAAAATTGTGCTCTATATGTTTGTGTATTTAGTTCATATATGTACATGTTGATACCAGGAGCTATTAAATCATTTGAAAATATTCAATATTATTAGGTTAAATATTGTAGGAATTTTTGTGGTAAATTGGTGATAGCTTTAGTCCTAAAATTTATATGGTAGCTTCATTATATTATTATGTGCTCACTATAATTTTTGTAGCTTTAGAATAGACTAAACATTAGAGTAGTTAAATACTCTTTGTTGCAATATACATTAAATCATTAGTAGAAATAAAGATATATCCTTCATTTGTAAAGCTAGGTGTTTGTTAGTTGAACCCAACACTTTGCTTGGTAAAGATGATAGTTAGCTTAGTACCTTAGTCATTAGAGCTAGCTTATTAGCTTAGTATGCGTATTCTTAGTTTAAGAGTTGTTGTTGCCTAAATGCTAAGTATTGCATCATCATCGCATGCATGTAGAGAATGAGTTCATAGAGATCGTGACCACCGATGATCGCGAGTTCGAGGAGATCATCAAGGAGTACAAGGAGGAGATTCTCATACAGGAGGAGGTCCTGGAGCTGCCACTGATTGACTCAGCTGACACCGCGCCTGCCCAAGGCAAGCCCCGGTGCATAACCGTTTATATATGTTATGTGCATTTACATTATAGGAATTTTATGAAAACCACATGCATAGATATATCTATCCTATGAGCCTTACTAGTGCAGGTTCGAGTAGCTGCTATGCTTAGGTTTTTGGTAGCGTAACCTGTCGTTACTCACAATAGGTGATTATTATAATTACTCTCATGATAAAAAAATAGTGAAAGGAAAAATGGAGACAGGGCAGGGAAATGGTATGGGTATTGGTGGGTATAATAGGTTGTGTCCTGTGGCCAATGGGCCTTAGCTTGGTTACACTATTTTCCCTGTTTGCGTCGATTAAGGACTGTCCATTGATGTAGATGGTAGTCAGGTCACAGACTTATTATCCTGAGCACATACTTGCTTATGGGAGCGGGAAGGCTCGTTACGCTCTTATCATGGGTTCTAGCTCTTTTTGGACCAACTAATTAGAGGCGGGGAAAGGTGGAGGTCTAGGCACCATATTGAGACCGGGTCTCAAGTGTGGGAGCTTAGAGTCCAAGTTTGGACGGGGACCTAGACCCCTTGACAAGAGTGGAATGTGTTGGTCTTGTTTGTGTCTAGGGTACAAAAGGGGCATGTGTTTTGAGGTACCTAGCTAGGATACATTGGTTTGTGAATCACCATTTCCGTAAGACGGTATGACTTGGCTATGGTCTAGCACCGTAGTAAGAACTGGAAAACAAAAGATGGTGAAATGATTCTGATTGCTTAACCCTTGCTTAGAAAGTAGAACATGTGCTTACTTAGAATGGTTAGCTAATGAAGTAATCATGACTGCTAATAAAACTTGATCTTAAGGACGTACTCCTAGTAATGCTTTTCGCAAACAAAAGAAAACAGCAAACCCATATTGCTTATCATATCCTTGAGAGTCAGGAAACTATTCGCACTAGTCGGGTAAGTCTTGCGAGTATATTGTGTACTCAGGGTTTATTTTACCCATGTTGCAGGTGCAGCTTGAGGAGTAGCTCTTGTGTGGAGGATTCTTCTGGTGGGCACAGATGGATCCTTGTATCTTTTCTGCTAGATGTTTATTTTTATTCCGCTGATTAATTATCGCACTCTAAACTCTAGGATTGTAATAAACAATTTCCAAGAACTCTTGTTGTATGAAATTGACTAAGTATTGTAAGCTCATACTCATTATTAGATTCTGGATGTAAAACGTAGATTGTCTCGAGTTCTCCCTTAGGGTGTGCTTGATGGAACTATCCGATGTAGCTCACTTTCGAGGTGCTTAGTGTCTAGTGGAAGATGAGCATCTCAGAAAGCATGTTATTTCGGGCGGTTCTACCACAGGTGGTATCAGAGCCAATAATGAGTCTATGAGTTTAAAAACTCTTTTTAAAACCTAAAATTTGACCAACAAAAGCTTTGCAAAAAGTAGGATGCGATAAATTACGTCAACAAGTATAAGCCCTAGTAATATGGTCTATCTAGGATAGCAGCACTGGTTTTATCTAATCAATCTTCTACAGGTACACTAACTTACGCTGCGTAAGAACCGTTTAGCGTATAGGAAGTGAGTGTGCGTTGTGCCAAAAAATATATATGAATGCCGCTATATTCTGGCCTGAGCGAACGAATAGGTCGATCCATGCATCATGAAAAGAGAATCTTGCTTAAACTAAACTCCCCCACACGTAAAATTTTTGGATAGTAAATTGATAGGATAATAAATAAAGAGTAATGATTTAACTCTTAAGGAAAAGTCTCGCTAGTAACCATTTATTGGGCCTTACAATCTCATTAGCCTTTTGTTTCTAAATATGGAGGCCTTGTCCCTAATGGTGGGTTCCTATCTGTTTATAGATAAACCTGAGGTCTAGTCGTGGGAGCACCAGTGCTGGGACGGCCAATGGTCTTGGTGAAGATTAGGGCAAAAATGGTCATGGCGATGATCATGGCAATGCCAACGGGGAGAGCCACGAGGCCCCACTCCTTGCTCCTCCTCCTCCACCACCACCACTGCCTCCGATGACCCATGCCGAGATGATGGCTGAGATGTTGGCTACTCGTCATGAGTCAGCTCATGCCCTGGAGATGCTGGCATAGGCTATTGGTGGCTTTGCCCATGGAGGCCCAAGTGGCAATGGCAGGAACAGGGGTGGTGCCTAGGGTCCCTAGAGGCCCTATTCCTATTAGGACTTCTTGGGGACACACCCGCCCACATTCACGCCGACTGCTGAGCCTCTAGACACGGAGCATTGGCTTCGTATTCTGGAGTAGAAGTTTTAGCTGCTCAATGTGACTGATGAGCAAAAGGTGCGCTTTGCCGCACAGCAGCTTCTGGGATCTGCCAGTGCTTGGTGGGACACTTTCAATGCCATGCAGCCTATGGACCACCATGTGACTTGCGAGTACATTGTGTACTTAGGGTTTATTTTACCCATGTTGTAGGTGCAGCTTGAGGAGTAGCTCTTGTGTGGAGGATTCTTCTAGTGGGCATAGACGGATCCTTGTATATTTTTCACTAGATGTTTATTTTCATTCCGCCGTTTAATTATCGCACTCTAAACTCTGGTATTGTAATAAACAATTTCCAAGAACTCTTATTGTATGAAATGGACTAAGTATTATAAGCTCATACTCATTATTAGATTCTAGATGTAAAATGTGGATTGTCTTGAGTTCTCCCTTAGGATGTGCTCGACGGAACTGTCCGATGTAGCTCACTTTTGAGGTGTTTAGTGTCTAGTGAAAGATGAGCGCCTTGGAAAGAGTGTTATTTTGGGCGGTTCTGCCACATGAGGTACCTCATAACTCACTGTACTCTCTTTAGATTCTGAATTGGGCCCATCCTCATTATGGCTGAGATCTTCTCCGAGTTGGCTTCGATGTCGCGCTAGGAGATGATAAACCCAAGCAACATACCCCTCGGGACCCCAAAAATGCATTTCTCTGGGTTGAGTTTGATGTCGGTTGCTCGGAGTTTCATGAAGGTTTGCTCCAGGTCTGCTATGAGTTGGTTCGCCTATTTGGACTTGACCATGATGTCATCTACTTAAGCCTCAACGGTTCACCCGATGAGGTCCCCAAAATACTTGAGCATACAACGCTGGTATTTAGCCCCTACATTTTTTAGACCGAACGACATTATGATATAGCAAAACAATCTGAATGGGGTGATGAAAGAAGTCACGAGATGGTCAGATTCTTTCTTCATGATCTAATGATACCTGGAGTATGCATCAAGGAAGCAGAGGGTTTCGCACCTCGAGGTCGAGTCGACTACTTGGTCTATACATGGCAAAGAAAATGAATCCTTTGGACATGCCTTGTTGAGACTTGTGTAGTCAACACACATCCTCCATTTCCCATTCTTTTTTTGTAAAAGGATGGGATTAGCTAACCACTTGAGATGATACACTTCCTTGATGAATTCGGTCACCGAAAGCTTCGTGATCTCCTCGTCGATGGCCCTGTGCTTATCCTCAATGAAGCGACATAGGCGCTGCTTTACCGGCTTAGAGCCTGGCTTGATCTTCAAGGCATGCTTGGTGACTTCCCTCGGAATGCCTGGCATGTCTAAGGGTTTTCATGTGAATATATCTCTATTGGCATGGAGGAAGTCGATGAGCGCGCTTTCCTATTTGGAGGAAAGCGTGGTGCTGATGTGCACCACTTTGTCCTCAGAGCTACTAGGGTCTATGAGGACCTCCTTGATGCCCTTCGTAGGCTCAAAAGATCTGGTCGATCGCTTGGAGTCGAGTGTTTCCTCGGTGGTCCCCTTCTTGATGACCGCGAGCTCCTTAGAGGCAATAATCGCCGAGGCATGTTCGCAGCACTCAACCTCGCACTCATAGGCGTGTAGGAAGGAGGTGCCGATGGTGATGACCCCATGTGGGCCTAGCATCTTGAGCTTTAGGTAAGTGTAGTTGAGGACAGCCATGAACTTCGTGTAGCACGGTCGTCCTAGGATGGCATGGTAGGTTTCGTGGAATTTGACCACCTCGAAGGTGAGGGTTTCGGTCCTATAGTTGGCTGGATCTCCAAAGGTGATGGGCAGGTTAATCTACCCAAGTAGTATGGTTTGTTTCCCTAGCACGATGTCATGGAAAGGCACCATGGTCGGTCGGACGTGCGACCGGTCGATGCCCATGGCATCAAGCGCCTTGGCGTACATGATATTGAGGCCGCTGCCCCCATCCATTAGTACCTTGGTGAGCCGCTTCATGCTAATGATCGGGTCGACCACAAGTGGGTACTGTCTCGACTATGGGATGCTCTTTGGGTGGTCGGATCAGTCAAAGGTGATGGCAGACTCTAACCACCGGAGGAAAGATGGCGCGGCTAGCTTGGCTGTGTAGACCTTGCGACGCGTGAGTTTTCGGCGACACTTGGAGTCATAAGTTGTTGCCCCACTGAAGATAATGAGGTAGCCATCTGGCATCGAAAGACGCCATCCTACCCCTCAGCATCGTCCATCGCCGGCTCTGGCTTCTTCCTCTGATCCCCCTGTTTGGAGCCATCGGACAGAAAACGCTTCATGAGGACACAATCCTTGTACAGGTGCTTGACGGGGAAGGCATGGTTCAGGCATGGACCCTCGAGTAGCTTCTTAAAGTGGTTGGGTGCACCCTCGGTGGGTGCCTGGCTATCTTTCTGCTCAGTAGCGGCCATGAGCGAGCCCCCGTGTCACTGCTTGTTCTTCTTTTTTTGAGCGGTTGGAGGCGCCCTCGCCGACATCCTTGTCCTGCATTGCTTTGCCCTTAGGGTGGTTGAAAATTGCTTCGACCACCTCCATGACTGAGGTGTGGCTGGTAGCAATGTCGAGGAGCTCCTTGGTGGCCTGAGGGCCCTTACATCCAAGCTTGTAGACCAGGGACTCGCAGGTGGTCCCAGACATAAAAGCTTCGATGACGTCGGCGTCGGCGATGTCGAGCAACTCGTTGCATTACCTGGAGAAGCATCGTATGTACTCATAGAGAGTTTCCCTAGACTTTAGTCAGCAATTCTTCAGATCCTAGGGGTTCCCAAGGCACGTATAGGTGCCCTAGAAATTTCCCACAAAGATATCCTTTAGGTCCGCCTAGCTTTGAACTCGGTTGGGCAGAAGGAGCTCTAGCCATGTTCGTGCTGAGTTGGCTAGGAACAAGAGGAGGTTGCGGATAATGAAGTAATCACTATCCGCACCACCGGCTTAACAAGCAAGCCGGTAATCCTCGAGCCATAGGCCGGGGTTCGTTTCCCCGGAGTATTTTAGGATGTTGGTCGGTGGTCGATACCATAGAGGGAATGCCATGTTGAGGATGTGCCGACCAAAAGCCTAGGGCCCCGGTAGATTAGGGCTCGGGCTTCAGTCCTCGCCGTTGTCATAGCATCTGCCGTGGTCGGCCTCCTCTCTCTTGTCCCCCCGTCCGCACCTATGGGTGTCTAGGGTGTTACATGCATCATGGTTGGGGGCAAGACGCTCATGCACTGGGACCATGGCAAGCCCTCGGCCACTGTGCGGTGCCTAGTGAATGGATACGTCCCGGCCATGTTGTCCCGAAGACACACGCTGACTAGCATCGAGCCCGCGTCGTCGAGACAGTGAGCTTTCCGCCTGCTGCACCGCCACACATTCGAGCGACGTGCGTATCTCATGATGGGCCCAACGGTCTTTGAGTGTCATGGGCTCCGGGAGCCCTCGGAGCAAGGCTGCCACAGTAGCTATGTTCTAGCTTGCCCGGGCGAAGTGTGGGAGGCCTCCGTCGTCCTCGATGATCCTCCGATTTACGTCACGGGCGATGGCACGTGCATGACCACTGTCTTCACGACATTCGATCTCACACTTGAGCTCCATATGCTCCTGCTCTAGCTAGAGTCACGCATCCTCAATCTCATTATGTCATGCCCTCAGCTGCTCCACCCGTAGGCGAGGCAGGGCCCCTACATCTCCCTCAACCTCATTGTCGAGGTCATCCTTAGGAGTATCCCCTCCCTCGTGGATGCTTTTGATGCATCCCTCAGGGGTACCTACCATGAAGCATTCTCGTGAGGGGTGATGGCTTCCCCTGCTGGAGTCAGAGTTAGAGATAGTCACTGAATCTCCCGCGAGAAGATCATAGAAAGATTCTGCGACGTAGTCCGTCATCCCCATGAATTCATCATCCGTGGGGGATGGGTGCATGCGCTGTGCTTCGAGGTGACCAATGGTCATTATGGCATTACGTAGACCGAATGAGAATGCTATCGGGGGAGAGTGGTTCCCCTTCGGTAAGCTACGTCATAACATTGGTGAACGAGAAGGTGAGGCAACATAGGTTCTCTCAGAACAGTCAGGGTCCAAGGAAGGCACCGAGCTAGCACTCCATCCTTCTATAATCGAAGTCGAGGAGCTGGTCGCTCTTGGGGGCACGGGCCTCTAAGGCGTGCAACTGTAGCTCTTTGAGGGCCTCGACGGTTGTGTCGAGGGCCTCGACAATTGCATCGAGGCCTGTGGGGCGAAGAAGTTGGATGGGGGTAGAAGCCTGTGCCAGCTCTCCCTCTGTGGAGACGAAGAAATCCAGGCTCTCGAAGCGCACGTGCACGCCTGGGACCCAGCTGACGTCGTGGCTAACCATCTGTGGCCTGTTGTGGACGACAAGACACGCAAAAGGCCCCTACCTAGCGCGCCAACTGTCGGTGTTTTAAACCGCCGACTAGTAAATTTGTATTTGCGCGTCTTGGCTGGATGGTGTGCTCGGAGTACACAAGGGTTTATACTGGTTCGGGCAGAATGTCCCTACGTCCAGTTTTAGGCTGCTCGTGTTACCAACACTTGTTTGTAGTAGAGGTTACAAACGGACGAGAGAGGGAGAAGGTCCCAAGTCTCTGATGGAAAGATCTAATGGAGTTGAATCTAGTCGAACTCGTTGAGCCGTTGAGCCCTTGAGCCGTTTTTCGCCTCGCCTTTATGGGGTGTCCTGATTCCCCTTTTATAGATGAAGGGGAAGGCGTAGGTTACATGAGAGAAAGAGAAAGAACAGAAAAGCGAGGGAGAAGAAGGCCTCTGGAGTCACGGTGCCCTTCATCTCCTTCATGCGGGTCCCGCTAGTCCTGTGGATGATGACGGGGATGGCTCCATGTCGTGACCCTATTCGCCATTGGCGCCACACACGGGCATCGTCAGCCGATCGTGGCGCCCCATTCCGTCCTGGCGGGCAGCATGGTCAACAGGTATCTCTGACGGAAGTCGTGCGGGGATTAGGTAGCACAGCATCGGCACGTCCGACACTGTTAGTGGCGTGAGTCCTCAGGTATGGCCCGTCGTGGCCGCGGGTCACGTCAAGACGCGCCCACTCCTTTTTTGATGTCAAAAGTTTAACCCTGGATTCGTACTCTTAGACCTATAGTGATTGAAGGTGGTACGGACCCCCGTCGGGCGAGGCGGAATCCCCCTTCGAGGGGTCTGGCGAGGCGAGGTCTGTGCCCGAGGGGTCGAGCGAGATGGAGCCCGCACCCTCGTGGTCGGGCGTGACGGAGTTCGCGCCCTCATGGTCGGGTGACACGGAGCCCACGCCCTCGAGGCCGGGTGAGGCGAAGACCGTGCCCGAGGGGTCTGGCTAGACGGAGCCCGTGCCCTCGGGGTCAGACGAGACGGAGCCCGTGTCCGAGGGGTCTGGCGAGACGGAGCCCGCACCCTCCAGATCGGGTGACACGGAGCCCGTACCTTCAGGGTCGGGCAAGACGGAGTTCGTACCCTCGGCGTCGGGCGAGACCAAAATACGCTCTTGACCATACGGGTGAGTTAGCGTTCGCGGCCATCAGTCTTCTTCTGTCAAATATCCCTAATACTGATACCCGACAAGCCTGCTCGAAGATGCCTCCACCAACTGAAAGTTGTTGAGGTGAGTTGTGGAAATGGTCTATGCAGCACTTGTAGGATGCGGTGCCATACCTCACCTGAGTAGGAGCATGAAGCGATGATATGATCGATGGTCTCCACCTCTTGATCACACAGGTAGCACATTTTCCTTGCCTCCAGCCCGTGTCGCAACCTTCTATCCCCTGTCCAATGGCGCCGCCCAAGGGCTAGCCAAAAAAAATTTACCTTAAGTGGCGCCCACGTCTTCCAAACTAGACAATGGCCTTTGAATATGATTGATGCAGCGTGCAGCATCTTGTATGCAGACGGAGCGGAATATGCTTCATCTTGAGTTCAGCGCCAGGTAAGCTTGTCTGCTCGATTGCTGAAGCACGCCGTCGCTTGCCTCCCAGCAATAAACTGTTGTGTTTGTTTGGTAAAGGTAAAACTAGCATGTTTGTTCTCACTGGCTGGTGGACGGTGGCTGTGTAGCACACCGGCAGGCAGCCAGGCACTGAAGTTGGTCACTGGTCAGTCAATGTCAATCCATCTGTTCACTGGATACTTCGGGGGTATTTAAATGGAGGGGAGAGGCTAAAGTTTATGTTTATCACATCAGATATCATATAAAGATGTCATATCTGGTGTTTAGATAGTAATAATAAAATAAATTACACAAGTCCTCAGTAATTCGCGAGACAAATTTATTAAGCCGAATTAATACATCATTAGCACATATTTACTGTAGCACCACGTTGTCGAATCATGAACTAATTATGATTAAAAAATTTATCTCGCAAATTAGTCTCAATCTATATATTTAGTTTCATAATTAATATATATTTAATATTCAATATATGTGTTTAAACATGCGATGTGACAGGGCTAAAATTTGGGAGGGGAAATAAAATGTCGGCATATTACCTCCCACAAAATGCACGGCGTAAGGTGTAGCATTTTGTTTTAGTTTTGAAGAAAAAATAGGATGCAGTATATATCTACGGTGTAGCCCTGGTGTCTGCTAGGACCCTATATGCAGCAGATACATCGATTGTACTCGTATTCTGAGAAAACAATGCTACGAGACGTCGCCGAGATTGCCGAGTCTGGCAGGGACCAGCGGCAGCTAGGTGGAGTGCGCTCCAGATTTTTGCCCGTGGAGCCGGTCACGGTCAGCCGGAGCCTGGGCTGACACGGTCATAATTCCGTGGCCCAAACCGAATCACATCACACCTGGCTGGCTGCTCCTAGGCCCAAGGCCCGCATGCAGGTCGCCCGGTGCATTCTTGCGAATTCGCAGCCCGTGTTCACAACACGAGTAGCCATTACACACGTCCTTGGATCACCGAAATGGCCATGTCAGTCACCATGTTTTTTTTACGTAAATGTCAGTCACCGTGTTTTACTCGTCACTCCCTGTCGAATGTTTAACACATAGAGTATTAAATATAGACTAAAAAACTAATTACATAGTTTACGACTAATTTACGAGATGAATCTTTTAAGTCTAATTAGATCATAATTTGATAATGTGGTGCTACAGTAACACTTATGCTAATAACGGATTAATTAGGCTTAATAAAATCATCTCGCAGATTACTGATGGATTCTGTAATTTGTCTTTTTATTAGTATCCAAACACTCGCGACATCCTTATATAACACCCGATGTGACTCAACACTTTACACACTGGATTTAAAAGCCTTAGTTCAGAAGGCTGTAGGTAGGAAGCGGCAAGAGGGACGAGGGCAGTAGCCAGAAGCCAGTAAGCCACAAGGGCAGGGACGGGCGCGGGCGGCCCCGCGGTGGGGAGAAGTAAAGCGCCGCCGCGGTAGGTTTCCTCCCGCCTACGCGCGTCATGTGCGCCTGCCTGTAGCTCGCTGCCTCGCTCTGGGCGGCGCGGAATGCCGGCCAGCTCACTTGGCGTGTTTGGTTCTTCAGTCGCTCTTAAAATTCATGTCACATCGAATGTTTAGATACTAATAAGGAGCATTAAATATAGATTAATTATAAAACAATTACATAGATGGAGGCTAATTTGCGAGGCGAATTTTTTAAGCCTAATTAATCTATCATTAGTACATGTTTACTGTAGCACCACGTTGTCAAATTATGGACGAATTAGGCTTAGAAGATTCGTCTCGCAAATTAGTCGTAAGTTGTGCAATTAGTTTCGTAATTAGTCTATATTTAATACTTCATACATATATCTAAACATTCGATGTGATAGGAATTTTAGGAGGCACTACAGAAACCAAACAGACCTCGATCAGGCATCAGGGGCTCTGCAAGCGTCGAGCACTACAGGAGAATGATTTCGGGGGTGGGGGTGGTGGGGGGGGGGGGGCTTCTGCACCTGCACTGTACTGTACCGTACCGTACCGTCGGCGTCTCGACTTGAAGGAGCTGGAGCTCCCTCATGCACGCTACCTCCTTCGTACCGCCATTAATGGATCGGAGATGCCTTGCCGTGCCTCAGCTCTCGAAGCACTGCATGGTAATTGGTACATGCCGAGATGATGCACTTCTTTCTGTCGGTAGAAAGCCTTTTGTTTCTTTTCCCGAAGGACGGCTTTGTTTAGATTAGGGTTGAAATCAGTATTTGGCACTGTAGCACTTTCGTTTGTATTTGATAATTATTGTTTAATCATGGTCTAACTAAGCTTAAAAGATTCGTCTCGTAATTTACAATCAAACTGTGTAATTAGTTATTTTTTATCTACATTTAATACTCCATGCATGTATCAAAGATTTGATATGACGAAGAGAGTGAAAAAATTTACAATCTAAACAAGGCCGAGGGCCTAAAGAAACGGCAGGGTAAGCACTGTTGAAGTACAGTGAGTGTAGTATAGAGGTACAGGTCCTGTTGCCGCTGCACGCCAGGGGAAGGGTCCATGCACCGGATCTAGCAGTAACTGTTGCAACTCCGCTCCACACAGCAGGCTGCTGCGAACCCCAGTCTTCTTGCTACCATCATCACGAATGCGCACACGCACCACGCAGCGCGGTGATAGCACTTTTCACTGGGATCATCCTTGCATTGGGCGTGGCCTGGCCTGGGGAATTCAATGAAGTGACGAGATCCGTACGCCTAACCCCGGCAACCGCTGGCTGCTGCTGCAGAACAGCACAGTAGTAGTAATCGGGTCCTGGAGCAGCTGGGGCAGGGATGATAGTTGCAGCGGAACCGCGGAACGACATGGGCACGTTGCCGCGATTGAATGCGCGGCGGCTCCCAGAGCTTCCGTTTCCAACTCCGCTTCATCGATGGAGCGCCCGGCCCACGACACTGCGCTGCATGCGACCTTGCCATATGCAGGCGAGTGTGCACTCCTCCATGGCTCCATCCCTGCACTGCACTCGCCCAGCTTCCTGCCTATATATACTGCCGCGTGACTCGCGTGTCGTTCAGGGACGACGGAGCAGTTGCTTGGCCGCCATTGGTCCACCGATCGAGATATCTCCTTTTCCCGAGCACCTAGCTAGAGCTAGTGAGCTACCGACAAGTCGGCCAGCGCGCCATGGAGGTGAGGCCGACGAGGCGTCTGCTGTGCCTGGTGGCGGTGGTGAGCTGGGCGCTGGCGGTGGCGCGGTGCGCCCCGCAGGTGCCGTGCTACTTCATCTTCGGCGACTCGCTGGTGGACAACGGCAACAACAACTACCTCTTGTCGATGGCGCGCGCCAACTACCCGCCCTACGGCATCGACTTCGCCGGCGGGCCGTCGGGGCGTTTCACCAACGGACTCACCACCGTTGATGTCATCGGTAAGCTGCTAGCTACACAACCGGCCGGCTTGGCCGGCGGTACGGTGTGTGGTCACACGCTCAAGTCGATCAAGCAGGCTAGCACAGCAGGCAGGCAGCTGTTGTTGTCGATCTATCGTTTGTCCATACTAGCTAGCTCTATAGTAGCAGGTGACGCGATCGATGTTTTATGGTCGTCATGCACGTGTCTGGGTGATAACTTGTAACCTCACATGTCTGGGAGAGGCTAGTAATAAACTAATAATTAGTAAGACGGATGGGAGTTTCGTAGCTGTAGTTGTTGAAGAAGGAAGAGGCGAAGAGCCGACGAGCTAGCTAGTCCAGTACAGTCCACACAAGCTGATCGCTCCTCAGTCATCCAACTTGCCAATGTAGCAGCGTGAAACAAATTAAGGTGCTCGGTCGATGACTGTTACCTGGAATTTAATACGTACACTGGGGTGGATAGAGAAACGCGGCTGTAGCTAGATCTGTATAGGAGGATGGATCGGATGAAGATACACCGCCTACGTTCAATTATGTTTGCTAGTAGTATAAAACTTTGCACGAGTCACTCGTGCCAGAGCTCCTGAAGCAGACACTCATGCCATGCATCTAGCTTCGTCCATGTGTTTTTCTTTCCTTTTTGGGATGAATTATAGTGTGCTTAATTCCTTTGCAAATTGCACAGCTCGACTTCTGGGTTTCGACAACTTCATCCCGCCGTTCGCCGCAACGAGCGGGGACCAGCTCCTCGGCGGCGCCAACTTCGCCTCCGCCGCCGCCGGCATCCGCGCCGAGACCGGCCAACAGCTGGTATGTATGCTAGCGAATCCAATGCGTGATGAGAAAAGACAAAACCAACAAGGGAACAACCACTAACTAGCTAGTGTATTGCACGCTTTCTTTATGCAGGGCGGTCGGATCCCGTTCGCGGGGCAGGTGCAGAACTACCAGACGGCGGTGCAGACGCTTGTGAGCATCCTGGGCGACCAGGACACGGCGTCGGATCACCTGAGCCAGTGCATCTTCAGCATCGGCATGGGCAGCAACGACTACCTCAACAACTACTTCATGCCGGCCTTCTACAACACGGGCAGCCGGTACACGCCCGAGCAGTTCGCCGACTCGCTCATCGCCGACTACCGCCGCCACCTGCAGACGCTCTACAGATACGGCGCGCGCAAGGTGGTCATGATCGGCGTGGGGCAGGTCGGGTGCGCCCCCAACGAGCTGGCGCGCTACAGAGCCGACGGCGTCACCTGCGTCGGCCACATCGACGACGCCATCCAGATGTTCAACCGCCGCCTCGTCGGCCTCGTCGACGAGTTCAACGCGCTGCCCGGCGCGCACTTCACCTTCATCAACGCCTACAACATCTTCGATGACATCCTCGCCAACGCCGCCTCCTACGGTAATTAATTACTAGTAAATATATACACAGTCTGTGAAATTGGTTGGACCCGACGACGATCATATCGATCGATCACCGTGCGTGCATGGCGTACGTGCGTGCAGGGTTCACGGTGACCAACGCCGGGTGCTGCGGGGTGGGCAGGAACAACGGGCAGGTGACGTGCCTGCCGTACCAGGCGCCGTGCGCCAACAGGGACCAGCACATCTTCTGGGACGCGTTCCACCCGTCGGAGGCGGCCAACATCATCGTCGGACGCCGGTCCTACCGCGCCGAGTCGCCCAACGACGTCTACCCGATGGACATCAGCACGCTCGCCTCCATCTGATCCGATCCGTCCAAATTATAACAGCAGTTCAGTTCATTCCCCTAATATAGTCCAAACGGGGCTCCAATATTATTTCCTGTACAAGCTCTTATATCTGTAATTTTTGCAACTCATACTTTGGTGTATTTGCATCGGATACTTAGAAAAATAATTGATGCACTTTTTTTCGTTTTTAATTAATGCTCATGCGTGCCTGAATCGGCAAAAGATCAAAATTAAACAGGCACCAATCACATGTTCTGGTAATTTAATCAGACAGATAAATTTGTTGTGTGGTTGCATACGGACAGACGTATTTAGCTGATATAAAGGATTTCACAAGTACACCAAATTTGCAGCTTCATTCAAACCATGTTCTCATGAGTCATGAGCCCATGGCATCTTTTCTTGAACTGTTGGCAAGCCCGACGTAAAGATCAATCACACACGCATACCATGTCTGCACAAGTAATTACACAATGCGACCGATAGAAATACAGCAATCCACGCCAGGCAATTCAGATTGCTTCGCCTTCACCCCATCTGAATTCTGAAACTATGAATTGAATTCCTTCAGTTCAGCGCACGCTAAGCTAGGTCCTCTTGGCTTCCTCTTCAGCCTGCACCAGTTTCAGATGCTTCTCCGTCAGAAGAAAAAAAGGCGATTCCAAAATCATCACCAAAAAATGAAATGAACCCTGGACGACGAAGAAAGAAGAACTCACAGCTCGGATGATCTTGTCGAGCGCGTCGGGCCCGTGCGTCTCGATGAAGCGCTCGACAGACTTGCGCGCGTCGAGGCTCATCATCTGCAGCACCCGGCGCTGGCGCTCGTTGTAGTTCGGGTTCACGTAGTTGCCGATCTTGAAGTAGCGCCGGACGTGCGTTTCGTAGATGTAGGCTGCGCCGTTGAAGATGGGCAGCACCAGCCAGCAGCAGAAGAGCAGCTTCATGTACGGCCACAGGGGAAACCTGAGAAAAGATCAAAAGAACCGCCGCGCGCTTAAGGTGAATTCTTTGTTCTCGGGGTCTCAGGCGCTCAGCGTGTGGCCACCGGAAGAATCAAACTTACCACTGCAGCACTTTCCAGCATGAGAGCTCGAAGAGGGTGATCAGGGAGTACAGGACCCAGTAGGTGAGCCATTGCTGATCGTCCAGGGAAGAAGGGCTCTCTATGGCGCGCATGGACGCGTACCTGTTAATTTTGAAGAAGAAAAAAAGAGAAACAAACTCTATTAGCATTTAGCACACGGTACTGTGGTGATTGTGTCTCAGCTGAAGGAGTGGATTATTACTTACAGAGGATAAAGCAGCATGATCCCTGGCCTGTCCGCGTCCGATGCAGAAAGGAATTATGGAAATGGTCAGAGTTAATATGAATCAGAGAACAGAACAAGGCCAAAAGGCTTTGGGGCAGCCATTGTTGCCAGGACATGCATTGAAACATAAACACTCCAGGCATGCAGAGCTTACCCAACAAGGGCGTCCAGATTTCTAGCAAGGGTACCAAGAACACCCATGATCCGTTGTCACAACTTGCGACCAGATTGCTCTAAGGTTTCTTGATCTCCTCGTTTTGAGATTCTCACTTGTGAGAAGCTTGGCCTGACGTTCTTGATCTCCTTCCCGTTTTGCGACGGTGTAGATGACAAGGGATGCGCAGATGGATTTATACTTCTGTGAAGGTTGTTTGATATTGTGGGGATTAAAGGAGGAGAGGAAGAAAGGCATCCGTGCTGATACCATGCAAAGTCTTCTTTACTCTTGGTTCAAGGAAAGTACGAACATTGCAGTTGGAAAGGTCTGAAGCAACTGCGTGCATCACCAGTAACCTTTTTCCTAGGTTGTAGGATCAGAGGGGTCCCAACAGTGAAGCTGCAGAAGTTTTTTTAGTGGGAATCAAGGAGCCAGCAGCTATCATTTGCACCGCAGCTGATTACCATAAAGGCCAAGACTGATGAATCTGGCATAGGACCATTTCATTCTGAATGTTCGCTTCGACTATCTTTCAAATGTAAGAGCCAAAAAGGTGAAACGTGCAGCTTTGTAACAGCAGTGACTAATAATTGCAAATCAATCACGTGCAGCATCCGAAAGTTTGCATGATGGCTTACAGAAGCTGACTGAAAGTAAATTTTATGCTTTACTTTCAAGCTTATAAATAATACAGTACACCGTCTGTGAAATTGAACGGCTGCCCATTCAAGTGGGTTCATAGCAAATACGGCTTAGTCTTAGAAATTGAATGCCCACAAAACACTCAAGTAGCTACAATCTGTACAGTTGAACTGTCCTCAAGCTTTTGTCAGATATGGCATGACATGTAATCAAACAATCAAATAACCTTGCACATTTGACCGGAAAATTACAAGAATAAAGCAATCCATCAATTGCTAAACTAACATGTTCAGAAATGTAGACCTCTTACAAGTTTCCTGTGCCTGACTGTTTGAATACTGAAAAACTCCAGAGCTATCTTCAATGAGGACGCCTTATTATTATTTTCTTGCTTTCCACTATAATACAACTGAATTGACACCACTATCAACTGAAAATTTGGTGGAGTATAGCAGTTTGGAATGATCATTCAGGTTTAGAAATGCTTCGACATGGTATTAGCCCCTGCAACCAACCCAGGACTAGACCATGTTTGAATAGGCGGAACTGGACCAGAACTGGCCCTTGGATTGTTGCTTTCATTTCTTGACGTTTGAACAGCATCTCTTGCTATTCTTTTACTAAAATCAAGTACCTGAGGACCAACTGCATCACTAAGTGACCAGCCAGGTGAATGGTTCACAAAGTTTGGGCCCATAGACATAAAATCCTGTGTATCTGTATCAAGTTGTCTCTTTGCAGGTTTTTGTGAAACATTATCAGTCACATAAGCTGTTCTGTTGCTTATTGGCTTTGCAGGTTGCTGTGAAACAATATCTGCATAAGCTGGTCTATTGCTTATTGGTTCGGCAAAGCTAGCAACCTTCCTGCCATCTGCATTTGAAAGACTGCCCGCACAAGCTGCTCTGCCTGTTGAAACAGACTCATTAGCCAAACCAGTTGCAAGAGAAAGACTCAGTCCAGGAGAAGAGCTTCTGGACAAACAATTATTCACACCATACTCAAAAAAGGATATGGCAGGTGCAGAAGATGACTCCGCGCCAGGTATCTGGTAGGGTTGGCGAATAGGCATAGAACTAGGATCATCGTAAGACAACAAACTTGATTTCTGATACTTTTCCTTCATGCTTGCATTTAGCAACGATTTTGGAACCAGGGAAGATTGGTTCGCTGCTGGATCCACAAAACACTGATCTTTCCTACTCATGTGTGCTGCATGAGTCCACAAATGAGACTGTTGATTCTGAGGAATGCTTATCAAATGAGGTGGTTGATGTAGCTCTAGATGCCTGGTCTGAGAGTTGGTGCAGACTACAGCTGCCTTATTGAATTCAGCTTGACGAACAAACTGATTACCAAAATTCCAAGTGCAATCTTTCACTGTTGGAGCACTATTTATTGGTTGTGGCCTTTGGTTATGGAGGCCACTGAAAGTTGTATTTTGCCCTGGCACGCTATTGTTGGGAATCCTTGCCAAAAAATCTGAAGAATTGTTTAGATGCACTCTTGGTGTCACAGAATCCTGACAAGGGAATGATCTCTTTTGGGGTAACTGACATGAGATTGTGGATAGGCGGCTTGTTTCAATGGCAACATTGTCAGGACTCACTTGATCCATGGTCGATACATTATGATCCTTGCTATGTAAGCAAACTGAGACGGTCTTACCCATCAAACGAACCGTGGGTTGCTGCAGATGATGATCACCTGGGCCCCCATAACCATCCAGAGCTGGTTTCCCAACTTGAGAGCTGCTTCGACCAATCTGTTTCTGACCTTGCATTACATAGGTCATGCCACTCAACAACTGTTGTTTCTGATATCTTACTGCGTTCATTGACTCTGCATTACTAAACCTGTTTTCACCTATCTTTACATTGCAGTTTGAGATCTCCATTCTTTCAAGGCCCGGTAGCTTCATAAAAGCCATCCCAATGTTAGCAGGACTGCAAATTGGGTGAAGTTTTGAAAGCGAGCTACCCTGGTTATCTGTAGATAGTGCCGCACATGAATCCACATGTTTCCTACTTCCATGGCACACATTAGTTCTGAAGTTACCAGGTCTGGTAGTTGGGACGCATTCCTTGGCAGGCATACTTCTGAATGAAGACATGTCATTTGAATCAACTCTTGTGCTGAAAACTGTATGTGATACTGCAGAGGGCAACACGCTAGCTTGATATGAAAGTTGGTTGGCAGGCACAGGTAGTGCAACCACTGCAGTGATCTCAGTACTCTTCTTGCCCTTAACTGGTGCATCTTTATATTTAGTTTCTTCAGCTCTGGTTCTCATGGCAGGTGGACTGCTAGTAGAATTTGTACCATGTTTTTTTATTTCCTGAGAGCAGTTTTTGTTCACATCAAAACAACCCTGCAGAGGGTTACCAGAACCACATTTTGACCTCAGAACAGAATGAGAACCTAAAGCAGACACGTCAGTAAATTTCAACTGCATATCACCAAGACCTGGTTTCACCATATTGATGTTCTTATGATTTGGCAGACCATCAATTCCAACAGTGGATGGGTGACTCCCTGCCACATCATTGTGGGAGATGCATGCTGGCTCAGTGTCTTCACTTTTCGCCAAGTCTTCAAGAGGAGATGGCGTCTGAGCAGTGATGTCAGATGCATCTATCAGCTCCAAGGGTACAGCTTCTGGTATAGAATCTGCTTCGGTTTGATTTGTTATAAATGATTCTTCTATAACAGTTGGAAGTTCATGAACACCAGTCCGAAACATAATCTTGGAGCTTTCTAATTCGAGGAGAGGGAGATCTCCAAAGATATCATCTTTGAGCCCTGTGGAAGTTTTCACCATTTCATAGCCAGTATTTGTAGGATTATTAGTTGAACCATTGACTTCTATGACTTGCTTATTTACAGAGGAAACTTCCTTTATCCCCAAGAGGTCACTATTCATTTCACTAGAAGGGTCCGTTCTTTCTTTGTTTCGCTTATTCACGCTGTTTTCATGAGTTGGCATGCGATCACGTGCCTCTTCCAGTTTCTTCCTTAGTTCAAGTTCTGTACTTGTATGGACAGTAGAACTTTTATGCTTTCTCCGCAATGCTATATGCAACTTGTGTTCATGCAAACGAGATGTTGACTGAGGCTTAGCAGTTCTCTCCTGTTAATGAACATGTATTACTTACTATGAGCTGAAAATAAGGAGCGAAGCTTCATAGAGGGAAAATGAATATTTATGCATTTTGGTTGTAGATTGTTCAAAAGCAGTTCGTGAGAATACTATCGTGAATGCATCTCCAATACATTTTGTTACACTATCTCTAGCACAAAAGAATGAGAACAAGATTTCTTCCTGGAAATGCCTAGCTGGTGGAGAGTAGTTTAGTTTAGATAAAGTTGAATTATGGCTTACAACTCATCAGAGTTCTAGAACATGATTTGGTGGGGGGGATCATTATTCATTAATATGCTCAGTGTTTAAAGATGGTAACACTCCTCCACTAGCATTAATTGATCAAGAACAAAATCCTACAGCAGGTAATTCACAATTTTTCAACCCGCTGCGTTGCACTATGCCACTATCTGGGCATCGTTCAGTACATTGCATACAACTTTGATGTTAATAGGCTCAGTGTTTAAAGATGGTAACACTCCTCCACTAGAATTAATTGATTAAGAACAAAATCCTACAGCAGGAAATTCACAATTTTTCAACACGCTGCGTTGCGCTATGCCACTATCTGGGCATTGTTCAGTACTTTGTAAGAACAGATTTCTTGCACATTGTTGATTGTTCAGTACAATGTGCTTGTGGCTCACCCTAAACCTAAAAGTCTAAAACCTACCAGCCCACCAAGCTAAAGCACATGCA
The DNA here is from genome assembly GCF_019320115.1 of Miscanthus floridulus. NCBI lineage: Eukaryota > Viridiplantae > Streptophyta > Magnoliopsida > Poales > Poaceae > Miscanthus > Miscanthus floridulus. The sequence goes on from NC_089584.1 coordinate 106,037,738, forward strand.
CCCATGAAGCAAAGTCATACCTTGTTCGTCAGAAAGGACCTAAATTGAAGCACAAGCCGCCGTTTCCTGGCCCTCTCGCTCGTGGAACTCGAGCGAGATCCCTTCCTCTTGGTCCCCTTCCGCAGCCCACCACCGCGGCCGCCGTCTACCGCAACCTCTCCGCCCTTGGCGCCAGCCAAAAGCCGGGCCTGACCCGCCGCGAGCTCGTGATGCCACCACCGTGACAGCGGCTTCGGGTCCATCGGCGGGAACCGCGGCGGCGGCGGTTCCCCCTCCCCTTCGCTGCAGCCGCCGCCGACGAACGGGTAGCACTCGGCCGCGTCGACGGCTCGCATCCTCATGGCGTAACCCCTGCGCCATTCAGTCCAACAGGTCAGCCGCGTAAGCTCGGGAACACCCCCGCTCGCGTCAGAACACAGCCATGCCAAACGGTCAAGACGAAGCAGAAGCTCGAGCCGGGAAAGACGGAGAAGGACGCGCGCGCTTACCGTATGGAGAATGGCTCAGCGGCAGCGGGCTTGGCCATCCTGGCTTCCTCTCACCCGTGGCGCAGGCGCGCTCCGCCAGCGAGAGACGGGGATGGGGGGGTTGAGACTCAGAGGAGGGGGAGAGCAGTTCGAGCTGAGAAATGAGACGGGCGAGCGAAGGGAAGGGCGGAGAAGACTAGAGGAGGCGGCGAAAAAACAACAACAAAAAGCGAGAGTCAAGAGAGAGCAGGGCGTGGGAGTGGGACAGAGGTGCAGCCAGTGAGGGATGAGGGAGTGGGTCCCGGCGCGCGGCGGATTGGACGTCAGGGTTCACCGGGTTCACCGGGTCGCCTGCTTTCAATTACTGCCCTGCCTCGTGAACCGCGCGTGTTCTTCTTTGGTGGGGCTTGCCGCGTCGTGTACGCTGCGCGCTGTGGTGCCGCGGCGGTGGCGGTGGTGGGCGGTGGGCTGGGGAACCCAGGGGACCCGTCGACCCGACCGTGTGCGCAGGCGGCCTTGCCCCGCGGGGGCGTCCCGCGTCCGCGTTTCGGGCTTTCGGCTGCCCGAGCGACCGACTCGTGTCAACCTGCTCGGCATGATATGTAATTTTTCAAAGCGGGGATTTTCCATTCCCATTAATAAGTAACGGAAAATACAGCAGAGTTTTAGGTATAGCTCCGGAAGCAAAAAAAAAACGGCCAGAACAAGCCACCAACGCTAGAAAACAGAGAAAAGAGCGGCCAGAACAAGCCAACGACAAAACAGAAAAGAAAGGGGCACCAGTTTCTACAGGCTACCAAGTACCAAGCCACTGCTTTGAAACTACCGACCAGCACGCTAATGACAAACAGACTGCTGACTTACTGAGCATATAACAACACAAAAACAATCGCGGCTCTCAACTGGCCGGCTCTTGATAAGCATCACCGTCCTTCCTAGCATCTTGAATCAGGTTGGCAAACTTTCACCATGTTCGCTTGTTGGTTTCAGCCAGGCTTATTCAACCAGCCAATAGTATTTTCCTCTCACAACAAACTAGCATCAACCAGCTCAAACCAGCCCAGAAACCAACCAACGAACACGCCGTTTGTTTCTAGTCTTCCATATTGCCTGTTTGTTCCCTGCCTCCAGCCTGGCCAAGCTCCACGAGACCAAGTTAGACATGTTTGTTACCAGGATATGCCTTGTAGCCAGGCCCCCATAAGCCAAACTGGCCTGTTAACCAGGCTCCAGAAGAGCGTGGATGGGAGTCGTTTTTTTTCTGGAGCCAGGCTTGTGCTAGGTCCCGCAATTGTTCCCGTCACCTCCTCACGCACTGCGGCGGTCGTCCATGTCGTCTCTCTCACCACTGGTGAAAAAGCTCCCACTCTGCACGAGGCGGTGACGGCAGCGCAGCGGTTCCGGCGGTGGCCTGCACCTTGTCCTCATGCGCGGCGGCGGCTCTTGTGTAGCTGGCGACGCGGCTCGTGGAGCAGCCGTGGTGTCTCACGCGGCAGCGGTGCTCGGGCAGCTGGGGCACGCGGCGGAATGAGGAGGCGGCGCGGCACACGGTCTCGAAGCAGGGCCGGCTTTCTCGTCAAGCTCGGAGCGCTGGACGCTGCCATGGTGGCTACGCCCGTTGCTAGTGGCCGTCCGCGCCGCCAAGGGTGCAGGTGACAGCTAGGGCCTGTCGCAGCTGACCTCTTCTGCTCGCTCGTCTGTCCTCTGCGCCCCATCCCAATACCAAGCAGCTACAGAGTTGCAGCCGTTAGCCTGCAAATCTCGCAGTTGTCTGGGGGAGGCATGGCACAAGACTGAACTGCATGCTAAAAAAAAAAAAAGAGAGGACTCTGTCCAAATCAAACCAGCCAACCAAGGCCTTGTTTAGATTGCGAAAAAATTTCAACCCGATGAATAGTATCACTTTCGTCTTATTTGACAAATATTGTCCAATCGTGGACCAACTAGGCTCAAAAGATTCATCTCGTGATTTCCAACTAAACTGTGTAATTAGTTATTTTTTTTACCTATATTTAATACTCCATGCAAGCGGCTAAAAATTGATGTGATGGAGAGAGAGTGAAAAAACTTGGAATTTGGATGACATCTAAACAAGGCCCAAATATAACTAGATGTTTACCTGGCTTAGAAGTGTAGACAACTAAACAAGTCCATCTTGTCTCACCGGAGGCAGACTGAGGCTAGCCTGACTACTTATTTCCTAGCCAGGCTAGAAAGAAGTCAGGTAACCAAGCACGCCCTAAATGGCCACAATGCCTACACCAAAGATTTTCCCCCCACTTGGTATCCATTTCTGACACCATTTCCAGCATCGTCGGGGGAAGAAGGGATGTCAGTGGCCCCCAAACACATAGCAAAGGTAGCCCAAATCATGTTAGGTTGTGTTTGGTTGTCTCTCCTAAACTTTAGTCGTTGTCCCATCGAATGTTTGGACACATGCATGAAGTATTAAATATAGACTAATTACGAAACTAATTACATAGTTTACGACTAATTTGCGAGACGAATCTTTTAAGCGTAATTAGGCCATGATTTTACAAGTGGTGCTACAGTAAATGTATGCTAATGACGGATTAATTAGGCTTAAAAATCATCTCTTGGAGTACTGACAGATTATGTAATTTATTTTTTTATTAGTATCCGAACACCCCATGTAACATTCTCCCGACACACCTCCTAAATTTTAGTCATCGGATCCGAGCACCACCTTAGCATTACAACAGGAAAAGAGCAAGTGTTGCATACATTCATCTTGATCACAAAAGTAGCAGGAAGGGTCTTCCATTGCCTTTTGATCATGGCAAAAAGTAGACTCTAGCGATGGTTTAACGATGAAAAAAATGGACCATTTGAGTTCACGAAGTTTATTCCGCGACCAGTCGTGCTCCATCGCTGCCGCGCGACTCCTCTGCGGAGTCAGCCTCTCTTCTTCGCCATCTCTGAGGAGGCCATGGGCGGAGCTACATGCAGACCAAAGAGGACCATGTCCCCTCCTTGCTGATTGAAAATTCCATCAAATAGCTATTAAACTGATGATTAAAATTAATAAGTATACATATTAAATAAGAAATTAGTGCTGATGGTCCCCTTTTGTTTCATCATCAAGTTCCACCACCGGTGGAGGCAAGATGGCCCGACGACGGGGCGGGCGACAGAGAAGACGACCGGGCAGGAACAACCATGCCCATAGCGACGGGGGATGGGTAGGAGGGCCGTGGCCTCGGAGCCTCAGCGAGACTCTACCACGTCGCGACGAGGCGGTGGGCAGCGGCGGCGGGAGGTCACGCGCTCACAAATAGCGTGACTCGTCGTGCAATATCTGCGTCCATTCGAGTTGCCTGGGAAGAGTTTATTTTCTCCTCTCCAGTCAATATGGTGTTTGAATCTTTATGAACGTGATTGTAAATCACACAAAGGTTTATACAAGTCAAGTTCGTGGGCGTTGAAAAAGGATCAAATGAACCATGCGAGGACAAGATGTTTGAATTTTGTGACATGCCTGGAATTTTTAGAACATTTTCCCCTTCAAAACTTAGACAGCATGTCACTTAAATGGCCTTGTTAAAAAATGGAAAGATAACCGGTCACAACGAAGAAAACCGGCAGCTCACGGGAAGGGCGCGTGGCGCTTCATCTCGGCCGGGACGACGTCTACCGCGAACCCCTTGCGGTGCAGCCGCCAGTAGTCGGCGTTCGGGTTGATCCACTCCGGCTCGTCCATCTCCACCCTGGCCGCCTTGAGCCCCCCCGCCGAGCTGTCGACCCCGTACCTCTCGTCACGGCGGCGCACCAGCTCGGCGCGCGCGCGGCCAGGCTCGGCGGCCTGCGGCGACACCATGAGCGCCGGCACGCCGAGGGGCAGCGCGTCGCCGCGGTCCACCTGCCAGGTGCACCAGAACTTGCCGTACGTCTTGGCGAGGCTCGCCATCTCCGAGCTCTGCAGTGCCTCCGGCACGGCCACGTCGGTCCACAGCCCGGCCTTCACCTCGTACGCGTGCGAGTGCCACAGCCTCTGCTCGTCCGGCGGCAGGCCCTCGAAGATGGTGTCCGAGACGATGTACTCCACGCCTGCATCACAACTGTAATCTTTGTAACGGTGCGGCGTGCAGCGGTGCAGGCGCAGCGGAGAAGAAGAGGAGGCGGCAGGCGCGTACCGATGAGGCGGGCCGAGGGCTTGTCGGAGTCGTAGACGGCGCACTGGAGCACGTCCTGATTGAGCCGGGAGACGAAGTGGTGGACCTCCATCTGCCGGTGCAAGTCGTGGGCGTACAGCGCGATGCTGCACGCGTGCTGCTTCATCTGCCGCACCGGCTTCAGCGCCTGCACCAGCTGCGCGCCCATGTCCAGGACCTGCGAGGACACCGCCGTTGGCCTGCCCGGCGGCGAGGGCTCGTCGGGGCCCGACGCGGGCGTGGCGGCTGGATTTTGATCGCTAGAGGACATTTTGCTTCGTCCCAAACCGACTTCAGATCGCACGAGACACTGCGTGGTGCCTGGTGCGTGATGGTTTTTATCAATCATGTCGGGCTCGCGGCTCATGAGTCATGAGCCAGCCGTCCGACGCGTGCCGCGCAGATGAAGAACGTGGCATCTCGCATGCAACTAAAACCTCCCAGATGGCCAAGCAAAACTTTAGTGGATTTTTGCCACCATCCCACGTGTCACAAGAGACGACGCGAGAAGAATGCATCGGTGGCAACAAAGACATAGTATCATTGACTCGTGCGTACGGAAATTTGTAGGTACAAATTGTACTGTTATTTGATTGCTCACTCTCTGCGAACTGCTCTCTCCCTTATATTAAAATACTTAATTTTCTCAGTTCCTAATACATTTTTAATACTCTATCTCTATTCCTTAAGAGACGAGTCCTAAAATAGTTATCATTCATACTTTTTAATACATCTTTCTTTTTTCTCAAGACACCTCTATTTCTTTTTTCATTTTTTCTTGTATCTCCTTGTTTTCTATGCACAATATCTTTTCACCCTTCATAAATTTCTATGTCTAAATCTAAAACGTCAAATATTCTTGAGTTTAAATCTAAAACATCAAATATTATACTCATATGTCCATTGTAACTGTATGTGTCCGATGTAACTAAAACCCTACCCATTTGTTCCACTCAGGGCTTATTTGGAATCCCAGTGCTGTGCAAACCATGTGTATGTGTTAGCTATAACTAAAGCCTTGTTCGCTTGTCTTATGAGATATACTATTTCAACAAGTGAATAATGTTTTTCTCTTATAATAAATCAATGAATGGTACTTTTAGCTATAGCTTTTCAACAAAATGAATAGGGCCTAAAACAAACGTACCCACCTGTTTCACTCGGGACTTATTTGGAACCCAGTGCGCAAACGACGCGTATGGCCGCTGTAACTAAAAACCTTACACTTGTTTCACTCAGGGCTTTTGTGAACCCCAGCGTTGCGCAGACGGCACGGTTCCGTGATCGGCTGACCGTAGCCTACAAACCGTGACATGAAAAACACAAGCGGTGGTTCATTCTTACAGTGTCTGTGCCTGGTGTGGTAAAAAGAATCAACAATATTAAATATTTGGTGGGATTTTTTCAATATCTAATTTCAAAGAAATAAACACATGCTCAGCTAAACTCGAACACGCAAAGACCACAGACATGGACTGCATGTGTCTATTCCACGTACTTAGAGCGTCCGCAATAGTGCTAGCTACGTAGCCAACTTATGTGGAGATGAGAGATAAAAGCAAAGACTATTTTACATTTTTATTTTTCTACGTACTATTAGACCCACAAGTTTCTCTCTCATATTCTTGGACTATGTGAAATATATTAACTATTTGTTCATCGCTATTGACTACTCTCTCCTACTTTTTCACTGTCTACGTCAGAATAGCTAGCTAAATAGGTGTTGGGGACGCCCTTAGAAATAACTCTTGAGGATCCAAACATGAAGAAGTTATAGGTGGATTAAAGTATAACCAAAGCCCCAACTAATTATTAGTTAAAAAATGTCAAAGGTATCGGAAAGTCATCTCTTTCTTCTAGTTCAAGGGAGAAAACTTAGTACAATTGTGAGATTACCATAATACCCCTACAAAAAGGGTATGCTATCTTTTTTCGAATGCCATCACTTCAGTTCACGCAACAATGGTTTACGGTAACAGTGCACATACAAATAAAAAAAATAAACGAAGCACGACAAGTCTGACCAAAATTACATATCTGAGAAGCACGTGGCAACACAGCACACTTGCACAACAAATGTGTGGCCAAGAAACAAAGGGTCATCAAAGACCATTACAGAACCTTCCAGGGCATCTCGGGCGCCAATTGTGCCTAGAGATTCAAATCCTAACTCCGCGCCATTGCCCCCACTACAAAAGACTTCACGTGCTCGTGAGGCATCCACTTGCTCCAAAATGACCAAAACTCCTCAGCATGCAATCCACTCCATCTTCCTCAGCCTACAATCCATTCCCTCTTCAACCATGGCCATATATCTAAATAAAGTAGCAGATGAAGCAAGTGGACAACTCTTACTTGACCTGAATGAAGAACCTCCTGATGAGCATGGAGATGAAATCCATCATCTTCAGGAAGATCAGGTACATCTCAAAGAAAATGAAGTCGATCGACTCCAAGAAGGTCAAGCCCACTATCTCTATGAAGGGAACATAGAGCTGTGCATGGCATAGATCTCAATGTTGCTGCTTGTGAGGGTTAACAACAAGAACCTGATCCAGGTAATGTTTCTCTTAATTACACTGTTACAACATGTAAATGACTTGTAAACACAAGTTTGAACATTTAATTACCTATCCTTGTCCCACCTTATTACAGTCCTTGCTGTTGAGGAAGACCAACAACAACATGGAGATATCAACTTTGATGGACCACATGAGTACGGTGTATTTGACCTCAACTTAGAAGCTTCAGATCGCCAACAAGATGGAGATATCAACTTTGATGGTCCAAATGATTACGGTGTATTTGACCTCAAACTAGAAGCCTCGGATCACCAACAAGAGATGCAACAAATGATCAGTAAGCCTCAAATTAACAACCCTTTTTACTTATTTTTTTAATGAGTACATTGACTAAACTAGGTTCAGAGAGTTTTCCGAAATGACTTGAGTTGTTGTGTTTAGCTTATTTCTATGCTCCTTCCTAAACATAGCTGTGAAATACTTCACACCATGTTTTGCAAACCAGATTAATTTTTAGTGAAACCTATCATCCATATCTGCATATCCAGTAAGCGCGGATTTTTTTCTTTGCCAAGAGTCTTAACATCTTCGTATTGTTGCCTTACTTGAATTTTTTTGTAGACATGATGAAGGATATGCATGACTATGGTGTGTATACTGATTCTGTGGACATAGCCTTTGACGAAGAGGTGTTGGAGGACTCTGGTGTTGAAGAAGATGAACATGCAAATAAAAATACTGCACATCAGTCTAGAAATTTGACAGAAGTTGAAAGACAAGAAATATATGCAGCATTGATTGAGAGAAGTAATCGTGGAAGATTAAAAAGGAACGCCACAAATATAGTAGCTCAAATGTTCCAGGTCAGTAATAAATATCAAGCGCGAAGTGTTTGGTGGAGAGTGAAGCAGTGTCGTGAACAAGGAATACCAGTGGATGTTAGATCAAGGATGAAAAATTGTGACCGCAAAAGATATGAATAGACCTATCAGATATCCTTAGCGTCCCCTTGCATAGGAGGAGCACTATACGATCTCTAGCTAATGTTATTGGTGTAAACAGGAGCACTCTGCGTAGAAGGTTTAAAGAAGGGCTACTACGACACCATTCTAGCACATTAAAGCCTCTACTGCAGGAAGAAAACAAGAAAGATCGGTTGCGATGGTGTGTTTCCATGTTAGATCACTGAACATTGCCAAACGAATGCTAACTATCTATACAATACTAACTCCAGTAAAAGAATGTTAACTATGTTATCTAGATTGTGTCTAGAAGTTCATGAATTTCTCGAGAAACATAAAATTGCTAGAAAAAGAATAGTCCAAAGTGTCGGTGTTTTTGGACCACCGACGAGTAAATTTATATTTGCGCATCTGGCTCGGATGGTGTGCTAGGAGGACACAAGGGTTTATACCGGTTCGGGCAGAACGTCCCTACGTCCAATTTGCTGCTGCTCATGTTACCAGCACTTGGTTTGCAGTAGGAGTTACAAATAGGCGAGAGAGAAAGAGGATCACAAGTCTCTGGTTGAGGGAGTGAACGGGTGTTGAGAGCTCGATTGCCGCTCAACTGTCTGCTCGTGTCATGCTCTTGTATTTTTTTATCTCCTGTATGGATCCCCGGTAGGGACGCCCTGCTTCCCCTTTTATAGACGAAGGGAAAGCATGGGTTACAGAGGAGGAAAAGGAGAAGAATGAGAGAGAGAAGAAGGCTTCTAAGATCGTCGAGTCTTTCTTCTCCTTCATACGGGTCCTACCGATCCTGTAGATATCAACAGGGACGGCTCCATGTCATGGCCCTGTTCATCACTGGCGCCATACACAGGTGTCATCTGCCGATCATGGCGTTCCACTCGGTCCTGGCAGACATCACGGTGAACTAACGCGCCTGTCAGCGTTCGTACGAGGATTAGGCAGAATAGTACCGGCACGCCCGACACTACTCTTGATGTGAATTGCCAGGTATGGCCCGTCATGGCCACAGGTTACATCGAGGCATGCTAGCTTCTTCCTTGGTGTCAGAGTTTTGTCCCAAGCCCATACGCTTGGACCTAGAGTGGTTAGCGGTGGTATGGGTCCCCATCGAACGAGATGGAACCCGCGTCCTTATGGTCGGGGAGACAGAGCCCACGACCTTGGGCGAGACGGAACCCGCGGCCTTGGGGTCAAGCGAGATGGAGCACGACCCCAAGGGGTCGGGCGAGACGGAGCCTGTACCCGAGGGGTCGGGCGAGACGGAGCCCACACCCAAGGAGTCGAGTGAGACGGACCCTATGGCCTTAAGGTCGGGTGAGACGGAGCTCGCACTTGAGGGGTTGGGCGAGACGAAGCCCGTACCCGAGAGGTCGGGCGAGATGGAGCCCGTACCCAAGGGGTTGGGCGAGACCTTTTAATACGTCTCGAGTCATCCAGGGGAGTCAGCATGGGCGTTAACTTTCTTGCTTTGGCTATCCCGAATAACGATACCCGACACGGACCTTCATGAGCTTCCTGGATTTAGCCCATCTCCCAAATGCTACCGACGCCATCTGCTTATCTGAACAATGTTAAGTAATCCGTTGCTCCCCTATGTGAACGTGTGGTAGGGGGCAGGCACCGAAAGAGTTCCCTATAGCTACACTGTAGCTGCTACAGGGGCAGGCACCGAACGGCTCCCCTATCGCACTATAGCCACAACAGGGGCAGGCACCAAAGTCAGCCCTGCTATCACATCTAGTCACTGTAGCAGCATGGCAACTTGACATGTCTGTGTACTAGGATTAGATGGGTAGAGTTATATATATAATTTCCCACTACAACTCAGTAAAGAGAGCAAGTTCAGTTTGCCATCTCCTCTGTAGAGCTTTGGCCAACGCTGGTGCTTGTGCTATGTGTGTGTGCTCTGTTCTCCCTCTCTTCTTCTACCTATAGCCATAGTGTGTGGTCGGCAACACCGGTGAGTGGTCGGCTCACCCATTTCAAAGATCCAGGGGTCAACAAGTGGTATCAGAGCCGTACAAGCACCGTCACCAGACTAACCAATGGCGATGACGGACTGTTTGGAGATGGGTGATAGCAGCGGCACTGCTGTGGCTGCCCAGCCACGATAGGAGGTCGTTGTGTGCATGGTATGGGAGGTCAGCGACACTAGTTGGCCGACGCTGACTCGCACTAACTATGGTGAGTGGACGGTGACCATGAAGGTCAAGCTCAAAGCCCGATGGCTCTAGAATACTATTGACAAGAGCACCAACAATGAAGAAGACGATATATCAGCGTTGAAGGCTATCCTTGCTGTTGTGCCAGTAGAGTACAAGGAGCCATTGGGGCGAAGGGCTCTGCTAAGGAGGCGTGGGAGACCATTACGGCGATGGACGTCGGTTCCGACCGCGCAAAGAAGGTGACGGCCCAGCTGCTGAAGCAGGAGTACGCCAACCTTAAGTTCAAGGATGGTGAGGCAAGGGAGGATTGCTCCCTATGCCTACAAATGCTCATTAGCAAGATGAGGAGCCACGGTGTCACCATCGATGAAGAAGAGGTGGTCTCCAAGTACCTCCACTCCGTGTCAGCAAAGTACATCCAGATCGCTCTCTCTATAGAGACGATGTTGGACTTGTCCACCCTCACCCTTAAGGATGTGATAGGCCATCTGTGGGCGGTGGACAAGTGCATGGAGAAGGCCACAGCAACGATGGACAGTGGCAAGCTACTACTGACAGAGGAGGAGTGGGCTGCCTAGAGGAAGAAGTCTGGGGAAGCCTCCTCCAACCGCGGTGGCAATGGCAAGCGTTGCAGCAAGGCTTCTTCAGAGAAGAAGAACAAGAAGGGCCACTAGGCAAAGGAGTGCCTAAATCGCAAGCAGGTGAAGAAGGCTGAGGCTCATCTGGCATAGGCTGATGATGATGATGAGGCCACTCTCCTGATGGCGACGTTCTATGCACTACACGACGTTGAGGCGAAGGAGAAGGAAGAGGGGATGGCTGTGAAAGGGCCTAGGAAGGCTCTGAAGGTTGTCCACCTCGATGAACCATGCGCCCAAGTCCAACTCAGACATGTGGGTGGTGGACAGGAGCAGCGGTGGTACCTAGACTTTGGCGCCAGCAACCACATGACGGGCTCCAAGACAGCTTTCTTTGAGCTCGACGACGACGTGACCAGAACGGTGAAGTTCGGTGATGGCTTAAGGGTGGCGATCCGACTATGCGGCACCATCATCTTTAGGTGCTAGAATGGCGAGCACCGCATGCTAATGGATATATGTTATATCTCGCAGCTACGTTCAAGCATCATTAGCATTGCCTAGCTAGATGAGCGCGGCAGCGAGGTACTGATCAAGGACGATGTCCTCAAGATTAGGGATTGGGAGCAATGCCATCTTGCCAAGGTGAAGAGGTCCTAGAACTAGCTATACCTGCTCGACTTGAAGGTGGAGCAACCGGTGTGCCTGGTAGCATGGCACACCGAGGAGCCGTGGCTGTGGCATGCTCGGTTTGGCCATCTCAGCTTCGACGCGCTCGGTCAGCTAGAGAAGATGGTCTAAGGGCTACCCCACATCAAGCACATAGATGAGCTGTGTGATAGCTGCCTGGCTAGGAAGCAAAAGAGGCTATCATTCTGAAAGGTGGCCAAGTATCAAGTGTTGGACGCTCTCGAGCTCGTCCACGGCGATCTCTGCGGGCTAATCATGCCAGCCACAAATAGTGGTCGGTGGTACTTCCTCCTGCTCATGGATGATTACAGTCGCTATATGTGGCTACAACTCCTGACGAGCAAGGATGAGGCGATGGAGGCGATCAAGAAGTTCAAGGCACACGTGGAGGCAGAGAGTGGCAAGAAGCTACGTGTGCTGAGGACTGATCGCGGTGACGAATTCACTTCAATGGAGTTCGCTGTGTACTGCGTGGATCAGGGTGTGGTGTGACACCACACCGTGCCGTACATGCCACAATAGAATGGCGTGGTGGAGCGGTGGAACCAGACTATGGTCGGCATGGCTCGATCTATGATGAAGGCAAAGGGCATGTCGGTATGGTTCTGGGGTGAGGCGATGACCACAGCAGTGTTCATCCTCAACTGTGCGCCCACCAAGGCCCTAAAAGCCAAGACGCTGTTCGAAGCCTAGTATGGGTGCAAGCCGAGCGTATCCTTCTTCCAGACATTTAGCTGCATTGGCCACATCAGGAAGATGAAGCCGGTCCTCACCAAGCTAGAGGACACGAGCACACCCATGGTGCTCCTAGGCCACGAGGAAGGTACCAAGGCGTACCGGCTCTATGACCCATGCGAAGGCAAGGTGGTTGTCTCGTGTGACGTCGTGTTTAACGAGAAGGCGGCCTAGGACTAGGACAGTTCGGGCATGGGGGAAGCTAGCGGCTTCACTAGCACCTTCGTCGTCGAGCACTTGATCATCCACGGTGGTGGAGACACTAGAGAGAAGGTGCTGACCACTCTAGAAATGGAGTCGAGCACTTCGAGAGGGCTGCTGAGCACTCTAGGAATAGTACTGAGCGGTCCTATAGTGGTGCCAACCACTCCATGATGGGTGCCGAATGCTCCCGTAGCGAAGCCGAGAGGTCTTGCAGTGGTGCTAACCAGTCCAAGACTGGCGCTAAGCACTCCTGCAGTGGTGACGAGCGGTCCAGGAGTAGTGCCGAGCACTACAGTCAGGGTGCCGAGCACTCAAGGTGCCGTGCCGACCACTCCAGTGGAACAGGGAACTCCATCGACGGCGATCGAGTTCGCCTCACCTCCAAGTGACATCACTGAGTTTATGGATGCCTTCCACGATGGTGAGGAGGTATGGTTCCACAGGCTGGACGACATCATCGATGGCATAGGGTCCTCAGGCCTGGTGGATCAGCTACTTGATAACCTAGAGCCGCTTCTCGTTAGTGCAAAGGAACCACCCATGTTCATGCGCGGGCGAGCGCGATGCAAATTGGCGATGGGCAATGCTGGAGGAGCTGAAGGCGATTGAAGAAAATGAGACTTGGGAGCTCATCGATCCACCTCTAGGATGTCGTCCGATCGGCCTGAAGTAGGTGTACAAGGTCAAGCGGGACGAGCGTGGTGCCATTATCAAGCACAAGGCGCGCCTCGTCGCCCGAGGCTTTGTCCAGCGCTAGGGCATTGACTTCGAGAAAGTCTTTGTGCCGGTAGCACGTATGGAGTCTGTCCGACTGCTTCTGACTTTGGCAGCAGCGAAGGACTAGCGCGTCCATCATGTGGATGTAAAATAGGCCTTCCTCAACGATGAGCTGGCGAAGACGATCTTCGTTAGGCAACCTCCAGGTTTTATCGTCAAGAGAGCGGAGCACAGGGTGCTCCGACTATGCAAGGCGCTCTACGGGTTGCGGCAGGCCCCACAAGCGTGGAACGCCAAACTTGACGCCATGTTGGGTGAGCTTGGGTTCACGTGGTGCGCAACCGAGCACGTGCTCTACATGCGGCAACGGGGGAAGGAGTAGCTCGTTGTCGGCGTGTATGTGGATGACTTGATCGTCACCGGCGCACGTGTGGAGGACATCGACAGCTTCAAGCATGAGATGGTGGCTCATTTTCGAATGAGTGATCTCGGCGCACTCTCCTACTACCTTGGCATCGAGGTGAGACAGGAAAAGGAGGTGCTCTCGCTAGATCAGAACGCGTACGCCTCGAAGCTGTTGGAGCGGAGCGGCATGGCTAAGTGCAAGCCTTACGTGACTCCGATGGAGGAACGGCTGAAGCTGACAAAGGCCAGTACCACGGCGAAGGTAGATGCAACACTCTACCGGAGCATCGTTGGTGGTCTACGTTACCTAGTCCACACAAGGCCAGACATTGCATTCGTCGTGGGTTACGTCAGCCGTTTCATGGAGGATCACCGAGAGGATCACTGGGCTACGGTAAAGAGGCTGCTGTGCTACATCAAGGGGATAGTGGATCAGGTGATCGTCTTCTCCTAGACTGGTGGAAGTAGGTAGCATCTCACTGTGTTCAGCGATGTGGACATGGCAGGGGACATCGACAGACGGCGGAGCACTTTTGGCGTGCTCATCTTCCTTGAGTCGGCTCTAATCTCATGGTTGTCGCTGAAACAGAAGGTGGTGGCGCTGTCCATGTGCGAGGCAGAGTACGTGGCGGCCATAGCAGCGTGCCAAGCTATATGGCTACATCGACTGCTGGGCGAGCTGACCGGTGTGGAAGCTCACCCACCAGCACTGATGGTGGACAACCAGCTCGCCATCGCCCTCGTAAAGAATCTGGTTCTCCATGACCAGAGCAAGCACATCGACATCAAGTTCCACATCCTCAGGGACTGTATCGATGGAGGGTAGATCGTTATCGAGTTTGTTGAAACTGGTCGGCAACTCACGGACGTCCTCACCAAGCCGCTCGGCCGTCTTCGGTTCACGAAGCTGAAGAAGATGATCAATATAGAGGGAGTTCTAAGGTTAGCAGCAGGATTAGGGAAAGAATTGTTAAGTAATCTACTGCTCCCCTGTGTGAACGCATGGCAGGGGGCAGGCGCCGAAAGGACTCTCTACTGCTGCATTGTAGCTGCTGCAGGGGCAGACGCCGAACGGCTCTCCTGCCACACTGTAGCCACAGCAGGGGCAGACGCCAAAGTTAGCCCTGCTGTTATATCTAGTCACTGCAGCAGCATGGCAGTCTAACATGTCTGTGTACTAGGATGAGATGGGTAGAGTTATATATATAGTTTCCTACTGTAACTCAGTAAAGAGAACGAGTTCAATTTGCCATCTCTTCTATAGAGCTTCGGCCAACGACGATGCTTGTGCTGTGTGTGAGCTCTGTTCTCCCTACCTTCTTCTACCTCTAGCCATAGTGTATGGTCGGCAACATCGGTGAGTGATCAGCTCACCCGTTTCGAAGATCTAGGAGCCAACAAACAAGCTATGAATACTTAAGAGAGTTTGGCATTATGCTTGAATGAATAACATTTTAAAACAAAATTGCAAAAGCTAATTTGTAAAGCTGCTAATGTTATCTAGCATAAAATTAAGCAACAGCCAACAGTCAAAGCATACTTAAAACAGCGGTTATGTACCTAGGAGTAGTTGATTTCTTAACCATAACCAAATTGCCATCAGAAGGGATGTCATGTATTCATATCACCGTGGGTTGGACCACAAGTGCCCATGAACTGCTCATAGCCCTTGCGCAATAATCCCAGCATCACTTGGCAATGAAAAGGGATGTGAATAGATCTTATATTTTAGGGGAAAAATTATACCAAGCAGAATCGGCAAGGTAAATGCTTTCTTGCACAACACCTCACAAAACCACAAAGCAAATGAAGTTTCCTGATTTCCTCTATTTCTAGAGAGAGAGAGAGAGAGTGTGTGCAAAAGGATGCAGATCTAGGGCCCAAAACTGTTGCCATCAGAAGGGATAATACATCTGTTGTGATCTCATCGCATCAAACAAACACAAGCCACGAATTGCTCAAAGCCCTTGCGCAATATTCCCAGCATCACTTGGCAGCAGAAAAAAACGTAGATTCGAGGCGACAGGGAAATGAACTAACGAAGCAAGGCACGCCTAAAGACTGGGAGGAGAGATGAGGAGCCGACGGTGGCTCACGGCTGTGCTATAGGCGGCAACAAGCAACAGATCTTCCATGGTTGCTGCCTTGCTGGTTGGAGGCGGCATTTTTTTTAATTTTAACACTTTTTGGAAACTAATTTGAAATCTAACATGGTCGGTTTTTTTAAAACTAACACTTTTGGCCGCGCCTATTGCCCTGGCGCGGCCAAATGCCTGTGCCGCGCGATGCATGGTGGCGTGGTAGAGGGCTGACGTGGCGATGACCGGAGTCGCTGACCGTTGATGGGGCAGGGCCTGCCGCGCCAAGATCGGTGGTGCGGCACTACCGCGCCCTGATCCGTGGCGCGACAGAGCCGAATAAAACCGACCACCGTTGCCCGCGTTCGCTAGTGGCCGAGCAGCCGCCATTGCCCGAGCAGCGTCGCAAGGCCGCTTGGCCGCCACGTCCGCCCGAGCCAGCCCGTCGCCGAGCACGTCGGCCGTTGTGGCCGCGTCCGCCCGTGCCAGCCAGCCTGCCACCAAGCACGGCACGGCCGCCGGTCGCCCGGTGCGGTCGTCGAGCCCCCACACCGGCACGCCACCCCCTCTGGCCACGCACGGTAGCTGCCCGCCGAGGACTGCGCCCGCGGCTCCCGGCCTGGTCTAGCGCGCTCCAGCGAGGTACTCCCCTAATAGGTAGTAAAATTATTATAGAATAGTTAGTACAGTTAGTAAAGTTATTTAGTTTAGTTAGTATAGGTAATATAGTAAGTTAGTATAGGTAGTAAAGTTAGGTTGTTTAGTTAGCACAATTATTGAGTCTAGTTATACATGGGATTTAGTCTAATTGGTTGTTGTAGTTAGCCTTGTATAGATGTTAATATTAGATTAGTTAGTACAGTTATAGTTAGAATATGTATTAATATTACTATGGACATTACGTACGACAATTTCGACGACATGATGAAGTTTCTTTTAATGCTTTTGTAGATGGATTGTTGTGTTAGAGTTTTGTATGGAGGAAGTGTTAGGAGAGAAGATGGTATGTTTGATGATATGGAAAAAGAATTAGAATGGTTTGATGAACCTCCTAGCTTCAACGATCTTTGTGTTCGTTTGAATACAAAGTTTAATGGTGATTTTACACTAAAGGGGAGGTTTGATACTGGGAAGACTAGGGCACACTATGTCCTCATGCCCTTACACGACCCTGCTGACTGGTCTTGCTACACTAAGGTTCTCTAAGGTTCCAATGTGCCCATGACTGAGGTGGTGGTGGAGAATGTGTACAGAATGCACGATGTTGTATTCGAGATAATTTTACCCGATTACGTTTATTTTAGAAATTTTGAACACATGATACAAACATATGTGATCATTTAAGATCGATCATGGGTAATCCGAGTATATGACACATGGGTATAACACATCAGTAGTTCAAATGGAATATAAGACAACATAATAGAATTTCTACTACATAGCTACATTAATCATTAATAAAGCATAGAACAAACAGCCGGCGTAATTAAAAACCCTCAGTCAGAAACATACTGAGTAAGCAACTCGTCGTCCGAGTACCAATCCTCAACCACAACCCTGTTGCTGTGGCTAGACTCACCTACATTGCCCTGATCTGCCTTTCGCCTGTAGTAAGCGGCCTCCGCTTCATCTGCGGCCTCTATGGCCTAAGTGAAGAACGCGTCATCATCCTCCTCCGCCTGCAAGCCCACCTCTGCTAGAGCGATGAGATCGCTCAGTCTGTCAGTGTCGTCATCAGTCTCCTCCGCCTGCAAGCCCACCTCTGCTAGAGCGATGAGCTCGCTCAATCTATCAGTGTCGTCCTCAGCCTCCTCCGCCTGCAAGCCTGCCTCAGCTACAGCGATGAGCTCGCTGAGTCTGGCAGTGTCGTCCTCATTCTCGTCCTCCTCATCAGACAACATAATCGGTGATTCAATGATGCGACCAGCTCGCTTTCTGTGTTCATCTAACTTCTTTTCCTTGTACCTTGCACGAGCTACCTCTGCAACATGGTTCTCGCTGCATCCAATCCCTTCATGTATAAAATGCAATCAGTTAGCAACGCGACTATATTACATTTAAAATCAGGCAACGAAAAAATAGCTTCGAAGTACTCACTGGCACATAATGAAACAACATGCTCGTTCAAGACCTGCATCTGTACTCTTGTCTCCTCCCTTGCCTCCTTCCTTGCCCTCTCCTCCTCTAATGTCGTTCGTCTCTTCAATCCCCATTTGACAAGCCTAATGTCGATCGGGTTACAAATACCGCGCTGTCTAGCAAACTCACGTATCTTGTTTTTGTGATGTTTAACGAAAATGTTGACGTAGTCAGATCTATATCCCCTCTTTCGTGTAATTTCTTGCTTCCCCTTCAGTTCATCCAAAAACTTAGCTTGACCATCATAACATTCTCACCTGCATTTCCTAGTGCTCTGTTCAAACGATAAATTATATCATATATGTCTTAGCAAAAAAAAAAACAAAATACGATTCCATGGTTATCATAAAAATAACCAATCTCATTATAGTCAATCATATGGCCACAATAATGGCCTATTCTAAGTTCCGAAGGGACTAGACCGTAGTTGGATTTAACACCACATTCGCACTTGACTGGCGGTGCTTTGTAAATTAACCTTTCTTTCTTCTCTTGCTTTGCTTTTGGAGGTTCTTCGGGCCATTTGTTCTTAGGACCATACAACCACTCATTGAAACGATACTTCGTCATTGAATACACCTAAATAACGTGACATTAGTACATAACGCATATAGCTCAACATTTCAACACATACACTTTGCACTTACTTTATGCTTGTTTGGACACACAAACTCCAACGTATTGTCAGGATTTATCACGGCTCGGTCTCCGTAATGGCACAAAGGAGGTTCCTCGAGTCATCTAGCTGTGGCTAAGTGCTTCTCCTTAACTGTCATTGGAGGGAGGTTAGGGGGAGGTGGAACCCATCGCTCGAAGTGCTCTCGTGGATGTCGCCCTCTCCACCAATCATCGAAAAGGAGGTATCTGGGGTCAAACTTATCTGCACCGTCGATCCACTGAAAGAAAAAACATCTTTCATGGGCCTACACAACAAAATTCCAACAAAATATTAGTAACCTAGTAATACAAATAAAGAAGAAAAACATACGAAAACAATTACTTACATTAAAACGACTACACGTGTAGAAGCAACGAGCCGCTGTGTCTGGATGTCTCGATTGAAACACGTTGGCCGAACGACCATATTTACAGTTAGGGACAGGGAGTTCAGGAGGGACGGGAGCATATTTACTAGACTCGTCGGGGTACAATTCTCTAGGACGACTCCGTTTTCGCCATAACTGCTCCAGAAGCATGTCTTCCATAATAAAACGGTTCAAATTAAACATCAATCAAAACAACGCAAATTAATGTAAAATATAATCATTTGTAATGCAACTAAAATAATATATCCGACAATTAGAGCAACAAAAATATACATGATAAACATACTTCTAACTAAATAATTAACCTTAACATTGACAAAATCAAACTAATATCTTCCATAGACGACGGCTCACATTCATAATATACCTATCCACCATTCAAACGAAAATAAAATGTGTATCATTACCTTGCACGAGGACGATGAGGGAGGGAGGCGGCCGGGGAATGGAAGGGAAGGGAGGCAGCAATGGAGGGCCGGGTGGGGGCCGGGACTGGCCGCGTCGGTTTTATTCGGCTCTGCCGCGCCACGGATCAGGGCGCGGCAGTGCCGCGTCAAGATCGGTGGCGTGGCAGGCCCTACCCCGTCAGCGGTCAGCGACTACGGTCGTCGCCACGTTAGCCCTCTGTTGTGCCACCATGCATGGCGTGGCATATGTATTTGACCGCGTCAGAGCAATAGACGCGGCCAAAAGTAAGTGTTAGTTTAAAAAAATCCGACCGTGTTAGATTTTAAATTAGTTTTCAAAAAGCCTTAAAATTTAAAAAAAAAACGAGGCGGCGGGGCTGTGTTCCGGGCTCAGCGGTAGGGTTAACGGGGTGGCTTAAGCGTGCGCTCTCATGGGAGTCATGGGTGGGCTAAATCGGGCTACCAAAGATGGGTTTCGCATCGGAATGGGCTCACGGGCGAAAAGGAGATTTTTGGCTTAAAAAGAGGAGACAATTACCTGTACGCCATTATAAAAGTTCGAAATTATCTACGTGCCATTGAAATTTTGAAAAGTTCCTCAGTACCCTCGTCCGAAGTTTCTTTTACCTACGTGCCACTTTCGTTAGTTTTCCAAGCGGAAAAGACGATTTTGCCCTCAGTTATAGAATGCATCAAAATTTTCATTCTTTCCTCAGGTGCCACTGTAACTTCCTGTGATTAAAAAAACTTAACTTTTTTCTCTGTACCATTATGAAAAAAATCGTATGCATTTCGAATTTATTATAATTATTAAAGTTTTTCACATGCACACGTACAAGCTGTTACCATGATTTTTTTCATAATGGTACAGAGAAAAAAGTTAAGTTTTTTGAATCACAGGAAGTTACAGTGGCACCTGAGGAAAGAATGAAAATTTCGATGCATTCTATAACTGAGGGCAAAATCGTCTTTTTCACTTGGAAAACTAACGAAAGTGGCACGTAGGTAAAAGAAACTTCGGACGAAGGTACTGAGGAACTTTTTAAAATTTCAATGACACGTAAATCATTTCAAACTTTTATAATGGCGTACAGGTAAAAGCCCCTAAAAAGAGTCCTCCTATTTGTCTGCCTAACTAGCATCAGTTCATCATCACCCTTCTCTAGTCTCCAATGGCGTGCTCACTCCCGCTCCACGCTCCCCTCTCCTCGTCGCCTCGTATCCTCTCCTACCTACCCGCGCCCAGAATTCTCCCTCTGTTCCATCGAAGGCCTAGGATTCCGCGCCCCCGTCCCCCGTCCCCGCCTCGCGCGCCCCCTGACGTTGCTGCGGGGGCCGTGGCGGGCATTCGGGACGCGCTCGCCGACGCCTTCTTGACGTCGCCGCCGACGTGGCGGTCCGCCGCGGCCAGCAACCTCGCCGTCTTTGTCGCCGGATCGCCGGTGCTCCTCTCGGGCCTCTCCGCCTCCGGCTTCGCCGCCGCCTATCTCCTGGGCACCCTGACGTGGCGCGCGTTCGGGGCCCCGGGTTTCCTTCTCGTCGTCGCCTACTTCGTTGTGGTGAGTCGGTCCGAACGGTTCTCATTACCCAGTATGGACTAATTTAGTTTAAATTTAATTGGATTCTGCCGTGGAATGATAAATCCTCCTGAGGTCGATGTTACTGTATCATTCTACAGCAGTTTAGTAGTTGTCGCAGATGGATCCTGTTCATGTTTGTAGTTTGTAGGTGCTAGATTGAACCTAGCTACGAGACCTTACTGAAATCTGTGTGTACAGTTTGCTTAAAAAAATCTAGTTCTGTTGTAGTTTCACCCCTTAGAATTAGAATAAAAGCGTGTATGGCCTGCGCTTGGGCTTGGGCATACTATTTGCAATGCTAATGACATAATATAGTTGTGATGTACCCAATTAGAGACCGGAGGAGTGGAGGTTTTTCCTCTTGGTTTTCTGGTTCAAATGAACAAGTTTTGTTTGGATATGGATGTATTCGCTCTTGGTTGCTCATACTTAGCAACCTCATGATAATTTGATAATTAATTAAAGTGCATCGGTGGTCCTTGAACTTGTCAAACGGTGTCATCTAGGCCAACTCTTAAAATGCTCAATGTCCAAATCTCCTTTATCCAAATGTACCAACTGATGTGGCATCAAGGTGACATGCGGGCATGCGGCCATGCTCAGTTGCTGACTATGCTTCTCTTCCTCCTCCGGCCCACCAGATCTATGGGGTTAACTCGTCCTGTGTATCATCTCATCAGCCCATAACCCAACCTCTCTCCACCCTTCCTTTGTTTCATCTTGCTTGCCCTCAAGCCATGGACTGCTGCTGAATCATTGGCCAGGGCAACCATTTTATTGTTTCCCATGCGACGGGGAGGGTGGAGATGTCCGGCAAGCAAGTCTCACTGGTGGGGTGGCGTGGAACGTACACCTAAGTTTTGGAGAAGATTTGAAGATGGAGCTTAATCGAGAATAGTTGGATGGCAAATTGGGGTTTAACTGAGCTCCTTGTGTCTTCCATGGCTGCCATCAACAATACCTCCTTGAGAGATGGAAACCACTTGTGTGTGCAACAAGCCTTCGACCTAGTACTACATACTGTGCTCCGTGTGCCTTCCACTGTGCAATGGCTTTGATAGATCTCATCTCACTGCTGGCCTTGTTGTTGAACACAACAGCACCCTCCACCTTTGACCCTCTCTCTCTCCCTCTTTGTGTGCCGAATCAGCTAGGACCATGGGGCAACTTCTGTGCTCAGGCTGCTCGTACCGCCCTTGGTGACTTGAGGGGTGCTAGTTTCAGCTTGCACCAGTACACTTTAAGCGCTTGCACAAGTACACTTAATTATAACGTGTCTAGCACACTCCAATAATAAGCATAACAGGCATCAGCTTCACTAGTCTTCAGTGTGCCTATTCTCCATCTTCTCGTAGGACAATGGCCACACCACGCATACGACACTAGCAACTGAGTACCTAGCGTGAGCTCATGCTGCTCCCTGCCTTGCGCGTATTCGCCACTGCGCTCATGTGGTGACTAGTGGGAGATTACAAATATGCAAATGCAACTCTATCTATACATAGGCTGTCCATTCTATTGCTGTCCTCTTATGCGATTGTTCTTCAAAATATAACACCCATTATGTGTGGCTCCTTTTTACATACGAAAAGAATAATTATGTGCATGTTGATTAGTGATTATCCTGGAACCCCCCCCCCCCCCCCCCCCCCCCCCTCCCTCCCTGATTTGTCGCCACAGTCCAACACTGTCAGCAGCATCGGAAACAGGAACAGAGCACATTTGTGCGCTGCATGCTTGCCAAAACAGGCAGGTACATTTCATTTCAACTAGGGAGCTTTGGTCCTTTGAACGAGAGATTTAAAAAGTTCAGCCGTTCAGGGCAGATCTGCATTTTTACACTGTCGGACAAGTTTGAGACTGTTCATGCGTTTTATTCTTTTGATCATCTGTGCAGTCTATGATTTTTTCTCACATCATACTACCATATTTCATGATTTTGGTTGCTTGCTGTAGCAGACAAATCCAGCTAATTTGCCTTTTCTGATATGTTATCTATCATTTTAATCCTTTTAGGCTATCAGCCAAGTTTTTTATTTAGTATTTGATATGCAGGGCACAGCGGTTACTAAGTTGAGGATAAGACAGAAGGAAGCTCTGGGAGTAGCAGAGAAAAGAGGAGGAAGAAGAGGGCCTGGAAGTGTTATTGGTTCTAGCGCTGCTGGTTGTGTTTGTGCCGTACTATCAATATATCATGCTGGTGGTACAGCATCCTCTGAGCTCTGGAGACTGGGCTTTGTTGCTAGTTTCTGTACTAAACTAAGTGATACAGTTTCAAGTGAAATAGGGAAGGCTTTTGGAAGAACAACGTAAGTTTAGTTTTCGTAACACATTACTATGCAGCCTTCATAAGATTTCATCATGTAAACTTCCATTCTTTTGTAGAATGCAAGTCTATATGGAGTTATAATAGGTTCTCAATACTGAATGCTCAAATCTTGGTTCTTCTGTAGAATAGGTACCTGGTGACAACATTAAAGGTTGTTCCTAGAGGTACAGAAGGTGCAATCAGTATTGAGGGTACTATTGCTGGAATTCTAGCGGCTGTGTTTCTTGCAGGTGTTGGTTATCTTCTTGGGCAGGTACATATTTTTGTTTGAAATTCAGCACCATCAGGAGCGTCCTTGATCTTGTCTTTAGTTTACCTAGAAATTGGTTGTCCTAGAAATTGGTTTCTATAGTATGATAGTCAACCTAGAAATTGCAATTACTGGAGCTACAGTGACTTGTGAATTTTATACTTCTTACGCTGGACTGTAAAATTGGTTGTCCCTCCTCTTTTTGTAGGGCACATTAGGATTTGAAAAATTCTTGAAAAGTATATTTGACCATTAGTTTATCTAAAAAATCATCAATTTCTACAAAATCGATTTCATATTAAAGATCTCTGAAAAATGAATTTCTTGGTGCAAGTTTTGTAAATACTACACACACATATAATTTGACTAATTGTTGTTGGAATTTTACGAAGACAGACATTTTCAAATCCTAATACACCATGAAGAAAAGGAGGGAGTACATGATTACTGAGGAAAGAATCCTGTGTTATGTTGTAGGTGGATGTATCACAAGTTGCGGTATGCGTTCTTGCCTCTCAGATTGCGAATTATG
This sequence comes from Miscanthus floridulus, assembly GCF_019320115.1. Taxonomy (NCBI): domain Eukaryota; kingdom Viridiplantae; phylum Streptophyta; class Magnoliopsida; order Poales; family Poaceae; genus Miscanthus; species Miscanthus floridulus. Next base: position 106,061,728 of record NC_089584.1, read on the forward strand.
TTGAGAGTTATATTGGGGCGACTTTGCAAGACAAGGAAGGTTTTGAATGGGTGAGTTTGCACTTTTACCTTACTAAATACTGATGCTTCATCTACAAAGCTTGTTTGAACTTTTCCCAGTTACCCCATTTCCTCAATCGGCATTTTTTTGTGTGCTAATTGTTATGTTGTTTGCAACTTTGCATCACCAAATTGGCTTACATGAAGTGTTGTTGGAGTACCAGTGGTGTATTAATAGGGCCATCATCATTTATGTGTGCCATAAATACATCCGCTACCCAATGGACAACCATCTTATTTACTTCATGACCTCCTAGATAAATTTCAGCATAATGAGCTGATGACATTCTCAGCATGTGGCTCAATGCAACCAAGTATATAATCCAGATCATTTTGGTATAACCCAATGGCCTTGTTCGCTTGAGCTTATCAGCCAGAATCAGCCCTACTTTTCAGCCATGGGAACAGTGTTTTTCTCTCACAACAAATTAGCCCTACAAATCAGCCGCAGCAGCAATAAGTCCTGCCGAATGCAAAGGACAATGGCCCTGTTCACTTGTTTTATGAGCCGTACTATTTCAGCGAACGAACAGTGTTTTTCTCTCATAACAAATCAGCGAACAAAACTTTCAGCCATGGCTTTTCAGCAAAGCGAACAGGGCCATTATATAATTTTATTTGCTGGTATTAATATAGCTTTCGTATGTTTAGTGACATTGGTGCATGCCTGCATCTTATTGAGAGTTAGAGAATAAATTAGCTGCCACCACACTTGATGTCTGTTTTTTTAGTCTACTTGATGTCTGTTTTTAGGCATGTAAACTAATTATAGGATGCATCATTATATACAATGATTATACATAGTGCAGCATTCCATTGGTCAACATTGTTTTTTTGGCGGCTACCTGGAAGCTTCTGTTCACAATGACCAACTTGAATCTGGGACATCACTTGAGGTTTTCTTCTGGATGAATTTTTGTTGTTGCAGGAAGACCATTTATATTGAGCCTCACTGTTTCTTATTCTTTGTGTACCACGATTAGGCTTGTATACTTCATGGAATTTTTTTCTCTCTTGAAACTAATGGTGAATATTGTTCTATGCAGCTGAATAACGATATTGTCAATGTACTGAATATCTCCATTGGTGCCATATTGGCCCTTCTAACGCAGCAGCTGCTCGTGAGTTGGAGATCTTAATTTTTTCCTTTTGACTTAATTCTGCCTCCACTACTCGAATTTTATTCTTGTAGTAGCTGCTATATTTTGCCCATCTGAAATGTAATCATAGATTCACATTTGGGCCGTCCTAACTTTCTCTAGGTTCCAGTCTTTGTTATGTCTACTGTGAAAATGCAAAACTGACTTTCCTGAAGGTACATTGAGGAGTTTTCTAATTGTGCTGTTAACTTAGTGTTTAAGGCAGTTGTTAATTAGGATCTGTTTGATAGAGCTCTCAAAGCGGCTGCTGGGCTTAATCTAGAAGCTCTGCTAAACAACTTTTTTGAGATCCTTTGCTGAGGAGGAAGCAAGAAGGGCATGCAGGACATGCTTGGTAGCTTTGCATTACCAGCCCGAATGAGCCCAATTCGGCTCGTTTGCGTTTAGCAACGCCAGGTCGCCAGCCGGTGCTTCCCGCTCTGTACCATGACTCGGCGAGGCGACAGAGCTGAGCAAAGAAACAAGCTGGCCCTGTACCAGCTGGTGCTTGTCCGGTAAGCTGTGTTTACTGTAGTACTCTAACGCAGTAACAGTGGCTTCCTTCCTTTTATTTGAAGACATTTGATGGGACATGGTGCGTCGCGAGGTGACGCGGTTGCAGGCACCTCTCCATCGTTCTGCCAAGCATCACATGGTGCTTGCTTTTGTAGAGAATCCAGTGTTGGTCGGTCATCTCAGTCTGCTACTTGCTGGCTGCTGCAACCAACACCATTGCCTTCGGTACCACTATGCCTGAGTCAGACAGCTTTTGTCACGTCGGCTGGGATGTGTAGTCCCGAGTCCCGACCCACAGGCCACAGGCCATACCTGGGTTAGGATTTGGGAAAATCGAACTTGGGATTTGGGGTCTCTGAGGAATGAGTAAAGTGTACCCGCTGTCCCTAAATTTTTACGGTTGTATCATCTCGGTCTCTAAACTCGTAAATCAACCGTTTAGATCTTTAAACTTGTTCATCTGTGTCATCTCGGTCCCTAAACTTGTTCGGCCGTGTCATCCCGGTTTCTAAACTTGCAAATTACCTGTTTAGGTTCTCAAACTTGTTTAGTTGTGTCATCCCGGTTTCTAAACTTGGTTTTGAGTCTCATCTCGGTCAAAACAGGGTGATTTAAAAATTTTATATCAAAAAATAATTCATAATTTTTTTCATATGAGCTCGAATGAAGACAAACTTTATATTAAAATTGTAGCCCTCAACACGATCTATGCCTTTGTAGTTAAATTTTTTTTGAATTAAAACTGTTTAGGGTTCCAAAATACTAAATGACTTCAGACAAAAAACTTTTCAACTACAAAGTTGTAGATCGTATCGAGAACTATAACTTTCGTATAGACCATATCAATATACAAGATTGTTTGATAATTTTAAATTTTAAATTTTAAAATCTATAAATATATAATAATATTTTAGGACCTTAAACAGTTTTAATTTAAAAACTTTTCAACTACAAAGTCGTAGATCGCGTCGAGGGCTACAATTTTAATATAAAGTTTGTCTTCATTCGAGTTCATATGAAAAAGTTATGAATTATTTTTTGATATAAAGTTTTTAGATCACTCTGTTTTGATCTAGATGAGACTCAACATCAAGTTTAGGGACCGAGATTACACAACTGAACAAGTTTGAAGACCTAAGCGGGTGATTTGTAAGTTTAGGGACTGGGATGACACA